>NW_027362106.1:600000-1040000 GCF_039654945.1 Dendrobates tinctorius
TCCTTCACCAAGATGGCTGCCATAAGAAACACACATTTGCCATTCCCAAGATGTCTGCCATAAGAACACATTTGCCATTCCCAAAATGGCCACCATAGGAAACACATTTATGCCTTCACCAAGATGGATGCCAGAAGAACTCATTTGCCATTCCCAAGATGGCTACCATAAGAAACACATTTGCCATTCCCAAGATGGATGCCAGAAGAAACATGGCTCACCAACAAAATGACTGCCATCAATATTAGCACATGGCCCTGTTCAAAAAAATGGCTGCCATCAGAAGAAACACATGGCTCTATACCACCATTATACAGCGGTGGCCGCTCACAGGATACATTTTTGTAATACACAACTCAAAACTGTCCTTTTTATTCCTTTCCTCTTCTACCCAATTTTCTCTACAGATTTTCAGATACTCTTTCCCATGCCTTAGCAGTAGACAACAATCCATTATCTTATAGGATACCTTTCCTTTCAAGAGAATCTTCCACTCAAGGGGCTGTAACCTTCCCCCTTCTAGCATTCCACACAACTTCATAGGCTTTTTACATTGTTTTACAGGACACCAAACAATAAGACCACAAACCTGAGATTTTAAAGATAACTTAGTATGTGTAAAATTCCACACAACTTTATATGCTTTTTACATTGTTTTACACGACACCAAACAAACAATAAGACGGGGGATATTACTTAAACCTGAGATACTACAGACAATATCCTTTTTTTTTTTCTTAGACACTGCTGAAAAACTCCATTTGCTCTCATATCTAGCAGTCCTTTCCCCTCAAAACAGCACATAACAGGCAGCTGGCAACTAATACACGTGACGGTTCTTGCTTTAAATGGCCAGCAGCAGAGACCCTTCTGCCTTCTTACAGATACCACGAAAACCGGACACAGGCAGTCTGCACAGGATACCCCGAAGGACACAGTAAAGATTACAGATTATAAAAATCAGCAGACTTACCGTGTTCTGATAAGGAGGTGATCAGTCTCCTGGTTCGGGGCATCCAGCAGTCCAGCCGGTCCTCAGGGTTCAGGGCATCCTCTGCTGGCCCCTCATTGGGCAGCCAAAAATGTTAGATTGAACAATAAGTAATGATCAATAGTTGCCTGCTCCTGGCCCAATGGGTATTGATCAGTGCACACAAAAAGAACCACACCACTTTCGGATGTAATCTCTCTTTGATCAATCTGTGGCATAGCTCCAAGAGAGAGCAAGAAAAAATAAGAGAGCTTTATTGATTCACACACAGGTTTTTATGTTCCCTGTAAGAGGGCTTGGTTAACTCTAAAATGGGAGTGTTCGGATGTATTCCATTGGTTGGTGGGTTGGGCAGTAAGCTAGTCCGGGCGGATCCATGAGGTCATCAGGCTGGGTTGATCCTTGAAGTCATCACAGTGGGCGTCGCCATGGGTGGATCCATGGAGCACATGCTGTTTGGCCAAACAGGAGATTCCAGTTCCATGAGCACATGGTATGAGGCAAGCAGGAAATGGCAGCCATCTTTAGTGTCACATTTTGATCTGAAAAAGCTCATGTAAGGTGAAATAATACACTTGAGGTTAATTAAGTATTTGAACTTAAGGCTCTCCTCAACATTAGGGATCTAATGTGGGGTTCTCACCGTGTATTGCTGTATTCATATATCCCTCCCAAGTCATTTTTACCCCACTTGTGCAATACTCCATTCATGTACTTTAGGGTGACCGCAAAAAATCGATGTCGGAATTTTGTTCGTCTGGACCCCACAAAACGATTCCCCTTTCCAGATATTGAGATCAAACGACGTTAACCCGTGCCGCTCGTCGCTCAAAGTTTGAAAAAATCCAAATTGAGGTATTTTAAGATTTAGGTATGTTGCATAGTCTGTTAGACTATAAAGAATGTGACAACAACATTGCAGAAATAGCCCTGACCAAATTTTCGAACCATTTGTGGTATTTGAATGCAGAGTTGGTGGGATTATCATTTTTTGATCCCACCATTACAGACAATGAAAAGTTGTTAATGGCTAATAAATTGCTCAGTAGCACAGATGAACCATCACAGCACGCTAGGGTTGTAAATCCAAAAGTTAGGAAAGAAAAATTAAAAGAGGTAGGAAGTAACCGACTTTAACGACCTTCTGACAAAAGATGAAGAACAAAAGCAATATGTCCTGCAAGTTGTAAGCAAATGCCGAGCATTATATTCTGACGTTTCAAAAACTACTTTAACAAAAGCTCTAGAATAGATTAGATAACTATATAAAATTATCAACTCATGTAGGTTAGCGTGCTCTGATGGTTCATCTGTGCTACTGAGCAATTTATTAGCCATTAACAACTTTTCATTGTCTGTAATGGTGGGATCAAAAAACGATAATCCCACCAACTCTGCATTCAAATACCACAAATGGTTTGAAAATTTGATTTGGTCAGGGCTATTTCTGCAGTGTTGTTGTCACATTCTTTATAGTCTAACAGATTATGCAAAATACCTAAATCTTAAAATACCTCAATTTGGATTTTTTCAAACTTTGAGCGACGAGCGGCACGGGTTAACGTCGTTTGATCGAGCTCAAATTTTGGCTCTCAATATCTGGAAAGGGGAATCGTTTTGTGGGGTCCAGACGAACAAGATTCTGACATTTTTTCCCCCCCATATGAGATCCGGTCACCCTAATTGTACTCTTATTTTATTCAGTCTCATTGTAAGAAGGAGAAAGACGCATGATAAATTGGTGTTGGTTTATCTCAGTTTGGGATTTTTGCATTTGGCAGATATACTATCACTGTAATGAAGATGTACTGAAGTGTTATCAGTTAGTATTTGGATGAAAAGTATCAGCATGAACTGTATTTTAGGCTAGTTTCACATTTGCATATGGAGGAGCTGCGGACTTCCTCTGTGAAGCTCCGCCCACTGCCGCACCTCCGGTCAGCTCTGCCTCTGTCCACATACTTCTGCATGCAGCCTGCGTACCCATCATCATCGTTTTGATGATGCGGCGCTCACATCAAATTCCAACATGTTGTGTTATACACGGGTCGCCGCATCGTCAAAACAGATCGGCTGCATGCGGAAGTATGCAGATGGAGACGGAGCTGACTGGGGGAGATGTGGCAGTGGGTGGAGCTTCACAGAGGAAGTCCGCAGCTCCTCCCATATGCAAATGTGAAACCAGCCTTACAATCGCAATCGTTACATTTGACTCTACTCCACCTATATGAGAACTGACTCACTAATGAAACAGGACCACGGATCAGCCACATTGCGCCAACCTTACAGATGTCTACATAATCCTGTTCAGTACTAGAATATGAATCATGTAGTTGAGTATTACTCGCTTGAAGTCTTTTGTGGAAGTTATGGATGAGGTTCTTTATTTTCTCAGATGGTAAAGCTGCCCACTCTTGGAAAAAAGCCTCCAGTTCCTGTAAATTCCTGGGCTATCTAGCATGAACTGCACGCTTGAGATCTCCCCAGAGTGGAGACTGAGATGGCCACTCCAAAACCTTCACTTTGCTCTGTAGCCAATTATAGGTCGAGTTGGCCTTGTGTTTTGGATCGTTATTCATGTTGGAACGTCCAAGTACATCCCATGCGCAGCTTCCGGGCTGATGTGTGCAAATTTGCCTCCGGTTTTTGCTGATACTGTACTGCATTCATTTTTCCTTCAACTTTGACCAAGTTTCCTGTGCCCTTGTTTTTACAGTTGAAAACAGCTGACATGTCCCGGCTTTGAGGCGGGCTCACCGCCGGAGTCCTCATCAAAGCGGGGGGTACTGCCATTGGACGTACTATTGCATCCAATGGCAGTAAGGGGTTAAAGCTGCCAAAAAGGAAACAGAGAAGCACATTGGGATTGGTTTTACTCTCCTTAGCAAACTGTTCTTCAGCTATATTAATAGTAAAAGAATCATAAGTGAAATTGTAGGCCCCTTAAAAATAGGAAAGAATGGTTGTAGATGACAAGAATAGGGCTCTAAAAGTGAACCTGGAAATTCTAGGCCAGTAAGTCTAACCTCTATTGTTGGTAAAATATTTGAAGGGTTTCTGAGGGATGTTATTCTGGATTATCTCAATGAGAATAACTGTAGTGCCTTATCAGCATGGGTTTATGAGGAATCGCTCCTGTCAAACCAATCTAATCAGTTTTTATGAAGCGGTAAGCTATAGACTGGACCAAGGTGAGTCATTGGACATGGTATATATTGATTTTTCCAAAGCGTTTGATACCATGCCACACAAGAGGCTGGTACACAAAATAAGAATGCTGGGTCTGGGGGAAAATGTGTAAATGGGTAAGTAATTGGCTTAGTGATAGAAAGCAGAAGGTGGTTATAAATGATATATTCTCTAACTGGGTCGCTGTGACCACTGGGGTACCGCAGGGGTCGGTTTTGGGACCTATTCTCTTCAACATATTTATTAACGATCTGGTAGAACGTTCACATAGTAAAATATCAATACTTGCAGATGATACAAAACTATGTAAAGCAGTCAATACAAGAGAGGATAGTATTCTGCTACAGATGGATCTGGATAAGTTGGAAACTTGGGCCGAAAGGTGGCAGATGCGGTTTAACAATGATAAATGTAAGGTTATACACATGGGAAGAAGGTGTTACAATCGCACACGCAGTGTGGCTTACCCAGCCAACGCTCCCACGTCGTCGAACCATAACGACAGGGTATGCGTCCCAGGTGATCGTGGAATGTGGACCCACTGGACCACAGTGGGGACCTAGGCCTACCCAGACTAGGGAATGGTAGTGACCGGGGTCTGTGGCAGCTGAGCGTGTGGACAATATGGCCATATGAAGGACTAAAAGACACCGCACAACTTCAGGTATGAAGAAACAAAGTTTGCTTAAAGAAAGCAAAAGACATCAAAACACCAAATTCTGGATTACGCACATCACGAAGGAAACATTTCAGGTTGACAGGCGAAGCAAGAGGTCATCACAGGTTGACACAGTCCAGGGTCATCTGGCACAGGTATCCTAGAGGACTTCACACTTCAGGTATTGTCACACTAAGCGATATCGCTATAACTTGTGACTTTATAGCGATATCGCTGTGTCTGATACTTACCAACGACCCGCTCCCCCGCTGGTTATCGCTGATCGCGCAAGAACGTCCTGGACTGTTTCTCGTCATCAGCTTCCTGTGGAGAGACGAGCGTGGAGGCGGGTGGGAGGACGTCAGGAACGCCTAGTGTGACAGGTAAATAGCGACCCCCGTCCCCAGCGATGTCGCTGGTGAGATCTGCCTGTGTGGCAGCTCACTAGCGACCACTTAGTGATGTACCAGCGATCCTGACCGCGTCATATCGCTGGTACATCGCTAAGTGTGACAGTACTTTTAGGCCTCAGGATTGGCACAGGCACAGCAGGAGAACATCAGACACCGACCTTGGACTAGCCTCAGACGATGGCAAGAGGTCATCATGCAGTCCAGGGACTTCTGGCACGGGCATCCTAGAAGGACCTCTCGGCCCACTGGAGAGGCACAAGCACACCAGGAGAACATCAGACTCCAACCTCGGACAGCCTTCAGACAATGGCAGGAGCCATCACATGTAAGACCCCAGGGAACCGGCAGGGTATCAGAACATAAGCAAGACACGGATAGCAGAGGTCCAGGAACGTTGGCACTACAGCATCAGGCATCGGCTGGTCAGGTTCAGGGCTCACTGGCGGGATCGTCACCGGGGAACAGAGCTGGAGTCTCCCGGGAACCACGGAGGAGAAATCCATCCAGGAACATGAGCAGGACCGACTCAAGAGCACAAATTGAACCACCAGGACCACAGACGGGACATCGGAACACGGATGGGACATCTGGACTCAGGCGGGACATCAGGACTCAAGCCAGACATCAGAACTCGGATCTCAGATAGAACATCAGAACACTGGCACCGGACTACGGACATCTGTCAGCGATCGACAGGCTTCGGATATCAGGTCGCGGACATCAGGCTCTGGGCATGAGGCTGCGGTCATCAGGCTCCGGACATCTGGCAGCGATCAGCAGGCTCCGGGCATCAGGCAGCAAAGGATAGGATCGGACATCTGGCAGAGGACGTCAGGCACCGGACATCTTGGAGCGGTCGTCAGACATCAGGCCGCGGTCATCAGGCTCCGGACAAGAGGCCACGGTCGTCAGGCTCCGGACATCTGGCAGCAACCTAAAAAGGAACAAAAGCGGTCTGGTGCAAGCCCCACTGGATTGGACTGGAGCCGGCCGGGGATTGTACCGAATAACAAGCTGAGTACAGAGTAGTAGAAACTCGGCAGACACACCGGACTCCTACTTCCAAGATGAACCCAGGTTAGATCACAGAAAGTCAGTTAGCAAAGAGTCACTGGGTACAGGGTTCAAGACACAGAAGGACTTCAGGAACATAACACAGTAAGACAAACAGCAATAGATCACACACCATTATGATAAATCAGTAATCAATATATAGTAATAGCACATATTGGTGCAAAAAATAGGACCTATATATGGAGCCAATCGCATACAAAACTAGCACAAGGGAAGGGGAACATGATCATAGAACCACCACCGCACAGCTAATCTTACCTTCTATCTAATCTAGCCGTGGTCAGGGGGTGCGAAACGCACGTTGGGGTGAGTAAAGGTCCCAGGGCATCGCTATTACTATTTAGGTAAGATTAGCTGTGCGTTGGTGTTTCTATGATTATGTATATATACTTACCTTTATGTGGGCCAGCACGCTGCATGACCTAACTATATATTGATATGTATATTGAAGGGATTTTTAAACGTTTATATGGATTTTCAAATGTTTTGTTTCCTTTGATGCCCTGTATCTGTACCCTTTTGGTATATTTTCTGTCTATGCACAATTGCACTTTGTCTCTCCCATGTGTATGTTCAAAAAATAAAAGTGGGCTTTTTGATTGTTTCCCTTCCCTTGTGCTAGGAACATAACAGCAGGAATCAGGACTAGGACTTTGGTGCCAACACATAAACAGGACAAGTTCAGGAACGCAGACATCCGCTGTCCCAAAGCTGATAACAGACTGAACAGAAATGGATCTGGGTACTCTGCCCCCAGAGCAGGCAGAAAACAGGCATCAGCTCACCTAGGACTGCAGGCAGGCAGAACAGGTGCTGAACACCAAACACACATAGCAAATCTCAGAAATTTAATGCGAAGCTCTGGCAATGCCCAACAGGGCAGGGGAGTTTTATATAGGAGCTGCACCACAGTGATAGGCTGGGAGCAGCAATTCAAGCACACTCATTCCTCATAAAAGCAGGGGAGGTGTGGCCACGCGCACCCAAAGCACAGCCAGAAACAAATCACCATAGCAAAGGACACCTGGCAGCGGCTGCAGCCTAGACACACATGGTAAGTCATGCACAACTGCAGAGGACCTAGCAACCTGCGGGTAGCTTCCACAGCAGCAGGCAGGGACCGCACATGTGGGTGGTCATGCAGCGCAGAAGACACTCGCATATGTACGGCTACGCAGCGGAGCCGGGAACTGAGCAGCATCCATGCAGTTAACTGACAACAGCATTACAGCTCATTAGAGGGAAAGGAGCGAAGGGTTAAAGCAGAGATATGCAGATTAACCCCGGTTAAACAGTACAAACTGGCATTACAGAAGGAATCAATATCACCATTAAACACTGACCAGGAAACTACTGGGTAAATCTGACATGGAGAAGGACTTGGGGATCCTAGTTAATGATAAACTTATCTGAAGCAGCCAGTGCCAGGAAGCAGCTGCCAAGGCAAACCGGATCATGGGGTGCATTGAAAGAGGTCTGGATATGTGAAGTACAGTATTCAGATGTATGTGACATCTTGTTCTCAAAGACTCCATTTGTGCGCTTGCGATGCCATCTTGTTGTTTACGAGTTAAATTTTGTAACTTAACTAGATGAAAGTTCACGGTTGTTATGAAACCAGACTGTTCCAGCTTGTACAAGATATGAGATATGAGACCCTGAAGAATGTGCTATTGTTCTATTTTCTACATCACGCAGCTAGGTACATATTCCGATTTTCTTGCAATACTATTGGCTTATGAAGTAAATGTTTTACAATGATGTTATTGGTAGCTATGTATTTTGCATGATTAAGCAAAAAATTATAAAAGAGGTGATATAATAAGCGGGCTTAGCGATCTCCTTTGATCCTCCCATACAGAGACACGTCTCCATCTGGTCATTTCAGTTGCTAGCAACACCTGTGAATTAATTTGGAAATCACTTGGTCGACCGTGAAGGGTTAATTTAATCCTCTAATCCTGCCCAACATGGGGTCCTCGAATAGGGACGCCTCTGCCCCCGGAGGACAACAAGACAAAACCCTCAGACCGGACGCAGGTGCTGGAAAATTGGGACTGATCATCCCCCACGACAACCACAGTAAGTTGGTAGTTATAGTGTTCAAGCTGACCGCTTGGTGTGGTTTTCCTTTGCTTGTTGCTGCAAAGAGGATCTGAGCTTTGTCCTTGATGGTGGGGTGATTCTTGGGTGGAATCATACAGAGGTGCAGTCCCGTTGGGGGTCCAGTGTCTGAACCGTACCTCATAAGGGACGGACACCCCGGATTGACCAGTGATTGTGACTCTTTATGGTCAAAATATCCTGAAATCCTGATCACTTTTAGTCAGGCGTGGTGAGGTGATCGAAGATTGAGTAGGATACGTAACTCAGGTGTGTGTGTGTGTGTGTGTGTGTGTGTGTGTGTGTATATATATATATATATATATATATATATATATATATATATATAAAAAACCATAGGTGTCCGGAGGGATAGTCTGAGACGCCCTCCTTTCACTGAGTACCGGGTTGAATTTTGGGTATCCCAGAGGGGGATTGACCCTGTGGAACAGACTGAACGGCCGCTCCAGTACTGTACACAGCTGAAGTAAGTCTATTTAGCTCTAAAGGAGAGAATTGTTTCCGTGGAAGAAAAAGAAAAGTTTGGAATTGTGTGAAGGATCGGATACTGTTAGTCTTATGATTCAAAGATGAGGAAAGAAATCTGTCAGGAATGCAGAAAAAATATTTTCGATTCTGGGATTTCCTAAGGGCGGGAGGCTACAGCCTACGCTATGGGACGAAGGTGTTAAGAAGAACAAGAGGTTGATTGATGGTTTGCTTAAAGACGCTGAAGAATTCCGTAGCTTGGCACATAAATTGTGTGATGAAAATTATGTGGAAGTTGAAGAGAGAGTGAATTCTGATTGTTTTTGTTATTGCTATGTTGAAAAAGGAAAACTGTCTACCACTGTGACAAAGACTGAATGTTTTGTGGTGCAGGAAAGAATTGAGGACGTGATTGAAGAAGGAAATGAGATTGAGACTAATGTGTCAGGCAGACAGACAGTTAAAAATGATCTGAAAAAAGAGGTCTCCCTGCTAGATAAGGTCCCTCCCCAGAAAATTAAGCCTCTCCTCCCGACTGTAAGCTCTGTGCCCCTTAACCCCAGGGCACCAATATATCCTGGACTACCAAAACTCAGTACGCCCCCACCCTATGATCCTGCCGGGTGGATTTGTGCCATATGCGAAGTTACTAATCCTCAATGGAGAGAGGTCTGTTACAATTGTGGAACAAGGAGACCGGGAGTCGCAGCCCCCACCTTTCCTTTGCTAAACGCTGACGGTACCTATTATCATCTGCCGCCAGCCTCAGTCCCTGCTATGCCTAATATTGCTAGTGGTTATAAGTATCTACCCCCTCCTACTTTAATTACCCTGTCAGAGACAGAGGAGATAGAAGATTTCCAGGAAATGTATTCGAATGTTATTCCTGGACCCCACCGTCATGATGTGCACTTTAGGATAAGGACAGGGGATCTCACGAAGCAGCATGTTGGGGCCATAATAAATGCCGCGAATAATCAACTTCGCCATGCTGAAGGACTGGCCGCAAAAATTTCACAAAAAGGCGGACCCATGATACAGGAAGAATCTGATTCGTATATACACACGTATGGCCAGGTAGAAATAGGACAGGTCGCAGCAACCAGAGCAGGACAGCTGCCGTGTCAATATGTAATATATGCAGTGGGACCACGATATGACCCTACCAACATTCCTAGGTCCCAACAATTACTGAGGCTGTTCAGGACGCAATCCTGTATGCCTCCTCTGTCCCCCCCAGTGTGATGCCTCAACGTACAGTGGCCATACCATTAATCTCTGCGGGTATTTTTCAATATCCCAGAAAGGATGCCGCTATGGTCTTAATATCAGCAATAGAGCGGTGTATACAGGAAAACTCCATAAAATTGGAGAAGGTCCGATTTGTCCTCGACAGCCGCCTAACGGCCTATCAAGCAATACAATCTCTAACTGTAACAGAGCCTCCTGCCCCACTCCCACAGCAGATGCCTCTTGTGCCCGTACTATCGCCACCTCCTCCTGCCCCTGAGTCAGTAATATCCAAATTTAAACAAAATAATGTGGAAACCACTCCGGACAGGTCAAAGTACACTCCCTTCACCACATCACAAATAGACATCCTTTGCAATCAATTTCCCGATCCAGATACTTCCCCCATGGCTTTCTACAGGCAAATGGCAACAAATCGAGAGATTTATTCCACTCCCCGAAAAGATCTATTACACATACTTCAAGTAAGAACTGGGGAGGGGTATTTTCCAATTATTAAGGGTGGCATAATGTATAATGTGAACCTGGATGGGGGAACCTATAAGAATGGTGTTGATTTCTGCAATGCTTTAAAGGTTTGGGCACAAGATAGACTAGCGGACCAAGCTACCCCTCTCACAGATGTCACACAGGACAAGGGGAGACTGCTGAGAAGTTCTATGGGCGTCTTATGGTAGTATTTAAAGATCTGGGATTCTCACTGTATAATAAAGCCCATACACACCTTTTTGTGGCAGCTTTGATGTCCGGCCTTAAAGTCCCAACCAATTTGCAAAAAACATGAGCGAGTGTCTCTTGTCCTGGAAGTTAGATCACCCCCAGGTCAAGCTGCTTCAGTATGTGGATGATCTTTTGTTGTGTGCACGGACTGAGCAGGAAGCCATTGCTGCCACTGTTAGCCTCCTCAAGCATCTGGCAGCACTGAACTGTCCGGTTTCGGCCTCGAAACTTCAGTTCTGCCTTGGTCAAATGATATTCTTGGGTCACTGTCTCCTTCAGGGTGTCAAACACCTCAGAGAAGAAAGAAAAATGGCCATCCGCTCCCTTTCTTTCCCAAAAGATAAAACTGAACTCCAGTGTTTTCTTGGACTATGTACTTATTATTGTCAATGAATACCGGATGCATCCCACATAATGCAACCCATTTACAATGCCTTGAAAGACGGCATAATGAACGATAAGGAAAGATCACCAGTTTTTATGGAAAGCCTCCATCGCGCTTTCTCTGAGTTAAAGCGGTTTATTGCCTCCGCCCCTGCCTTGGGCATCCCGGACTATACTCGACCGTTCCATTTGTATGTGTCTGAGAATGAAGGACACGCAGCAGGAGTACTTACACAATCACATGGCAATAGGCAACGACCAGTGGGCTATTATTCGGCCCGCCTCGACCCAGTGGCCCGAGCATCACCAAGTTGCATGAGGGCAGTTCACGCCACTCACTTGTTGCTTGACAAGACTGCAGACATAATTCTTGGACATGAAACGGACATTTTTGCCCCGCATGACATTGCAGCAATACTGACACTTCAGCAACCAAGACATTTGACTGCAACGACACTTACGGCTGCAATGTTCACTTCTTTTGCCTGACTATGTCAAGTTGTATCGCTGTACTACAATTAACCCTGCTACTTTACTGCCGGTCCCCAAGAATGATGGCAATGATAAGGATTATCTCCAACATGATTGTTCCCAACTTCTGACTAAAAAAACAGCTACTCCACCAAATGTCAGTGCGAATCCACTTCCAAATCCTGATCTGGTGTTATACACGGATGGTTCAAGATATACTGATGAGTTTAGTAGATTCCACACGGGATATGCTGTTACCACAGAGGACACTGTAGTGCACGCAGCTGCACTCCCGCCCTCACAATCGGCACAAGAAGCAGAACTCCAGACTTTCTCTACTGCATGTAATTTGGCCAAGAACAGACGGGCTAATATATACACGAACTCACGGTACGTATTTGGTATTGCTCACGATTTTGGGACTCTTTTGACCAATCGAGAGTTTATTACTACTGCCGGAACAACAGTGAAAAATGCTGAAGCTGTTAAAACCCTCATGTTCTCGATCAAATTACCTACTCAGGTGGTTATTATCAAAGTTAAGGTGCACGGTCCTAGGAACAGTCTACAGGCTATTGGCAATGCATTTGCGGATATGCAAGCAAAAGCCGCCACTCTTTTACCCGTTGAACCAACCATACCAACTATAGTGACCACACGCTCTCAGCGTAAACAGTTACAAGAAGCATTGACCCTTCAAGAACCTAATGATCTACAACAGACTGAAGTTTTCTATCGAACCCCGCGAGACCGTTTAATGACGATGCAGAGAATGTCTCCAAAGAAAGAGGTGAAGCAATGGATGACTGATGGGGCACGTATGAATAATAGTCTCTGGAAAAAGGACCAACTCTTGTGTCTCCCTAAGCGGATGTACCCTGCTATCGCCACATGGGCACATGGATCTACACATCGAGGAAAAAATCAGGCCCTCGCACTGGTGCAAAAATTCTACTGGGCCCCGGGAATTTCCACAGTTTTGACAGCACTCAACCGTGCCTGTAATATCTGTCAGACTTGCAATCCCAGTCAACTTCAATGTGTACCCCAGAAGCATCTTGCTAAGCCCGACTATCCTTTCCAAAGGCTCCAGGTGGACCATATCATGTTACCTAAGTCTGGAAGGTATGAATACTGTTTAGTTATTGTTGACATGTTCTCCAGTTGGCCAAAAGCATTCCCTATTACCAACATGACTGCAAAAACCACAACGAAGAAACTGGTGATGGAAATCATATGCAGGTTCGGGGTTCCAGAAGTTGTTGAAAATGATCAAGGTCCAGCCTTTTCTCATGTGTACCAAGAAGTTCTGAGAATGCTTGGATCCACTGTAGCCCTCCATACTCCGTACCACCCACAATCCAGTGGGAAAGTTGAGAGGCTGAACGGCACACTGAAGGGACAATTAACCAAAATGATGCAGGAGACTACAGCTCCATGGCCAGAGCTCCTACCCATTGTACTATACCATATCCGTACTAACCCTATTGCAAAACATGGCCTGTCCCCATATGAGATATTGTTTAGTGCTAGGCCCCCAGTTGCAAATTTCCAGCCTCAGCAATTATCAAAAGAAACTGACCGTGCTGTTCAATATGTTATTCAGCTTAGTAAAAATCTTGCTAACACCCATGCTCTAGTTTCTTCTTGTCTTTCAGATTCAGCAGAAACCGACACCTGTTATAACCTGAAGCCTGGTGATTTGGTAGTCGTGAAAAGGCATGTCAGAAAACACAGACTAGAACCCTTGTATGACGGTCCCTATCAAGTCCTCCTCATCACCCCTACATCAGTAAAACTAGAAGGAAGGCCTACTTGGATCCACGCATCGTACTGTAAGCTAGTTAAGGAAGCCAATAGGAAATAAAGGGGGCATGTTTTGGTCTTTCACATTTTCCATATTATTATTGATAACCGCATGGAACAGCCTAAATTCCCCAATATCCTTGAATAATAAGTTTATACAATATTATGAAAAGTTACTGAGAGATTTATTGGACAATTCCCAGTCTCTGGCAGACTTGGATCTGCACGTATTCACCAGTGTCAGCCACGAGCATCCCCTTTTTGGCTATCCCTGTTCCACCTGAGGCGTTATTTGCTTGGACTAACTGTTCTGACACACTCACTAATAATCCACAGATAATGCTAAGTTATGGAATATTACTGTTGGTATACCTATTGTGGGATAGGTGGGATACCCCTGATGACAAGGTAACCTTTGAAGAAGCAATACACACCTTCAATATTTGGCCTATAAAGAAAAGACTTGGGTACCTAAGAATAAGACTACTCTAACCAATCTAGGGCAAGTTCCAACGTATGGTTTACAAGTCAGTTTCAATGGAACTTCACACTCTACTGATGCCTTCAAACCAATGTTGTTAGAAAGAAGGTTACATAATACGTCATGGGAATTTTCTAATCTGTTTCCACAGGGTTCTAACGAAACCTGTGCCAGTATTCCTGGCAATATATCTTGTAATGAGTCCTCTGAATATGTACCAGGAACCCCCACTTGTGGAAATCCCGATGTAGGTTATTGTAGTCCTTTAGGACAATCTCCAGCTTGGTGTATGCTGCAGAATGCATCTGCATTCATAGACAGTGCATAGATTGGTACTGCAACATTCAGCCCTATGGGATTTACCGGATGATATGTTCTGGGTATGTGGAGACAATGCTTATAAATGGTTGCCAGTAGGGGTAAGAGGTACTTGTACTCTGGGTCGCTTGACCCCGGCCACCGTTGTTATTCCAAACAGTTGGATACACAGGCTATACCCAAACATACAGTACATTATACAAAAGAGCTGCGGACAATTCATCCCGCCCTTCTGGGAGACCACATATAGTACAGATGAGTGTGGCCAATAAAGTTGTCAGTTTCATTTTCATTTACCCTATGATTACACAAATGTGGTATAAATTGGTTAGCGCCACAGACTATCTAGATGATCAAATTTGAGATATATTAGATATACTTAACACTACTGTTGCTGTCAAAAATCAACTTATAGTCACTAATCAACATACTATAGTGCTGGACTACTTAACAGCAGCACAAGGCGGTATGTGTCATGTTATTGGACCCGCTTGCTGTCATTATATAGATCCTAACAGTACTATAAAGTTAAAGTTAGAAGACATTCAAAATTTCAAAGACTCAGAGATTAATATGATAAAGACAATGATCGTAATAAGGACAGTTGGTGGTCAGACACCTTCTCCTTTCTCAATCCAGCCAATTGGTTTAAGGGAATTGGGGGCTGGATAGCTGGGATCTTACAAAGCTTGTTACATATTGCTGCCTGTATCCTTGTATATGTGATACTAAAACTTGTTCTTTGGTGTATTTCTGTATGTATTAGGAAATTCTGCACTAGGACAGTTAATGATGACACCAAAGGCGTCGTTGCCCCTGCTCTTCTCTGCACCGATCTCAAAAGGCTACTTGATGAAGATGTTGAAGCCAAGCATACGGCTACCTTCAAAAGATCTCCACCACTGTTATCAAAAATTGATATTCGTAAATTGCAGCATACAGGGGGGATGGGTGCGCCACAACAGCCATGACTGATAACACGGCATCAGCCATGTGAAGACCAGTACCCCTCAAGCTTATGGCTTGAGATAGCACCTCTGATGCTGCATATGTGTTAACAAAATTTATCTAGGGTGGATTGTGAAGTACAGTATTCAGATGTACGGGACATCTTGTTCTCAAAGACTCCATTTTTGTGCTTGCGACTCCATCTTGTTGTTTACGAGTTAAATTTTGTAACTTAACTAGATGAAAGTTCACGGTTGTTATGAAACCAGACTGTTCCAGCTTGTACAAGATATGAGATATGAGACCCTGAAGAATCATAGAATCGTAGAGTTGGAAGGGACCTCCTGGGCCATCTGGTCCAACCCCCTGCTCAAAGCAGGATTCGCTAAATCATCCCAGTCAGATGTCTGTCCAGCCTCTGTTTGAAGACTTCCATTGAAGGAGAACTCACCACTTCTCGTGGCAGCCTGTTCCACTCATTGATCACTCTGTCAAAAAGTTTTTTCTAATATCTAATCTGTGTCTCCTCCCATTCAGTTTCATCCCATTGCCTCTAGTCTTTCCTTGTGCAAATGAGAATAAAGTTGATCCTTCTACAATGTGACAGCCCTTTAGATATTTGTAGACAGCTATTAAGTCTCCTCTCAGTCTTCTCTTTTGCAAACTAAACATTCCCAAATCCTGCAACCTTTCCTCATAAGACAGGGTTTGCAGACCGGTCACCATTCTGGTCGCTCTTTTCTGAACTTGCTCCAGTTTGTTGATGTCTTTTTTAAAATGTGGTGCCCAAAACTGGACACAATATTCCAGATGAGGTCTGACCAAAGAGGAGTAGAGGGAAAAAATGACTTCACGTGATCTAGACTGTATGCTTCTGTTAATACATCCTAGAATTGCATTTGCCTTTTTTGCTGCTGCATCACACTGTTGACTCATATTCAGTCTGTGATCTATTAGTATACCCAAGTCTTTTTCACATGTGCTGTCACTTAGCCCTATTCCTCCCATTCTATATATGCTTTTTTCATTTTTATTGCCCAGATGTAGTACTTTGCATTTCTCCCTGTTAAAAACCATTCTGTTAGTTGCTGCCCACTTCTCCAGTTTATTTAAATCTTTTTGAATCCTCTCTCTCTCTCTTCTCTAGTATTAGCTATCCCTCCTAGCTTTGTGTCATCAGCAAATTTAATCAGTTTACCCTCAATTCCTTCATCTAAATCGTTGATAAAGATGTTGAACAATACAGGGCCCAGGACAGAGCCCTGTGGTACCCCACTTGAGACATTCTTCCAACTGGATGTGCAGCCATTTACGACCACTCTTTGGGTCCGATCACTAAGCCAGTTATGAATCCACCTAACAGTTGCCTTGTCTATTCTATACTTAGTCATTTTTTCAATAAGGATTGTATGAGAGACTTTGTCAAATGCTTTGCTGAATTCAAGATATACTATATCTACAGCATTTCCTTGATCCACCCAATCAGTGATAATGTCATAGAAGGAAATTAAGTTAGTCTGACATGACTTATTAGTTACAAACCCATGCTGACTCTGTTTAATCACTTCATTCTTATCCAGGTACTGAAATACATGTTGTTTAATAATTTGTTCAAAGATCTTTCCTGGTATAGAAGTCAGACTCACCGGCCTATAGTTGCCTGGGTCCACCTTCTTCCCCTTTTTGAAGATAGGAACAACATTTGCTCTTCTCCAGTCTTCTGGCACTTCTCCTGTTCTCCAAGAAATTTCAAAGATTATGGAGAGGGGTTCAAAAATTTCTTCTGCTATCTCCTTCAGTAGTGTAATTCATCTGGACCTGGAGACTTGAATTCATTTAGGTTAGCTAAGTGTTTCCTCACTATCTTTCTGTTTATAGATATCCTGGATTCTTCTATTTCCTTAATAGGACAGTGAATAACAGTTGATGTTACATTTCCTTTTTGAGAGAAAACAGATGCAAAATAGGAATTTAAAAGTTCAGCCTTCTCAACATCCTGTCTTACCATTTCATCATTTTCATCCTGTAAACATCCTATAGCATCTTTGGCTTTTCTTTTACTTTTGACATATCCCCAAAATCCTTTATTATTGCTTTTGACATCTCTTGCAAGCCTCAATTCATTTTCAGCTTTAGCTAATCTGATTTGTGCCCTGCAGGTTCTGCAGACAGCATTATATTCTTCTTTAGATATGCCTCCCTCTTTCCATTTTATAGACATTTTTTTCTTCCTTTTTAGCATGTGCTTAAGATCTGTGTTCATCCATCCTGGTTTCCTTAAATGCTTCCTATTCTTCCCTCTTTTCGGAATTGTTAACAACTGTGCTTTGAGAATTTCATTTTTCAAGATTTCCCATCCTTCCTGGACATTTTTGTCTTTAAGGATATCCAGCCATTGGATCCCTCCAATTCTCTTTCTGAATCCCTTAAAATCTGCCTTTCTGAAATCTAACCTTGACGTCTGAGTCTTCACAGGTCTTCCGCCTCTAGTTATCCAAAATTCTAAAATAGCATGGTCGCTACCTCCTAGGGTCCCAGCCACTTTTACCTCCTCAACCATTTCCTCCCTGTTTATAAGGAGTAGATCCAAGGTAGCAGTTCCCCTTGTTTTCTCCCTTACCTTTTGGAAGATAAAGTTGTCAGCAAGAGAGGATAAGAATTTCCTTGACCTGTTAATTTTGCCTGAGAGAGATTCCCAACAAATGTCTGGATAGTTGAAATCTCCCATGACAACTATGTCATATTTTTTGGAGAACTTGGCCATTTGATGCATAAAGAGTTCATCCATAGCTTCAGCTTGCACAGGCGGCCTGTAGTAAATGCCTACAATGGTGTCCTTTCCATTGTTCTGTCCTTGTATTCTTACCCAAACAGTTTCCACAGAACTCCCAGTCTCTGAAGCTTCAATCTCTGTGCAGATATACGCGTTTCTAACATACAATGCGACACCCCCTCCTCGTTTATCAAGTCTGTTTCTTGCAAATAAGTTGTATCCTTCTAGTCTTGTATTCCAATCATGTGTATCGTCCCACCAAGTTTCAGTGATTCCAATGACATCATATTTCTTTTCCTGTGTTAGTAGTTCCAATTCTCCTTGTTTGTTGCCCATGCTTTGTGCATTAGTATAGAAACATTTTAGTTTGTGATTGGTTTCTCTTTCTCCAATATTTTTATTAATTAGATTCTTTCATCTTTGTTCTTCCTTTCCACTTCTAATAGCAGAGTTCTCAATAGCATTTGTCAGGTGTATGGCTTTTTCTGGTCTTTTGCTTCCCTTCCCATGTTGTTCTAGTTTAAAGCTCTCCTTACAAGTGTAGCAAGGCGACTTCCAAATACATGCTTTCCAGTCTTCGTAAGGTGCACCCCATCTCTAGCAAGTAGTCCATCGTAAAGGTAACTCACTCCGTGATCCAGAAATCCAAATCGTTGCTGACGCACCATCGACGTAGCCAGTTGTTCACCTGCAGAATCTTATTCCACCTCCTTGTTCCATGGCCATCCACTGGGAGGATGGAAGAGAAGACCACCTGCGCTCCCAGTTCTTTCACTTTCTTGCCTAAGTCTTCAAAGTCTCTGCAGATGGTTTCCAGGTCGTTTCTTGTGGTGTCATTTGTCCCCACATGTAGTAGCAGGAATGGGTAGTCATCTGTAGGTCTGAAGAGTCCTGATATCCTGTCAGACACATCTTTAATTTTTGCACCTGCAAGACAGCACATTTCTCTTGAAGTTATATCCGGTCTGCAGATAGCGGCCTCTGTTCCTCTCAACAGGGAATCCCCCATGACCACCACTCTCCGTTTCTTCTTCACAACATTTTTCTTTCTCCATCCAGGAGGACTCTGAAGGCGTACAAGGTTGCTGTTTGTGGGCAAAGTCTTATCCTGATGTATCTCTTCATCGTTCTCCTGTGTGAGAGCCTGGTACTGGTTCCTGAGAAGTATGGGTGCTGACTGCCTCCTGATCCTCCTGCTTCTCTGGGTCACATGTCTCCATTCCTCTGTTTCTTCAGGTGCACTTCGAATTTCTTCTCTTTCTGTAACATGAAGAGATAATTCTGCTCTGTCCAAGAACTCTTCACCTTCCTTAATGATCTTCAACGTAGCTAACCTCTCTTCGAGATTTTGCAACTTTTCCTCCAACAGGGACACAAGCTTGCATTTGTGGCATGTGAAGTTTGGCTTTTCCACTGGTAAATCTGTGAATATGTAGCAAGAAATGTAGCTCACCAAATGGCTCCTGGCCTCTTCCATCTTGAGATTTCTTAAAAACGATGAAAGATGAGCCAAAAAAAATGTGCTATTCTATTTTCTACGTCACGCAGCTAGGGACATATATAGTAACATAGTAACATAGTTATTAAGGTTGAAGGGAGGGTTAGGGTTAGTGCATCTAGTTCAACCCATATCCTATCCTAACTTGCCCTAACATGTTGATCCAGAGGAAGGCAAATAAAAACCCATGTGGCAAACAGTAAGCTTCACATTGGGGAAAAAAATTACTTCCCGACTCCACATACGGCAATCAGACTAGCTCCCTGGATCAACGCAATATTAAGGAAACTAGTGTATATACCCTGTAATATTATACTTTTCAAGAAAGCCATCAAGTGCCTTCTTAAATTTTAGTAGGGAATCACTCATTACAATATCATATGGCAGAGAGTTCCATAGTCTCACTGCTCTTACAGTAAAGAATCCACGTCTGTGAGTATGCTTAAACCTTCTTTCCTCCAAACGTAGAGGATGCCCCCTTGTCCCCGTCACAGGTCTAAGAGTAAAAAGATCATTAGAAAGGTCTTGGTATTGTCCCCGCATATATTTATACATTGTAATAAGATCACCCCTAAGCCTTCGATTCTCCAAACTAAATAACCCCAAGTGTAATAACCTGTCTTGGTATTGCAGACCCCCTAGTTCCCTAATAACCTTGGTCGCTCTTCTCTGCACCCGCTCCAGTTCAGCTATGTCTTTCTTATACACCGAAGACCAGAACTGTACACAGTATTCTAAGTGTGGTCGCACTAGTGACTTATATAGAGGTAAAATTATGTTCTCCTCATGAGCATCTATGCCTCTTTTAATGCATCCCATTATTTTATTTGCCTTTGCAGCAGCTGCCTGACACTGGTTGCTAAATGTGAGTTTGTCGTCCACCCATACACCCAGGTCTTTTTCAGTGACTGTTTTGCCCAGTGTTTTACAATTAAGCACATAATTATACATCTTGTTCGTTCTACCCAAGTGCATGACCTTACATTTATCCCCATTAAAGCTCATTTGCCATTTATCAGCCCAAGCTTCTAGTTTACATAAATCCTCCTGTAATATAAAATTGTCCTCCTCTGTATTGATTACCCTGCAGAGTTTAGTGTCATCTGCAAATATTGAAATTCTACTCTCTATGCCCCCTACAAGGTCATTAATAAATATGTTAAAAAGAAGCGGGCCCAAAACTGACCCCTGTGGTACCCCACTGCTAAATGTGACCCAGTCTGAGTTTGCTCCATTAATAACAACCCTTTGTTTCCTATCCCTGAGCCAGCTCTTAACCCACCTACTCATATTTTCCCCTATCCCCATTGTTCTCATTTTATGTATCAACCTTTTGTGTGGCACCGTATCAAAAGCTTTTGAAAAGTCCATGTACACCACGTCCACTGCATTCCCTTGGTCCAGTCCGGAACTTACCTCTTCATAAAAGCATATCAGGTTAGTCTGACAGGAACGGTCCCTTGTAAACCCATGTTGATATTGGGTCATAAGGTTATTCTCCAGATACTCCAGTATAGTATCTCTTAGAAAACCCTCCAGGATTTTATCCACAGTTGAGGTTAAACTTACTGGCCTATAATTTCCAAGTTCAGTTTTTGTCCCCTTTTTGAATATTGGCACCACATTTTATGGAATCTTTAAAGATTAAAAATAATGGTCTATCTATGACTGTGCTTAATTCCTGCAGTACTCGGGGGGTGTATCCCATCCGGGCCCGGGGATTTGTCAATTTTAGTGATTTTTAGACTCCGCCGTACTTCCTGCTGGGTTAAGCAGGTGACATTTAACGGAGAATTTTTATCCCTGATCATGTTATCCGTCATGAGATTTTCTTGTGTAAATACTGATGAAAAAAAGTCATTTAGCATATTGGCTTTTTCCTCATCCTCATCCACCATTTCACCCAGACTATTTTTAAGGGGGCCAACACTATCATTTTTTAGTTTCTTACTATTTATGTAGTTAAATAATATTTTGGGATTATTTTTACTTTCTCTGGCAATGAGTCTCTCTGTCTCAATCTTTGCTGTCTTGATTTGCTTTTTACAGAATTTATTTAATCTTCTGTATTTAGTTAATGCCTCATCACTACCTACTTGCTTTAATTCTTTAAATGCTTTATTTTTATCTCTTATTGCGCCCCTTACAGCTCTTTTTAGCCATAGTGGTTTCCTCCTATTTCTCGCAGGTTTATTCCCATACGGTATATATTGTGCACAGCTCCTATTCAGGATGCTAATAAACGTCTCCCATTGTCTTTGTGTATTTTTATGTCTCAGGATATCGTCCCAGTTAATTGCACCAAGATCATCTCTCATCCGTTGGAAATTTGCCTTCCTGAAGTTTAGTGTCCTTGTAACCCCTCTACTACACATCTTATTAAAGGATACATGAAAACTTATTAATTTGTGATCACTATTACCCTCAAGTGACCCTCAACCCTTACATTTGATCTGCGGTCCGGCCTGTTGGTTAATATTAGGTCTAGCAGTGCCCCCCTCTTGTTGGGTCCTGAACCAGTTGTGAAAGGTAATTGTCTCTCATAGTAGTCAAAAACCTATTACCTTTGCTGGAACTGCAGGTTTCGGTTCCCCAATGTATTTCAGGGTAGTTGAAGTCCCCCATAATAATGACTTCTCCTTGAGTCGCAGCTTCATCTATTTGCTTTATGAGGATATTATCTGTTGCTTCCATTATTTTTGGAGACTTATAACAAACCCCTATCAGTAATTTATTATTTTTCCCCCCTCCCCTTTTCTCTACCCACAGGGACTCTACATTTTCATTAGATTCATATATATTTTCACGAAGGATGGGTTTTAAGGATGATTTTACATATAAACACACACCTCCCCCTCGCTTATTTGTTCGGTCATTTCCGAACAGACTATAGCCCTGTAAATTAACTGCCCAGTCGTGGCTCTCGTCCAGCCATGTCTCAGACATCCCCACCATGTCAGAATTATGTTCCAACGACATTAACTCCAATTCCTCCTTTTTGTTGGCGAGACTTCTGGCATTAGTATACATGCACTTTATGTATCTTTCTGTACCTCTATTCTTTCTTAAATTATTAACTGTTCTAACCCCACCCCCCATGCCACCCCCACCCCCAATATCATTATTTGTGCCCAGGTCTCTCTCTGCACTGTCTTCCCCTCCTATAAAAGGAATACCCTCCCTCCCCGTCCCTAGTTTAAACACTCCTCCAACCTTCTAGCCATTTTCTCCCCCAGCACAGCTGCACCCTCCCCATTGAGGTGCAGCCCGTCCCTAGCGTAGAACCTGTAGACAACTGAGAAGTCGACCCAGTTCTGCAGGAACCCAAACCCTCCTTCCTACACCAATTCCTGAGCCACTTATTAACCTCCCTAATCTCCCGTTGCCTCTCTGGCATGGCACGTGGTACAGGAAGCATTTCCGAAAATACCACCTTGGAGGTCCTTGCTTTAAGCTTACAGCCTAATTCCCTGAAATCATCTTTAACCCCTTCACGACCTTTGACGCCACGTAGGCGTCATGAAAAGTCATGACAATATGACCCATGACGCCTATGTGGCGTTATGAATTGATTTCCCCCCTGCGGGTCGGGTGACCGGGGTCACTGAAAGGTCACCCGACCCGCACACAAAGAGTTAACGCCTGGGGGGCGTGGCTTATCCCCCACGTGCCTACGATCGCTCTGATTGGCTGTTAAAAGTGAAACTGCCAATCAGAGCGATTGTAATATTTCACCAATGAAATGATCAAAATAAAAAAAAAAAGTAAATCACCACCCCCCTTATGACTCCCATAGGTAGGGACAAATAATAAAATTAAAAAAATATATTTTTTTTTATTTTTCCGCTAAGGCTAGGGTTGGACTTAGGGTTAGGGTTGGACTTAGGGTTAGGCTTGTGGTTAGGGTTAGAGTTGGGATTTCGTTAGGGGTGTGTTGGGATTAGGGTTGTGGTTAGGGTTATGATTAGGGTTGGGATTAGGGTTAGGGGTGTGTTAGGGTTGGAGATAGAATTGAGGGGTTTCCACTGTTTAGGCACATCACGGGGTCTCCAAACGCGACATGGAGCCACCATTTATTCCAGCCAATTTTGCGTTCAAAAAGTCAAACAGTGCTCCCTCCATTTCGAGCTCCGATGTGTGCCCAAACAGTGGTGTACCCCCACTTATGGGGTATCAGCGTACTCAGGAAAAATTGCACAACATCTTTGGGGGTCTAATGTCTTATATTTCTTCACATATGGGGTACCAGCGTACTCAGGACAAACTGGACAACAACTTTTGGGGTCCAATTTATCCTGTTACCCTTGAGAAAATAAAAAAGTGAACTAAAAATCATTTTTTGAGGGAAAAAAAATTTTTTTTATTTTCACGGCTCTGCGTTATAAACTTCTGTGAAGCACTTGGGGGTTCAAAGTGCACACCTCACATCTAGATTAGTTCCTTGGGTGATCTAGTCTCCAAAATGGGGTCACTTGTGGGGGGTTTCCACTGTTTAGGTACATCAGGGGCTCTGCAAACGTAACATGACGCCCACAGACCATTCCATCAAGTCGGCATTTCAAAACGTCACTACTTCCATTCCGAGCCCCAACGTGTGCCCAAACAGTGGTCCCCCCCACTTATGGGGTACCAGCGTACTGAGGACAAGCTGGACAACAACTTTTGGGGTCCAATTTATCCTGATACCCTTGTGAAAATAAAAAATAGCAGGCTAAAAAAAATATTTATTGAGGGAAAAAAAATTTTTTTATTTTCACGGCTCTGCGTTATAAACTTCTGTGAAGCACCTGGGGGTTCAAAGTGCTCGCTATGCATCTAGATAAGTTCCTTAGGGGGTCTAGTTTCCAAAATGGGGTCATTTGTGGGGGAGCTCCAAAGTTTACGCACACAGGGGCTCTGCAAACACGACATTGTGTCCGCTAACGATTGGAGCTAATTTTCCATTCAAAAAGTCAAGACGCTCCTTCCCTTCTGAGCCATGCCGTGCGCTCAAACAGTAGCTCCCCCCCACATATGAGGTACCAGCGTACTCAGGACAAACTGGACAACAACTTTTGGGGTCCAATTTATCCTGTTACCCTTGTGAAAATAAAAAATAGCGGGCTAAAAAAAATATTTTTTGAGGAAAAATTTTTTTTTTATTTTCACGGCTCTGCGTTATAAACTTCTGTGAAGCACCTGGGGGTTCAAAGTGCTCACTATGCATCTAGATAAGTTCCTTAGGGGGTCTAGTTTCCAAAATGGGGTCATTTGTGGGGGAGCTCCAAAGTTTACGCACGCAGGGGCTCTGCAAACACGGCATTGTGTCCGCTAACGATTGGAGCTAATTTTCCATTCAAAAAGTCAAGACGCTCCTTCCCTTCTGAGCCATGCCGTGCGCTCAAACAGTGGCTCCCCCCACATATGGGGTACCAGCGTACTCAGGACAAACTGGACAACAACTTTTGGGGTCCAATTTATCCTGTCACCCTTGGGAAAATAAAAAATAGCGGGCTAAAAAAATCATTTTTGAGGGAAAAAAAATATTTTTTTATTTTCATGGCTCTGCGTTTATAAACTTCTGTGAAGCACTTGGGGGTTCAAAGTGCTCACCACACATCTAGATAAGTTCCTTCGGGGGTCTAGTTTCCAAAATGGGGTCACTTGTGGGGGAGCTCTAATGTTTAGGCACACAGGGGCTCGCCAAATGCAACATGGTGTCCGCTAACGATTGGAGCTAATTTTCCAATCAAAAAGTCAAATGGCGCTCCTTCCCTTCTGGGCCCTGCCGTGCGCCCAAACAGTGGTTTATGACCACATATGAGATATCGATGTACTCAGGAGAAATTGCCCAACAAATTTTAGGATCCATTTTATCCTGTTGCCCATGTGAAAATGAAAAAACTGAAGCTAAATAAAATTTTTGTGAAAAAAAAGTACTTTTTTTTTACAGATCAATTTGTGAAGCACCTGGGGGTTCAAAGTGCTCACTATACATCTAGATAAGTTCCTTGGAGGGTCTAGTTTCCAAAATGGGGTCACTTGTGGGGGAGCTCCAATGTTTAGGCGCACAGTGGCTCTCCAAACGCGACATGGCAACCGCTAATTATTCAAGCATATTTTCCATTCAAAAAGTCAAATGGCGCTCCTTGCCTTCTGAGTCCTGCCATGCGCCCACACAGTGGTTTATGACCACATATGAGGTATCGGTGTACTCAGGAGAAATTGCCCAACAAATACTGGGATACATTTTATCTTGTTACTCATGTGAATATGAAAAAACTGATGCTAAAAGAAAATTTTGGTTGGAAAAATTAAAATGTCCATTTTTTCATTCCATGTTGCTTTAGCTCCTGTGAAGCACCTGAAGGGTTAATAATCTTTTATGTAGCTTGAGGGGTGCAGTTTTTAGAATGGTGTCACTTTTGGGTATTTTCTGCCATATAGACCCCTTAAAGTGACTTTAAATGTGAGGTGGTCCCTAAAAAAATGGTTTTGTAAATTTTGTTGTAAAAATGAGAAATCGCTGGTCAACTTTTAACCATTATAACTTCCTAACGAAAAAAAATGTTGTTTCCAAAACTGTGCTAATGTAAAGTAGACATGTGGGAAATGTTATTTATTAACTATTTTGTGTCACATAACTCTCTGGTTTAACAGAATAAAAATTCAAAATTTCAAAATTTTCACCAAATTTCCATTTTTTTCACAAATAAACGCAAACATTTTCGACCTAAATTTACCACTAACATGAAGCCCAATATGTCACGAAAAAACAATCTCGGAATCGCTAGGATGCGTTGAAGCGTTCCTGAGTTATTACCTCATAAAGGGACATTGGTCAGAATTGCAAAAAATGTCCAGGTCATTAAGGTCAAAATAGGCTGGGTCATGAAGGTGTTAAGGACCTTCCACCTACCTCTAACTTTGTCATTTGTGCCAATGTGCACCATAACCGCTGGATCCTCTCCAGCCCCTCCCAGTAATCTGTCAATCCGATCAGCGATGTGTCGGAATCGAGCGCCAGGTAGGCAGCACACCGTTCGACGATCCCTGTCTTTGTGACAGATTGCCCTATCTGTTCCCCTAATAATTGAGTCTCCCACTACCAAAACCTGTCTGACATGCCCCGCTCTCCTATTTCCCCCCTTACTGGAGCAGACCCTCCTCCGGCTTTCAGAGGACAAGCCTTGCTGCAGCAGTGCTACTCCTGCACTAACACTCCCCTCATCTGCCAACTTAGCAAACTTATTGGGGTGTGCCAGATCAGGACTAGACTCCCTGGTGCTCTTCCCTCTACCCCGCCTTCTGTCAACCAGCTAGCTGCTTCATTGTCCTGCAGCTCCAACCTAGCATCCCCCCCTCATCTATCCCATTGAGCGTCTGCTCAGTGAGCAGAAGACTTCTTTTCATATTGTCTATGGATCTCAGTGTTGCCAGCTGCACATTTAGATCCAGTATCTGGGCTTCCAAATGCACAACGTGCTCACATCTCGCACAGCAGTATGCACCCTCGGCCGGCTGTTCAAGGATTTCATATATGCGGCAAGACGTGCGCTGGATGGCATTGGCAATAGTGGAGCCAATTTCCTAATGGGGATTGCACCAGACAATAAGATAAGCAAAAATAAATTAAAAAAAAAAAAGTATTGATATAATATAACAGCAATTCAGTAAGACCTCCCTTGGAAACTCCCTGAATCCAAAGTCACTGAATCTCAAGTCACACACTTACCACAGTTCGCACTTACACTCAGGTCACACTCAGCTCGTTCACACTCGCTCAGACAGAAGAAGAGATTTTTTTGGTTTTTTTTCCCTTTTACCAGCACACCACCTTGCTGCTCAATGCACTTCCAAAAGGAGTTGAGCCCCAACCATCTGCCTCTTATAAACCCTTAATTACTGTATGAACTCCCACCCTTAATTAACCCCTTGGGAATATAGTTACACCTCAAGATTTAAATGCAATATAGTTAACCCTTAAAAACACAGATAGTAAAATAAGAGATTAACCCTGTAGAGAGGAAAAAATAGGTTAAACAAGCCCCCAAAAATTGAACAGGTAGAAAGCACTCAGCAACCTACAATTCAGCAACTCACACAGGTATTTGTTATAGGTTTTCCAAATACTTCTTCACCGAATCTCAAGTCACACACTTACCACAGTTCGCACTTACACTCAGGTCACACTCAGCTCATTCACACTCGCTCAGGCAGAAGATTTAAGACGTTTTTTTTTTTTTTTTTTCCCCTTTTACCAGCACACCACCTTGCTGCTCAATGCACTTCCACTTCCGATTTTCTTGCAATACTATTGGGTTATGAAGTAAATGTATTACGACAATGTTATTGGTAGCTATGTATTTTGCATAATTAAGCAAAAAATTATAAAAAGAGGTGATATAATAAACAGGCTTAGCGATTTCCTTTGATCCTCCCATACAGAGACATGTCTCCATCTGGTCATTTCAGTTGCTAGCAACACCTGTGAATTAATTTGGAAATCACTTGGTCAACCATGAAGGGTTAATTTAATCCTCCCTAACAGATACACATGATGAGAACATTATACTGCCTCTGTACAAATCACTGGTTAAACCACACATGGAGTACTGTGTACAATTTTGGGCACTTGTGCTAAGAAGGATATAATGGACCTAGAGCGGATACAAAGGATGGCAACAAAATTAATAAAGGGGATGGGGGAACTACAATACCCAGAGAGATTAGCAAAATTAGGATTATATAGTCTAGAAAAAAGACTGAGGGGAGATCTAATAAACATGTACAAGTATATAAGGGGACAATACAAATATCTCTCCGAGGATCTGTTTATACCATGACAGCACACCTGAGAGAGGGGATCCACCCAGTCAGGACAGGAAACCTACTGAAAATAAAAGGGTGGTACCTCTCCCTCACTTCAGTTGGGTTTCCTGTCCTGACAGGGACCCTTGTGCTGAAAGACAGCGGTTGAAAGACCTTTTTTGTTTTTATGCTATTCCCTCACCAACGCCAGTCCCGGCACTGGAAGAACAGGCAGAGCGCCTGTATGCCGGTGGTGGAGGCGCCATCAACGGGTTCTATGGGGCCTCGATGTATGTGCGGGCATGAGGCAGAGCAATCAGGGGTCTAGTGATTCTTCTGCGGCTGCCGCGCCGCTCTCACTCCTCTGCCGGCTGTCCGTCGATCCAGGGGAGCTTTACTTCCGGATGGCGCGCCGCTGACGTCACCCGTCAGGCACGCTAGGAATGACATCGATGGGAACGTGCTGGATCAAATATGGCGGCGAAAACGCCGGCCAGGGCACGGGGGACTCTACAAGCAACCTGGCAGGGGGGCAGAGGTGGGAGGGGCATAAAGGGGCACCGGAGGAGGCGGAGAGTGCAGTGAATCCTTCTTTAAAAGGAGGGATGACCACAGAAGAGGTGCTCGTATCTGAAGCTCTTGAACATGGCAGAGTTTGTGGGACAGTAGCTCATGCAGCGGGTGCAGGAGCTCTCACTAGGCTCTTACCCTGATCACCAGCGTACCATGAGGAGCAGACGATCAAGTGGCAGGAGTAGCAGCCATCCTGACCAGAGGTCGCAGGACTCCTCAGTATCCAGGAGGGACGTGGTTCATACCCCTGATCAGCCTCTGAATCTGGGGCCAAGGAAAGCTAGTGCCAAATCAAAGAATAAAGAGTGTGCCCTTTGCAAAGCCCCGCTGGCAGTTCAGTGGCAGAAGGATCTCTAGATAAAACCCTAGATAAAACTGAACTCTGCAGTGATATGGAACAGTATTTCAGGAGACTGCGCCTGAGGGAATATTTCAATGATACAGAAGATTCAGAAAACACTCAGACCGAAGGAAAAGGGATCGTAACAACTAGGAAAAGGTCAGACTGGACACCTCCACCTGGACGCAACCCTCATTTGGATAAATATATAGACTCCTTCAGACATTTGATAAAATCCACAATCATAGACACTAACAGGAGACAAGCATCCAACATCAGTGCCCAGGAGAGAAAGGCCATACAGTCTTTAAAAACCAACAAAGAAATCATCATTAAACCTGCTGACAAGGGAGGTGCAATAGTCATGATGAATACATCAGACTACATGAAGGAAGCAAACAGACAACTTATGGACACACGCTACTATAGAAAATTGGAGTCGGATCCTACACAGGACTATTACAAGGAACTAAACAAGTTGGTTTCTTGTCTGCCTGACCAGTCCATAAGAGCTGGCGATGACCTGATACCAGAAACTCCAAGAATAGGGACATTCTACATGCTTCCCAAAATCCACAAATCTGGAAATCCAGGAAGACCAATTATTTCATGTGTGGGCACCCTCACTGAGCAGGTATCTGGATGGGTAGAGGGTATTCTTAAACCACTGGTGAAGGATACATCCAGCTACATTCAGGACACAACTGACCTATTGAATAAACTAGCAGCAATAGGTCTTCTACCAGAAGGAACCATCCTGGCCACCATGAATGTGGAATCTTTGTACTCTAATATCCCACACCAAGATGGTTTAAATGCCTGCAAATTCTTCATGGAAAACACAGGGACTGATGCTGATGCTGTGGTGAAACTTATAAAATTCATCCTCACCCACAATTACTTTGAATTTGACAACAGGATCTATCTACAGGAGACTGGCACAGCTATGGGAAGTAAAATGGCTCCACAGTATGCAAATCTTTTCATGGCCAAGCTTGAAAGCGACTTTTTGTCCTCATGCCCCATCAGGCCCCTGGCCTACTACCGCTTCATTGATGATATTTTAATCATCTGGACTGAGTCTGAGCAACAGCTAAAGACGTTCCACGAACAGTTTAATCAATTTCATCCCACCATCAATTTAACACTCAACTACTCCAGTACTGAGATTAATTTTTTTGGACACCATCATTAAGCTAAAAACCAATGAAATAGAGACATCCCTGTATCAGAAGCCAATCGACCGTCCAACATACCTTAAATGGGACAGTTTCCATCCAAAACACATAAAGAACTCTATTATCTATAGCCAAGCCATCAGATACAATCGTATATGTTCCAACCCCATGGATAGAGACAAACACCTTGGTCGCCTCAAAAAGACCTTTTTGAATCAGGGTTACCATCCAAGAACAATTGAAAACCAAATTACAAGAGCCACCAGATTGTCAAGGAATCACCTGCTACATTACAAAGCAAAAGAAGAAAATAACCGAGTGCCTCTAGTAGTCACCTACAACCCAAATCTGGAGGTGCTAAGGGGAGCTGCATGGAAATTACAACCTTTACTACAAAAAGATGCCCGATTAAAATCCACTTTTCCAGACCCCCCACTGCTGTGTTTTAGGCAGCCCCCAAATTTAAGAAGCATCATTGTCAGAAGCTCCCTGCCCTCTCCAACAGCTGCAGGAACCTTTCCTTGCAACCAGAAAAAGTGTAAAACCTGTCCATTTATAATGACCACGGACAAGATAAAGATCCCCAACTCACATCAGGACTACAAGATCCCAGGTACTTTCACCTGCATTACATCTAATGTGATGTACTTAATTATTTGTACTAAATGTCCAACTGGGGGTCTGTATGTGGGGGAGACAGGGCAAAAGCTTAGAACAAGGATGAATGCTCATCGTCACACAATAAGAGAAAAAAGAATGGATCTACCTGTGGCAAAACATTTCTGTATCCCTGATCACAGCAACGTGGATATGAAATTACTGGTATTGAAAGATAACTTCAATTCTCAGAGAGAGAGACAAGTTTGGGAGTACAAATTTAAGACGACCTTTGACACTCTCAGTGCTGGAATGAATGTGTCGCATGGATTTATGTCTTTTTACATCAATTAAGGAATTTCCTTTTAAAACCTTGTGGAGGCATCACAACACAGAACTAGACCCCAATCAGAGGACCATAAAACATCCGGACTCCTTATCTATGAACTGGTCCAATGTTTATATTTATGTTTCTCCCTCTCCCATATTGATAGTTCTGCTTCACGTCACTTGTCTTATCTATTGCATTTTTTCTAGGCTGTATTGTGCATAAATATGTGACTTCAGATTTTGTATTAGTCTAGCCTGATGAAGAGACCTGAGTAGTCTCGAAAGCTTGCAATGTGTTACCATATTTTCAGTTAGCCATTAAAAGGTATCAACTACTGAGGACTCTCAATCCTGAATATTTTTCGGTTCTTTTTAGTGCTTTTCACCTTATATGATTCTGATTGGAGTATTGGGGTGATTGATCCCCTCTATAGGTTACTTATTTCTATGGTAATAAGGTAGGACGCACATCATTGCAAAGTATCACTATGACTCTTTCATTAAATTATGACCTAATGTAATTTATTGTTCTGTTAATACTTATTAAGCACTCAGCACTTTGTTTCTTGCATATTAACCCTTACTGTCTTGGATGTTCATTGTGATGTATATTGCATTTAGTGTGATTAGGACTGCAGCATATATTTCTGTCATGAATATTAGGTATTTACTAGTTTACAGGCTCTATATGGAGTGATTCTTAATATAACCTCTGCACAGTGTATTTTTCGTTTTCTGTTAAGGCTACTTTCACACATCAGGTTTTCGGCGTCAGGCGCGATCCGGCGTCGTGCCGGAATGCCGGATCCGGCAAATGTTTTGTAAAACCTGATGTGCCGGATCCGGTTTTCTGCCGGATCCGTCTTGTTCTTGACAGACAAAACCGGATCCGTCTCATCCGGTTCATCCGTTTTTCTATCCGTTTTTCGACGGATTACGCCGGATCCGGTTTTTAAAATTGACCCTTGTGGCCTTCCAAACGGGATTGGCTACTGGAAAACTATATATAGCATGTTCCTACAGCCCTTCTTTGACAGGTTGTAGAGAAGAAAGTGCAGGTTGGAGAGAAGAGCAAGTTACTGGCGAAGATGGATGTTGTCATTGGAAATATTACCACTAGAAGTTCTGTGACGGTTTCAGTAATGAGGGACAATTTTGCACTATACTTTATGTCACCTCAAGGCAGAGTACACTGGCAGGATGACAGAGTGTGAAAGATTTGTGCCCTAACCAAACTTGTGTACCTTCTGGACCAACAGTATATACCTTTGCCAACCAAAGTTGGCTATCTTGTCATGGTCTTACTATTTTTACCTTTAGGCCACAGGTGTGTACCTGGTTGTGTTTTATGCAAAGTATTTCACCTTTTAACAAAAGTTGTGTACATTGTTAGGAAATCTTCAACAATAAACACAACTTTTTAGGTGAAATACTTTGCTTCAAACACAACCAGGAACACAACTGTGGCAAAAAGCTCAAATTTACCCACAGTTATATACCTGGTTTTGAATACCTTTTTACCTTTGAAGTACCCTGTATTTAACCTTTTTTTTAAACATAGTTCGCCGCAGAAAGAAATGACAGACAACCATTGTGAAACGATAATTTAACTTTTATTTAAAATTTTTTTTTTTTGTAAAATGTTTTTAAAGTGCAAAAAACTTTTTTAATAAAGGTTTTAAACCCAATGGGCATTTTTATTAAAAAACACACATTACAAATCTGTGTAGTGTGGGGTGGAAATACTGCTGGAGGGGTTGTGGGACACTTCGACACTGGGTGTGTGGAGAGAGGACTGGGATCGTGGTGGGGAAGGAACAGTTAGAGGTGAAGGTGTGGAAAAAGCTACAGAATGGGTGGACATGTGGGAGGCAGAAGAGGTGGTGGGCGGTGGAGTGGAGGGTTGGGCAGGGACTGTAGGAGCAGATGATGTTGATGGAAAGTTGTATGGGGAAGGAGTTTGGTACGGGGAAGGAGTTTGGTACGGGGCAGGTTGCTGGAAGTGGGGAGATGTCTGGTACTGGGGAGGTTGCTGGTACTGGTGAGGTTGCTGGTATGTAATAGGAGGGGGAGGATGGAAAGTGGCTGGAGGGGGTGCAGATGTAATAGGAGGGGGAGGATGGAAAGTGGCTGGAGGGGGTGCAGATGTAATAGGAGGGGGAGGATGGAAAGTGGCTGGAGGGGGTGCAGGTGGAGGAACTACAGTGGTGGGAGGTGGAGGTTGGGAGGTAACCTGCTGTAGAGCACCGTGGCACGAATGCATTACATGCATCTGCTGGGTAGGAGATAGTGTTGCCATGCGCTCCACAACAGACCTGAAAAAGGTGTGGTTTGGCGAAGATCTTGCTTCTGAATGCATGGTTTGCAGAAGTGTCTTCACCTCCAGAATGCTGGAGTTGATCTGCTGAAAGCCTGCGGAGATTTGCTCTGACAAGACTTTTAGACAGTTCTGGAAAGATGCATTCAGATGCAAGAACTCTTGCGCATAACTCTTTTCCTGACCCCTCTGCCGCTGTCGCCCAGTACCCGCAGGTGTACTAGAGGTGGCAGGGGCAGAAGGGTGGGGTAAAGGGAAAGCGATCTCACCAGCAGCTTCATGTAATGTAGGCGGCCACGATGCTCCTGTGCTGGTGGATGGGACAGATGGGTCGAATGTGTGGGAAGGCTGGGAAGGTGCAGATGTACCGGGGCAGTCGAAGTGTCCCTCGGTGCCGGTCTCCTCAGGGATCGCCTCAGAAGGGTCCAATCGTGCAGGCTCCCGAGTGCTGCTTACCGTGCTGTGGAATAAAGAGAAAAAAAAACAATTAAAATACTGACATGGTATGGCCCTGGCTGAAAAAAAAAAGTTACATCTAACATTTTTTTTCACATGTGGTGTGTAATATTTACCTTCTAGTGACCATTGTTTCCCGGAGGAACGACAGGGCTTGTGCGTACTTGTACTTGCTCCTGCGTCCTCCAGATCCACTCGGGGCCCGCATCTCTTTATTGAACTCCTTCTTGAAACGATCCCTCACAGACCGCCACCGATTCACAATTCTGTTCCCTGAAACGAGAAAGGAGTGGTTAGTATACAACATCAGTGTTTCACAAACTCCAGTCCTCATGGTCCCCAGGGGTCATGTTTTCAGGATTTCCATAGTAAATAGAAATCCTGAACACATGATCCGTGGGGACCACGAGGACTGGAGTTCGGGAAACACTGGTTTACATCAAGCAACCGGTACTGTATATACTTACGCTCTTTAATCTGGGCCCGAACATCGAGGTCCTCCCAGCGGCCCACAAGGAGCGAACAGATTTCCTCCCAGAGTCGTCGGGTAACGATAAGGTCAGCGTGGCGGCGGTCAGCCATATTCCAGAGCGGCTCCCTTTCTCTGACGAGATCGATGAGGTGGTCCACATCGAGTCCTCCATCCTCACCGTCAGAGTCGGGAGCACGCTGTGAAGGCTGTTAAAGAAAAAGACAAAAATAACATAATTAGCCTCCACAAAAGAAATGAAATAAAAAGTGCAAAAAAACAAAGCAAAAATATTTATACTTACACGCTGGTGACCGCGGCGTTGCTGTCGCCGACGACCCTGGGAGGCACTGCGTGGACCTCTTGGCCGAGCACCAGATTGGGAAGACTAGAGAAGAAAACAAAAAATGTTATGTCTTTGGATGTAGGCATTTGTTTGCTGTGTGTGGTCTGCAGAACATTGTTTTCTATGTGTTGTGTGTAGTGTGATGTTGTGTTTCTGCGTTTGATGCAAAAAACTTACCAATTGTGAGCCCACTCCAGGTGTCTGTCCACCCCTTCCTTCTTCTTCTGGGAGCTCCTCTTCATCTTGTGATTCCTGTTTTGAAATAAAAGGCAATGAATAGACATATATTACAGAGATGATGGATTTTGGAAATAAAAACTTACCGTCAAACGCTGACGATGCGAGGGAGGGCTCCCAGAAGAAGATGTGCTGTCCTGTTGATGGCCAGACTCCATGGCTGTGGGTATTGCTGCTGCTGTTGCTGCTGCCAGTGATGCCATTTCTGCTGCTGCTGCTGCTGCTGCATCTCTTGGGCGGCTGTTGAATAAAGAGAAACAAAGGGCCAATGAATATCTTGATATTCCATGGCCCTAGTTTGGAGGAATGGGGGATTTGATAATTACCGTCTCTCATCTGCTGCTGGACTCCCCTCCTCAGCATGTTCCATTTGCTGCTCCATTTGGGGTGGTGATGGTGCTGATGGTGCTGCAGTGGTCTCCTGCCTTCTCCTGCTGTGCTTGGTTGCTTTCTTGGGTGGCATGTTGGGTGTGGCTGTGGGTCCCACTGTCTTGCTTTTATATATGTCTTGTGGGCAGAGCTACTGAGCATGCTCAGACCAAAAAAAACGGATCCGGCTTTCGCCGGATCAGGCGCATTGCGGCGCTCATAGGCTTTCATTGTGTGAAAAAGCCGGACGCGCCGGATCCGGCGTGTCCGGCTTTTTCGCCGGAGACAAAAAACGTTACAGTAGCCGTTTTTTCCAGACGCCGGATCGCGACACATTGCCGGATCCGGCGAAAACCGGATGAAACGCATGGCCATCCGGCGCGATCCGGCGCAAATGCAAGTCAATGGGGGGGAAACCGGATCCGGCATTGCATTTCGCCGGATCCGGTTTCTGTCAAAAGCGCCGGATCGCGCCTGACGGCGAAAACCTGATGTGTGAAAGAGGCCTAAGTATGTGTTGCCATCTCCTTTTTAAATTGTGTCCTTTTTAAAATAAACTCTATATATAAAACTGAATGTGTGTGTGTGTGTATCACCAACCAATCACGGAGCATCTTTAATTTCACCAGATCTGTTCAAAAGAAGCTGGACTGTGATTGGTTGCTATGAGCAACAGTTTTCCTTGCAACCAATCACTAAGCATCTCTCATTTCACCAGAGCTGGTTAAAAGAAGCTGAGCTGTGATTGGTTGCTAGGAGCAAGTTTTCCCACTTGACAACACCTCAGCAGACGCTGCCATGGAGGGAGAAATCTAGCATCCCAGGGAACATAAGCTCACAGCTATTGTCTGTACCCTAGAAAGGAGCAGAGAGCACATGACAGAAATGAATCACCCCTCCCGTGCCCATATTCCCATCAAACATCCTTCATCCCATAGGCATATCTTCCCTCTTAAAGGGATCTCCGGTATGGAAGTCAGGGCAAATCCATCCAGCGCTTTGGTTTTGACCCCAAGCCTCTCTTAAAGGGATCCACGGTATGGAAGTTAGGACCGTTCCACTCAGCGCTGTGGTTCTGACCCCAGGGTCTCTTAAAGGGTTCATTGGTATGGAAGTTAGGGCAAATCCACTCTGCATTTTGATACTGACCCCAGGCCTTTGTTAAAGGGATCTCCGGTATGGAAGTCAGGGCAAATCCATCCAGCACTTTGGTTCTGACCCCATGCCTCTCTTAAAGGGATCCCTGGTATGGAAGTCAGGGCACTTGCCTTCAAATGCTCTGGTACTGACCCCAGGCTCTCTTAAAGGAATATCCTGTATGGAAGTTAGGGCAAATCCCTAAGCGCTCTGATTCTGACCCCAGGGTTCTATTAAATGGATCATTGGTATGCAAGTCAGGGCAAATCCACTCAGCTCTGTGGTTCTGATCCCAGGCTTTCTTAAAGGGATCCCCGGTATGGAAGTTAGGGCACATCCACTCAGCACTCTGGTTCTGACCCGAGGACTCTCTTAAAAGGATCTCCGGTATGGAAGTTAGGGTAAATCCCTCAACGCTCTGATTCTGTCCCCAGGGTTCTATTAAAGGGATCATTAGTATGCAAGTCAGGGCAAATCCACTCAGCTCTGTGGTTCTGATCCCAGGCTTTCTTAAAGGGATCCCTGGTATGGAAGTCAGGGAAAATCCATTCAGTGCTCTGGTTCTGACACCAGGCCTCTCTTAAAGGGATCCCCGTTATGGAAGTTAGGACCGTTCCACTCAGCGCTCTGGTTCTGACCCCAGGCTGACGGGATGATGTGGGATATTAGAGGTAGTAGTCCGGTGGCTCTGGCTGACGGGATGATGTGGGATATTAGTGGTAGTAGTCCGGTGGCTCTGGCTGACGGGATGATGTGGGATATTAGGGGTAGTAGTCCGGTGGCTCTGGCTGATGGGATGATGTGGGATATTAGGGGTAGTAGTCTGGTGGTCTGGCTGACGGGATGATGTGGAATATTAGGGGTAGTAGTCCGGTAGCTCTGACTGACGGGATGATGTGGGATATTAGTGGTAGTAGTCCGGTGTCTCTGGCTGACGGGATGATGTGGGATATTAGGGGTAGTAGTCCGGTAGCTCTGACTGACGGGATGATGTGGGATATTAGTGGTAGTAGTCCGGTGGCTCTGGCTGACGGGATGATGTGAGATATTAGGGGTGGTAGTCCAGTGGCTCTGGCTGACGGGATGATGTGGGATATTAGGGGTAGTAGTCCGGTGGCTCTGGCTGACAGGATGATGTGGGATATTAGGGGTAGTAGTCCGGTAGCTCTGACTGACGGGATGATGTGGGATATTAGTGGTAGTAGTCCAGTGGCTCTGACAGACGGGATGATATGGGATATTAGTGGTAGTAGTCCGGTGGCTCTGGCTGACGGGATGTTGTGGGATATTAGTGGTAGTAGTTAGGCGGCTCTGGCTGACGGGATGATGTGGGATATTAGGGGTAGTAGTCCGGTGGCTCTGGCTGACGGGATGATGTGGGATATTAGGGGTAGTAGTCCGGTGGCTCTGGCTGATGGGATGATGTGGGATATTAGGGGTAGTAGTCCGGTGGTCTGGCTGACGGGATGATGTGGAATATTAGGGGTAGTAGTCCGGTGGCTCTGGCTGACGGGATGATATGGGATATTAGTGGTAGTAGTCCGGTGGCTCTGGCTGACGGGATGATGTGGGATATTAGGGGTAGTAGTCCGGTGGCTCTGGCTGACGGGATGATGTGGGATATTAGGGGTAGTAGTCCGGTGGCTCTGGCTGATGGGATGATGTGGGATATTAGGGGTAGTAGTCCGGTGGTCTGGCTGACGGGATGATGTGGAATATTAGGGGTAGTAGTCCGGTGGCTCTGGCTGACGGGATGATGTGGGATATTAGGAGAAGTAGCCCGGTAGCTCTGACTGACGGGATGATGTGGGATATTAGTGGTAGTAGTCCGGTGTCTCTGGCTGATGGGATGACGTGGGATATTAGTGGTAGTAGTCCGGTAGCTCTGGCTGATGGGATGATGTGGGATATTAGGGGTAGTAGTCCAGTGGCTCTGGCTGACGGGACGATGTGGGATATTAGTGGTAGTAGTCCGGTGGCTCTGGCTGACGGGATGATGTGGGATATTAGGGGTAGTAGTCCGGTAGCTCTGACTGACGGGATGATGTGGGATATTAGAGGTAGTAGTCCGGTGGCTCTGGCTGACGGGGTGATGTGGGATATTAGGGGTGGTAGTCCAGTGGCTCTGGCTGACGGGATGATGTGGGATATTAGGGGTGGTAGCCCGGTGGCTCTGGCTGATGGGATGATGTGGGATATTAGGGGTAGTAGTCCGGTAGCTCTGACTGACGGGATGATGTGGGATATTAGTGGTAGTAGTCCGGTGGCTCTGGCTGACGGGATGATGTGGGATATTAGTGGTAGTAGTTAGGCGGCTTTGGCTGACGGGATGATGTGAGATATTAGGGGTAGTTGTCCGGTGGCTCTGGCTGACGGGATGATGTGGGATATTAGGGGTAGTAGTCCGGTGGCTCTGGCTGACGGGATGATGTGGGATATTAGGGGTAGTAGTCCGGTGGTCTGGCTGACGGGATGATGTGGAATATTAGGGGTAGTAGTCCGGTTGCTCTGGCTGACGGGATGATGTGGGATATTAGGAGTAGTAGTCCGGTAGCTCTGACTGATTGGATGATGTGGGATATTAGTGGTAGTAGTTAGGCGGCTTTGGCTGACGGGATGATGTGGGATATTAGGGGTAGTAGTCCGGTTGCTCTGGCTGACGGGATGATGTGGGATATTAGGGGTAGTAGTCCGGTGGCTCTGGCTGACGGGATGATGTGGGATATTAGGGGTAGTAGTCCGGTGGCTCTGGCTGATGGGATGATGTGGGATATTAGGGGTAGTAGTCCGGTGGTCTGGCTGACGGGATGATGTGGAATATTAGGGGTAGTAGTCCGGTGGCTCTGGCTGACGGGATGATGTGGGATATTAGGAGTAGTAGTCCGGTAGCTCTGACTGACGGGATGATGTGGGATATTAGTGGTAGTAGTCCGGTGTCTCTGGCTGATGGGATGATGTGGGATATTAGTGGTAGTAGTCCGGTAGCTCTGGCTGATGGGATGATGTGGGATATTAGGGGTAGTAGTCCAGTGGCTCTGGCTGACGGGATGATGTGGGATATTAGTGGTAGTAGTCCGGTGGCTCTGGCTGACGGGATGATGTGGGATATTAGGGGTGGTAGTCCGGTGGCTCTGGCTGACGGGATGATGTGGGATATTAGGGGTAGTAGTCCGGTGGCTCTGGCTGACGGGATGATGTGGGATATTAGGGGTAGTAGTCCGGTAGCTCTGACTGACGGGATGATGTGGGATATTAGTGGTAGTAGTCCGGTGGCTCTGACTGACGGGATGAAGTGGGATATTAGTGGTAGTAGTCCGGTGGCTCTGGCTGACGGGATGATGTGGGATATTAGTGGTAGTAGTTAGGCGGCTTTGGCTGACGGGATGATGTGGGATATTAGGGGTAGTAGTCCGGTGACTCTGGCTGACGAGATGATGTAGGATATTAGGGGTAGTAGTCCGGTGGCTCTGGCTGACGGGATGATGTGGGATATTAGGGGTAGTAGTCCGGTGGTCTGGCTGACGGGATGATGTGGAATATTAGGGGTAGTATTCCGGTGGCTCTGGCTGACGGGATGATGTGGGATATTAGTGGTAGTAGTCCGGTGTCTCTGGCTGATGGGATGATGTGGGATATTAGGGGTAGTAGTCCAGTGGCTCTGGCTGACAGGATGATGTGGGATATTAGTGGTAGAAGTCCGGTGGCTCTGGCTGATGGGATGATGTGGGATATTAGGGGTAGTGGTCCGGTGGCTCTGGCTGACGGGATGATGTGGGATATTAGGAGTAGTAGTCCGGTGGCTCTGGCTGACGGGATGATGTGGGATATTAGTGGTAGTAGTCCGGTGGCTCTGGCTGACGGGATGATGTGGGATATTAGGGGTGGTAGTCCAGTGGCTCTGGCTGACGGGATGATGTGGGATATTAGGGGTAGTAGTCCGTTAGCTCTGACTGACGGGATGATGTGGGATATTAGTGGCAGTAGTTCGGCAGCTCTGGCTGACGGGATGATGTGGGATATTAGGGGTAGTAGTCCGGTGGCTCTGGCTGACGGGATGATGTGGGATATTAGGGGTAGTAGTCCAGTGGCTCTGGCTGACGGGATGATGTGGGATATTAGGGGTAGTAGTCCGGTAGCTCTGACTGACGGGATGATGTGGGATATTAGGGGTAGTAGTCCAGTGGCTCTGGCTGACGGGATGATGTGGGATATTAGGGGTAGTAGTCCGGTAGCTCTGGCTGACGGGATGATGTGGGATATTAGTGACAGTAGTTCGGCAGCTCTGGCTGACGGGATGATGTGGGATATTAGTGGTTGTAGTCCGGTGGCTCTGGCTGACGGGATGATGTAGGATATTAGGGGTAGTAGTCCGGTGGCTAAGGCTGATGGGATGATGTGGGATATTAGGGGTAGTAGTCCGGTGGTCTGGCTGACGGGATGATGTGGAATATTAGGGGTAGTAGTCCGGTGGCTCTGGCTGACGGGATGATGTGGAATATTAGGGGTAGTAGTCCGGTGGCTCTGGCTGACGGGATGATGTGGGATATTAGGGGTGGTAGTCCAGTGGCTCTGGCTGACGGGATGATGTGGGATATTAGGGGTAGTAGTCCGGTGGCTCTGGCTGACGGGATGATGTGGGATATTAGTGGTAGTAGTCCAGTGGCTCTGGCTGACGGGATGATGTGGGATATTAGGGGTGGTAGTCCAGTGGCTCTGGCTGACGGGATGATGTGGGATATTAGTGGTAGTAGTTCGGTGGCTCCGGCTGACGGGATGATGTGGGATATTAGAGGTGGTAGTCCAGTGGCTCTGGCTGACGGGATGATGTGGGATATTAGTGGTAGTCCGGTGGCTCTGGCTGACGGGATGATGTGGGATATTAGGGGTGGTAGTCAAGTGGCTCTGGCTGACGGGATGATGTGGGATATTAGGGGTAGTAGTCCGGTGGCTCTGGCTGACGGGATGATGTGGGATATTAGGGGTAGTAGTCCGGTAGCTCTGACTGACGGGATGATGTGGGATATTAGTGGTAGTAGTCCGGTGGCTCTGGCTGACGGGATGATGTGGGATATTAGGGGTAGTAGTCCGGTGGCTCTGGCTGACGGGATGATGTGGGATATTAGTGGTAGTAGTTAGGCGGCTTTGGCTGACGGGATGATGTGGGATATTAGTGGTAGTAGTCCGGTGGCTCTGGCTGACGGGATGATGTGGGATATTAGGGGTGGTAGTCCAGTGGCTCTGGCTGACGGGATGATGTGGGATATTAGTGGTAGTAGTCCGGTGGCTCCGGCTGACGGGATGATGTGGGATATTAGTGGTAGTAGTCCGGTGGCTCTGGCTGACGGGATGATGTGGGATATTAGGGGTGGTAGTCAAGTGGCTCTGGCTGACGGGATGATGTGGGATATTAGTGGTAGTAGTCCGGTAGCTCTGGCTGACAGGATGATGTGGGATATTAGGGGTAGTAGTCCGGTGGCTCTGGCTGACGGGATGATGTGGGATATTAGTGGTAGTAGTTAGGCGGCTTTGGCTGACGGGATGATGTGGGATATTAGGGGTAGTAGTCCGGTGGCTCTGGCTGACAGGATGATGTAGGATATTAGGGGTAGTAGTCCGGTGGCTCTGGCTGATGGGATGATGTGGGATATTAGGGGTAGTAGTCCGGTGGTCTGGCTGACGGAATGATGTGGAATATTAGGGGTAATAGTCCGGTGGCTCTGGCTGACGGGATGATGTGGGATATTAGGAGTAGTAGTCCGGTAGCTCTGACTGACGGGATGATGTGGGATATTAGTGGTAGTAGTCCGGTGTCTCTGGCTGACGGGATGATGTGGGATATTAGGGGTAGTAGTCCAGTGGCTCTGGCTGACGGGATGATGTGGGATATAAGTGGTAGTAGTTCGGTGGCTCTGGCTGACGGGATGATGTGGGATATTAGGGGTAGTAGTCCGGTAGCTCTGACTGACGGGATGAAGTGGGATATTAGTGGTAGTAGTCCAGTGGCTCTGGCTGACGGGATGATGTGGGATATTAGTGGTAGTAGTCCAGTGGCTCTGGCTGACGGGATGATGTGGGATATTAGTGGTAGTAGTCCGGTGGCTCTGGCTGACGGGATGATGTGGGATATTAGGGGTGGTAGTCAAGTGGCTCTGGCTGACGGGATGATGTGGGATATTAGTGGTAGTAGTCCGGTAGCTCTGGCTGACAGGATGATGTGGGATATTAGGGGTAGTAGTCCGGTGGCTCTGGCTGACGGGATGATGTGGGATATTAGTGGTAGTAGTTAGGCGGCTTTGGCTGACGGGATGATGTGGGATATTAGGGGTAGTAGTCCGGTGGCTCTGGCTGACAGGATGATGTAGGATATTAGGGGTAGTAGTCCGGTGGCTCTGGCTGATGGGATGATGTGGGATATTAGGGGTAGTAGTCCGGTGGTCTGGCTGACGGAATGATGTGGAATATTAGGGGTAATAGTCCGGTGGCTCTGGCTGACGGGATGATGTGGGATATTAGGAGTAGTAGTCCGGTAGCTCTGACTGACGGGATGATGTGGGATATTAGTGGTAGTAGTCCGGTGTCTCTGGCTGACGGGATGATGTGGGATATTAGGGGTAGTAGTCCAGTGGCTCTGGCTGACGGGATGATGTGGGATATAAGTGGTAGTAGTCCGGTGGCTCTGGCTGACGGGATGATGTGGGATATTAGGGGTAGTAGTCCGGTAGCTCTGACTGACGGGATGAAGTGGGATATTAGTGGCAGTAGTCCGGTGGCTCTGGCTGACGGGATGATGTGGGATATTAGTGGTAGTAGTTAGGCGGCTTTGGCTGACGGGATGAGGTGGGATATTAGGGGTAGTAGTCCGGTGGCTCTGGCTGATGGGATGATGTGAGATAATAGAGGTAGTATTCCGGTGGCTCTGGCTGATGTGGGATATTAGGGGTAGTAGTCCGGTGGCTCTGGCTGATGGGATGATGTGGGATATTAGGGGTAGTAGTCTGGCAGCTGTGATGGGATGATGTGGGATATTAGTGGTAGTTGTTCGGTGACTCTGGCTGACGGGATGATGTGAGATATTAGGGGTAGCTGTCAGGTGGCTTTGACAGGATGATGTGGGATATTAGGGGTAGTAGTCCGGTGGCTCTGGCTGATGGGATGATGTGGGATATTAGGGGTAGTAGTCCGGTAGCTCTGGCTGATGGGATGATGTGGGATATTAGTGGTAGTAGTCCGGTGGCTCTGGCTGATGGGATAATGTGGGATATTAGGGGTAGTACGGGGGCGCTGGCTGATGGGATGATGTGGGATATTAGGGGTAGTAGTCCGGTGGCTCTGGCTGACGGGATGATGTGGGATATTAGGGGTGGTAGTCCGGTGGCTCTGGCTGACGGGATGATGTGGGATATTAGGGGTGGTAGTCCGGTGGCTCTGGCTGACGGGATGATGTGGGATATTAGGGGTAGTAGTCCGGTAGCTCTGACTGACGGGATGATGTGGGATATTAGTGGAAGTAGTCCGGTGGCTCTGACTGACGGGATGAAGTGGGATATTAGTGGTAGTAGTCCGGTGGCTCTGGCAGACGGGATGATGTGGGATATTAGTGGTAGTAGTTAGGCGGCTTTGGCTGACGGGATGATGTGGGATATTAGGGGTAGTAGTCCAGTGGCTCTGGCTGACGGGATGATGTGGGATATTAGTGGTAGTAGTCCGGTGGCTCTGGCTGACGGGATGATGTGGGATATTAGGGGTGGTAGTCCGGTGACTCTGGCTGACGGGATGATGTGGGATATTAGGGGTAGTAGTCCGGTTGCTCTGGCTGACGGGATGATGTGGGATATTAGGGGTAGCAGTCCGGTAGCTCTGACTGACGGGATGATGTGGGATATTAGTGGAAGTAGTCCGGTGGCTCTAACTGACGGAATGATGTGGGATATTAGTGGTAGTAGTCCGGTGGCTCTGGCTGACGGGATGATGTGGGATATTAGTGGTAGTAGTTAGGCGGCTTTGGCTGACGGGATGATGTGGGATATTAGGGGTAGTAGTCCGGTGGCTCTGGCTGACGGGATGATGTAGGATATTAGGGGTAGTAGTCCGGTGGCTCTGGCTGATGGGATGATGTGGGATATTAGGGGTAGTAGTCCGGTGGTCTGGCTGACGGGATGTTGTGGAATATTAGGGGTAGTAGTCCGGTGGCTCTGGCTGACGGGATGATGTGGGATATTAGGAGTAGTAGTCCGGTAGCTCTGACTGACGGGATGATGTGGGATATTAGTGGTAGTAGTCCGGTGGCTCTGACTGACGGGATGAAGTGGGATATTAGTGGTAGTAGTCCGGTGGCTCTGGCTGACGGGATGATGTGGGATATTAGGGGTAGTAGTCCGGTGACTCTGGCTGACGGGATGATGTAGGATATTAGGGGTAGTAGTCCGGTGGCTCTGGCTGATAGGATGATTTGGGATATTAGGGGTAGTAGTCCGGTGGTCTGGCTGACGGGATGATGTGGAATATTAGGGGTAGTAGTCCGGTGGCTCTGGCTGACGGGATGATGTGGGATATTAGTGGTAGAAGTCCGGTGGCTCTGGCTGACGGGATGATGTGGGATATTAGGGGTAGTAGTCCGGTAGCTCTGACTGACGGGATGATGTGGGATATTAGGGGTAGTAGTCCGGTAGCTCTGACTGACGGGATGATGTGGGATATTAGTGGCAGTAGTCCGGTGGCTCTGGCTGACGGGATGATGTGGGATATTAGTGGTAGTAGTCCGGTGGCTCTGGCTGACGGGATGATGTGGGATATTAGTGGTAGTAGTCCGGTGGCTCTGACTGACGGGATGATGTGGGATATTAGTGGTAGTAGTCCGGTAGCTCTGACTGACGGGATGATGTGGGATATTAGTGGTAGTAGTCCGGTGGCTCTGGCAGACGGGATGATGTGGGATATTAGTGGTAGTAGTTAGGCGGCTTTGGCTGACGGGATGATGTGGGATATTAGGGGTAGTAGTCCGGTAGCTCTGACTGACGGGATGATGTGGGATATTAGGGGTAGTAGTCCGGTAGCTCTGACTGACGGGATGATGTGGGATATTAGTGGCAGTAGTCCGGTGGCTCTGGCTGACGGGATGATGTGGGATATTAGGGGTAGTAGTCCGGTGGCTCTGGCTGACGGGATGATGTGGGATATTAGTGGTAGTAGTCCGGTGGCTCTGGCTGACGGGATGATGTGGGATATTAGGGGTGGTAGTCCGGTGGCTCTGGCTGACGGGATGATGTGGGATATTAGGGGTTGTAGTCAGGTAGCTCTGACTGACGGGATGATGTGGGATATTAGTGGTAGTAGTCCGGTGGCTCTGACTGACGGGATGAAGTGGGATATTAGTGGTAGTAGTCCGGTGGCTCTGGCAGACGGGATGATGTGGGATATTAGTGGTAGTAGTTAGGCGGCTTTGGCTGACGGGATGATGTGGGATATTAGGGGTAGTAGTCCGGTAGCTCTGACTGACGGGATGATGTGGGATATTAGGGGTAGTAGTCCGGTAGCTCTGACTGACGGGATGATGTGGGATATTAGTGGCAGTAGTCCGGTGGCTCTGGCTGACGGGATGATGTGGGATATTAGTGGTAGTAGTCCGGTGGCTCTGGCTGACGGGATGATGTGGGATATTAGGGGTGGTAGTCCGGTGGCTCTGGCTGACGGGATGATGTGGGATATTAGGGATTGTAGTCAGGTAGCTCTGACTGACGGGATGATGTGGGATATTAGTGGTAGTAGTCCGGTGGCTCTGACTGACGGGATGAAGTGGGATATTAGTTGTAGTAGTCCGGCGGCTCTGGCAGACGGGATGATGTGGGATATTAGTGGTAGTAGTTAGGCGTCTTTGGCTGACGGGATGATGTGGGATATTAGGGGTAGTAGTCCAGTGGCTCTGGCTGACGGGATGATGTGGGATATTAGTGGTAGTAGTCCGGTGGCTCTGGCTGACGGGATGATGTGGGATATTAGGGGTAGTAGTCCGGTGGCTCTGGCTGACGGGATGATGTGGGATATTAGGGGTAGCAGTCCGGTAGCTCTGACTGACGGGATGATGTGGGATATTAGTGGAAGTAGTCCGGTGGCTCTAACTGACGGGATGATGTGGGATATTAGGGGTAGTAGTCCGGTAGCTCTGACTGACGGGATGATGTGGGATATTAGGGGTAGTAGTCCGGTAGCTCTGACTGACGGGATGATGTGGGATATTAGTGGCAGTAGTCCGGTGGCTCTGGCTGACGGGATGATGTGGGATATTAGTGGTAGTAGTCCGGTGGCTCTGGCTGACGGGATGATGTGGGATATTAGGGGTGGTAGTCCGGTGGCTCTGGCTGACGGGATGATGTGGGATATTAGGGGTTGTAGTCAGGTAGCTCTGACTGACGGGATGATGTGGGATATTAGTGGTAGTAGTCCGGTGGCTCTGACTGACGGGATGAAGTGGGATATTAGTGGTAGTAGTCCGGTGGCTCTGGCAGACGGGATGATGTGGAATATTAGTGGTAGTAGTTAGGCGGCTTTGGCTGACGGGATGATGTGGGATATTAGGGGTAGTAGTCCGGTAGCTCTGACTGACGGGATGATGTGGGATATTAGGGGTAGTAGTCCGGTAGCTCTGACTGACGGGATGATGTGGGATATTAGTGGCAGTAGTCCGGTGGCTCTGGCTGACGGGATGATGTGGGATATTAGTGGTAGTAGTCCGGTGGCTCTGGCTGACGGGATGATGTGGGATATTAGGGGTGGTAGTCCCGTGGCTCTGGCTGACGGGATGATGTGGGATATTAGGGGTTGTAGTCAGGTAGCTCTGACTGACGGGATGATGTGGGATATTAGTGGTAGTAGTCCGGTGGCTCTGACTGACGGGATGAAGTGGGATATTAGTTGTAGTAGTCCGGCGGCTCTGGCAGACGGGATGATGTGGGATATTAGTGGTAGTAGTTAGTCGTCTTTGGCTGACAGGATGATGTGGGATATTAGGGGTAGTAGTCCAGTGGCTCTGGCTGACGGGATGATGTGGGATATTAGTGGTAGTTGTCCGGTGGCTCTGGCTGACGGGATGATGTGGGATATTAGGGGTAGTAGTCCGGTGGCTCTGGCTGACGGGATGATGTGGGATATTAGGGGTAGCAGTCCGGTAGCTCTGACTGACGGGATGATGTGGGATATTAGTGGAAGTAGTCCGGTGGCTCTAACTGACGGGATGATATGGGATATTAGTGGTAGTAGTCCGGTGACTCTGGCTGACGGGATGATGTAGGATATTAGGGGTAGTAGTCCGGTGGCTCTGGCTGATAGGATGATTTGGGATATTAGGGGTAGTAGTCCGGTGGTCTGGCTGACGGGATGATGTGGAATATTAGGGGTAGTAGTCCGGTGGCTCTGGCTGACGGGATGATGTGGGATATTAGTGGTAGAAGTCCGGTGGCTCTGGCTGACGGGATGATGTGGGATATTAGGGGTAGTAGTCCAGTGGCTCTGGCTGACGGGATGATGTGGGATATTAGGGGTAGTAGTCCGGTAGCTCTGACTGACGGGATGATGTGGGATATTAGGGGTAGTAGTCCGGTAGCTCTGACTGACGGGATGATGTGGGATATTAGTGGCAGTAGTCCGGTGGCTCTGGCTGACGGGATGATGTGGGATATTAGTGGTAGTAGTCCGGTGGCTCTGACTGACGGGATGATGTGGGATATTAGTGGTAGTATTTAGGCGGCTTTGGCTGACGGGATGATGTGGGATATTAGGGGTAGTAGTCCGGTGGCTCTGGCTGATGGGATGATGTGAGATATTAGAGGTAGTATTCCGGTGGCTCTGGCTGATTTGGTATATTAGGGGTAGTAGTCCGGTGACTCTGGCTGATGGGATGATGTGGGATATTAGGGGTAGCTGTCAGGTTGCTTTGACAGGATGATGTTGGATATTAGGGGTAGTAGTCCGGTGGCTCTGGCTGATGGGATCATGTGGGATATTAGGGGTAGTAGTCCGGTAGCTCTGGCTGATGGGATGATGTGGGATATTAGTGGTAGTAGTCCGGTGGCTCTGGCTGATGGGATGATGTGGGATATTAGGGGTAGTAGTCCGGGGGCTCTGGCTGATGGGACGATGTGGGATATTAGGGGTAGTAGTCCGGTGGCTCTGGCTGACGGGATGATGTGGGATATTAGGGGTAGTAGTCCAGTGGCTCTGGCTGATGGGATGATGTGGGATATTAGGGGTAGTAGTCCGGTAGCTCTGACTGACTGGATGATGTGGGATATTAGTGGTAGTAGTCCGGTGGCCCTGGCTGACGGGATGATGTGGGATATTAGGGGTAGTAGTCCGGTGGCTCTGGCTGACGAGATGATGTGGGATATTAGGGGTAGTAGTCCAGTGGCTCTGGCTGACGGAATGATGTGGGATATTAGTGGTAGTAGTCCGGTGGCTCTGGCTGACGGGATGATGTGGGATATTAGGGGTAGTAGTCCGGTAGCTCTGACTGACGGGATGATGTTGGATATTAGTGGTAGTAGTCCGGTGGCTCTGGCTGACGGGATGATGTGGGATATTAGGGGTAGTAGTCCAGTGGCTCTGGCTGAAGGGATGATGTGGGATATTAGTGGTAGTAGTCCGGTGGCTCTGGCTGACGGGATGATGTGGGATATTAGGGGTAGTAGTCCAGTGGCTCTGGCTGACGGGATGATGTGGGATATTAGGGGTAGTAGTCCGGTAGCTCTGACTGACGGGATGATGTGGGATATTAGGGGTAGTAGTCCAGTGGCTCTGGCTGACGGGATGATGTGGGATATTAGTGGTAGTAGTCCGGTGGCTCTGGCTGACGGGATGATGTGGGATATTAGGGGTAGTAGTCCAGTGGCTCTGGCTGACGGGATGATATGGGATATTAGGGGTAGTAGTCCAGTGGCTCTGGCTGACGGGATGATGTGGGATATTAGGGGTAGTAGTCCGGTAGCTCTGACTGACGGGATGATGGATATAAGGGGTAGTAGTCCGGTGGCTCTGGCTGACGGGATGATGTGGGATATTAGGGGTAGTAGTCCAGTGGCTCTGGCTGACGGGATGATGTGGGATATTATTAGGGGTAGTAGTCCAGTGGCTCTGGCTGACGGGATGATGTGGGATATTAGTGGCAGTAGTTCGGCAGCTTTGGCTGACGGGATGATGTGGGATATTAGGGGTAGTAGTCTGGTGGCTCTGGCTGATGGGATGATGTGGGATATTAGGGGTAGTAGTCCGGGGGCTCTGGCTGATGGGATGATGTGGGATATTAGGGGTAGTAGTCCGGTGGCTCTGGCTGACGGGATGATGTGGGATATTAGGGGTAGTAGTCCAGTGGCTCTGGCTGATGGGATGATGTGGAATATTAGGGGTAGTAGTCCGGTAGCTCTGATTGACTGGATGATGTGGGATATTAGTGGTAGTAGTCCGGTGGCCCTGGCTGAAGGGATGATGTGGGATATTAGGGGTAGTAGTCCAGTGGCTCTGGCTGACGGGATGATGTGGGATATTAGGGGTAGTAGTCCAGTGGCTCTGGCCGACGGAATGATGTGGGATATTAGTGGTAGTAGTCCGGTGGCTCTGGCTGACGGGATGATGTGGGATATTAGGGGTAGTAGTCCGGTAGCTCTGACTGACGGGATGATGTTGGATATTAGTGATAGTAGTCCGGTGGCTCTGGCTGACGGGATGATGTGGGATAATAGGGGTGGTAGTCCAGTGGCTCTGGCTGACGGGATGATGTGGGATATTAGGGGTAGTAGTCCGGTGGCTCTGGCTGACGGGATGATGTGGGATATTAGGGGTAGTAGTCCGGTAGCTCTGACTGACGGGATGATGTGGGATATTAGTGGTAGTAGTCCGGTGGCTCTGGCTGACGGGATGATGTGGGATATTAGTGGTAGTAGTCCGGTGGCTCTGACTGACGGGATGATGTGGGATATTAGTGGTAGTAGTCCGGTGGCTCTGGCTGACGGGATGATGTGGGATATTAGTGATAGTAGTTAGGCGGCTTTGGCTGACGGGATGATGTGGGATATTAGGGGTAGTAGTCCGGTGGCTCTGGCTGATGTGGGATATTAGGGGTAGTAGTCCGGTGGCTCTGGCTGATGGGATGATGTGGGATATTAGGGGTAGTAGTCTGGCAGCTGTGACGGGATGATGTGGGATATTAGGGGTAGTAGTTAGGCGGCTTTGGCTGACGGGATGATGTGAGATATTAGGGGTAGCTGTCAGGTGGCTTTGACAGGATGATGTGGGATATTAGGGGTAGTAGTCCGGTGGCTCTGGCTGACGGGATGATGTGGGATATTAGGGGTAGTAGTCCGGTAGCTCTGACTGACGGGATGATGTGGGATATTAGTGGTAGTAGTCCGGTAGCTCTGACTGACGGGATGTTGTGGGATATTAGTGGTAGTAGTCCGGTGGCTCTGGCTGACGGGATGATGTGGGATATTAGTGGTAGTAGTCCGGTGGCTCTGGCTGACGGGATGATGTGGGATATTAGTGGTAGTAGTTAGGCGGCTTTGGCTGACGGGATGATGTGGGATATTAGGGGTAGTAGTCCGGTGGCTCTGGCTGATGTGGGATATTAGGGGTAGTAGTCTGGTGGCTCTGGCTGATGGGATGATGTGGGATATTAGGGGTAGTAGTCTGGCAGCTGTGACGGGATGAAGTGGGATATTAGGGGTAGTTGTTCGGTGACTCTGGCTGACGGGATGATGTGAGATATTAGGGGTAGCTGTCAGGTGGCTTTGACAGGATGATGTGGGATATTAGGGGTAGTAGTCCGGTGGCTCTGGCTGATGGGATGATGTGGGATATTAGGGGTAGTAGTCCGGTAGCTCTGGCTGATGGGATGATGTGGGATATTAGTGGTAGTAGTCCGGTGGCTCTGGCTGATGGGATGATGTGGGATATTAGGGGTAGTAGTCCGGTAGCTCTGGCTGATGGGATGATGTGGGATATTAGTGGTAGTAGTCCGGTGGCTCTTGCTGATGGGATGATGTGGGATATTAGGGGTAGTAGTCCGGGGGCTCTGGCTGATGGGATGATGTGGGATATTAGGGGTAGTAGTCCGGTGGCTCTGGCTGACGGGATGATGTGGGATATTAGGGGTAGTAGTCCAGTGGCTCTGGCTGACGGGATGATGTGGGATATTAGGGGTAGTAGTCCGGTAGCTCTGACTGACTGGATGATGTGGGATATTAGTGGTAGTAGTCCGGTGGCCCTGGCTGACGGGAAGATGTGGGATATTAGGGGTAGTAGTCCAGTGGCTCTGGCTGACGGGATGATGTGGGATATTAGGGGTAGTAGTCCGGTGGCTCTGGCTGACGGGATGATGTGGGATATTAGGGGTAGTAGTCCGGTGGCTCTGGCTGACGGGATGATGTGGGATATTAGGGGTAGTAGTCCGGTGGCTCTGGCTGATGGGATGATGTGGGATATTAGGGGTAGTAGTCCAGTGGCTCTGGCTGACGGAATGATGTGGGATATTAGTGGTAGTATTCCGGTGGCTCTGGCTGACGGGATGATGTGGGATATTAGGGGTAGTCCGGTGGCTCTGGCTGACGGGATGATGTGGGATATTAGGGGTAGTAGTCCATTAGCTCTGACTGACGGGATGATGTGGGATATTAGTGGTAGTAGTCCGGTGGCTCTGACTGACGGGATGATGTGGGATATTAGTGGTAGTAGTCCGGTGGCTCTGGCTGACGGGATGATGTGGGATATTAGTGGTAGTAGTTAGGCGGCTTTGGCTGACGGGTAGAGTTGAGCGATACCAGCCGATACTTGAAAATATCGGATCGGAATGGATCGGCCGATCTTAAAAAAAAAATATCGGTATCGACGATTCCGATACCGGGAACCAATGCAAGTCAATGGGGCCAAAATATCGGAATTAAAAAAAACCCTTTCTTTCCTTGTAGGTTAATTCTACATGAAGAAAAACAACTAAGAATAATGTAGAATGTATTGTGGGAGGTGGAGGAGACATTAAAGCCATAGAGTTTTAGCCCAATCAAAAGGAATAGCAGGAATTAAACTTTTTTTTTAAAGACGTTAGGAGTTACAAAGATATTGACTGTTAGCCTCATTTATATTTTGCCAGACATGTATGTCTTCTTCTTCTTTCTTCTTCTTTCTTATTCTTCTTCCCTTTTTTACCTTCTTCTTCTTCTTCTTCTTCTTATTCCTTTTTTTACATTCTTCTTCTTCTTCTTCCTTTTTTTACATTCTTCTACTTCCTTTTTTTACATTCTTCTTCTTCTTCCTTTTTTTACATTCTTCTTCTTATTCCTTTTTTTACATTCTTCTTCTTCTTCCTTTGTTAAATTCTTCTACTTCCTTTTTTTACATTCTTCTTCTTCTTCTTCTTCCTTTTCTTACATTCTTCATATTCTTCTTATTCAACAATTATTATTCTACATATTCAACTTCTTCATCTTCTTCCTATTCTTCTTCATCATATTCTTGTTTGTGTCAGGCATTCCTGTAGTTGTTATCTAGAAAAGTTAGAAGTTTACACCTTCCGTTCTGCCTGTCACAAAAGATTTACAACAGGATTTGTCCGCGTTCAGTTTGGCCTGCAGCAGCAGGCCTTTTCCAGGGGCACCACGAGGAGGAACGGACTCACCCCCATACACTGCTTAGTCTTCTTCTGCTTATAAATAAGATAATATCATTTGCTCAGAGTATTAGTCTTATGCTTAATGTTCTTCTGCTTTGTTTTTTTTATGCTTCTTTGTCTTCTCTCTCTTGTTGTTCTGCATCTTGGTGGTTGTCTTCCTGTTCTTTGTCCTCTTGAACCAGCTGACGGTACTGGCACCCGGAGGGGCAGCAGAAGGAACAAGAGCCAATGGCACTACCGAGGACCAGCTGACGGTGCTGGAACCCGGTTACTAAGCAGGAGGTACCTGTGCTACAAAGCACTACCAAGGACCAGCAGACGTTGCCGGAACTCGGATACCGAGATGGAGGCACCTAGGCCAAAGGCTCTGACGAGAACCAGCTGACGGTGCTGGAACCCGGTGGGGTAGCATAAGCTGCAAGAGCAAATGGAAATAGCGAGGACCAGCTGACAGTGCTGGCACCCGGAGGGGCAGCAGAAGGAATAAGAGCCAATGGCACAACCGAGGACCAGCTGACGGTGCTGGAACCCGGTTACTAAGCAGGAGGTACCTGTGCTACAAAGCACTACCAAGGACCAGCAGACGTTGCCGGAACTCGGATACCGAGATGGAGGCACCTAGGCCAAAGGCTCTGACGAGAACCAGCTGACGGTGCTGGAACCCGGAGGGGTAGCATAAGCTGCAAGAGCAAATGGAAATAGCGAGGACCAGCTGACAGTGCTGGCACCCGGAGGGGCAGCAGAAGGAATAAGAGCCAATGGCACAACCGAGGACCAGCTGACGGTGCTGGAACCTGGTTACTAAGCAGGAGGTACCTGTGCTACAAAGCACTACCAAGGACCAGCAGACGTTGCCGGAACTCGGATACCGAGATGGAGGCACCTAGGCCAAAGGCTCTGACGAGAACCAGCTGACGGTGCTGGAACCCGGAGGGGTAGCATAAGCTGCAAGAGCAAATGGAAATAGCGAGGACCAGCTGACAGTGCTGGCACCCGGAGGGGCAGCAGAAGGAATAAGAGCCAATGGCACAACCGAGGACCAGCTGACGGTGCTGGAACCCGGTTACTAAGCAGGAGGTACCTGTGCTACAAAGCACTACCAAGGACCAGCAGACGTTGCCGGAACTCGGATACCGAGATGGAGGCACCTAGGCCAAAGGCTCTGACGAGAACCAGCTGACGGTGCTGGAACCCGGAGGGGTATCAGAAGTTACCCCTGAAAAGCAAAGTTGGCATGCCGCAAGCTGGCCGCAGTTACCGAATCACACAGTCCTACAGGGGGTGCTTGTCCTACTGGCACTATGGAACAAGCCTTTCTTACCATAACCCGCAGTCCACATAGGAAGCACCTAAACTGCTGGCACCCTAGCCTCGGCTAACCCAACCGCAACACGACATGGCAACTTGGGGTGGCAAACTGACATTGACACTTCCCGGAAACAGCAGGCAGGGCTGGAACCAAGCTGGGCAGGAGGGAGTACCCGTGCCAAAGTCAGTTATGAGCAGCAACTGGCGATGTTGGAGCCCAGGACAAGCACTTAGCAGGCTGAGGCCTGATGTGCTGTCAATTGGGAGGCAGCAGGACAGATTGCCATCAAAACAGCAGGGGAACAGCTGACGTTACTGAACCCCACAAACACAGGAGCTAGTGTTTTACTCTGTGAAGACGGCACTTCCGAGCAACAACTGGCTGTGTTGAAGCCCAGGGACAAGCACGGAGCAGGCTGAGGCTGCATTGAAGAAATTTTAAGATCGGTTGTAGACTACTAATTTGAACCAAGCTCCACTTAGGCCTGTGGCTTCACTGATTTTCGTATTTCCCCTGTCCTCCAACCCCGCCAGTTACAGCTCCGAAGTGGCGTCTGCACAATCCACACTTGTTCCTGTGTTACAGGTGTTCAGTCCGGTCAGTTAATCCCCTGATGTGTGTCCGGCAATGTCGCCTGCTCTGTCCACATTCCCATAATGGGAATGTGGACAGAGCAGGCGACATTGCCGGACACACATCAGGGGATTAACTGACCGGACTGAACACCTGTAACACAGGAACAAGTGTGGATTGTGCAGACGCCACTTCGGAGCTGTAACTGGCAGGGTTGGAGGACAGGGGAAATACGAGAGACAGTGGAGCCACAGGCCTAATTGGAGCACGGTTAAAAATCAGTAGTGGTACGACTGTGTAGGCAGCAGGAGACTTTGCCATCTACACAGCAGGGGATCAGCTGACGTTACTGAACCCCACTGAGACACGGGAGCAAGTATCTCTTTCCGTGTGGACGGCACTTCCGAGCTACAACTGGCTGTGTTGAAGCCCAGGAAATAGGAGGGTGTAGGCAGAGGCCTACTGTATTTGGAATGAGGTGACAGCAGGAGAGACTGCCATCCACACAGCAGGGGATCAGCTGACGTTACTGAACCCCACTGAGACACGGGAGCAAGTATCTCTTTCCGTGTGGACGGCACTTCCGAGCTACAACTGGCTGTGTTGAAGCCCAGGAAATAGGAGGGTGTAGGCAGAGGCCTACTGTATTTGGAATGAGGTGACAGCAGGAGAGACTGCCATCCACACAGCAGGGGATCAGCTGACGTTACTGAACCCCACTGAGACACGGGAGCAAGTATCTCTTTCCGTGTGGACGGCACTTCCGAGCTACAACTGGCTGTGTTGAAGCCCAGGAAATAGGAGGGTGTAGGCAGAGGCCTACTGTATTTGGAATGAGGTGACAGCAGGAGAGACTGCCATCCACACAGCAGGGGATCAGCTGACGTTACTGAACCCCACTGAGACACGGGAGCAAGTATCTCTTTCCGTGTGGACGGCACTTCCGAGCTACAACTGGCTGTGTTGAAGCCCAGGAAATAGGAGGGTGTAGGCAGAGGCCTACTGTATTTGGAATGAGGTGACAGCAGGAGAGACTGCCATCCACACAGCAGGGGATCAGCTGACGTTACTGAACCCCACTGAGACACGGGAGCAAGTATCTCTTTCCGTGTGGACGGCACTTCCGAGCTACAACTGGCTGTGTTGAAGCCCAGGAAATAGGAGGGTGTAGGCAGAGGCCTACTGTATTTGGAATGAGGTGACAGCAGGAGAGACTGCCATCCACACAGCAGGGGATCAGCTGACGTTACTGAACCCCACTGAGACACGGGAGCAAGTATCTCTTTCCGTGTGGACGGCACTTCCGAACTACAACTGGCTGTGTTGAAGCCCAGGAAATAGGAGGGTGTAGGCAGAGGCCTACTGTATTTGGAATGAGGTGACAGCAGGAGAGACTGCCATCCACACAGCAGGGGATCAGCTGACGTTACTGAACCCCACTGAGACACGGGAGCAAGTATCTCTTTCCGTGTGGACGGCACTTCCGAACTACAACTGGCTGTGTTGAAGCCCAGGAAATAGGAGGGTGTAGGCAGAGGCCTACTGTATTTTGAATGAGGTGACAGCAGGAGAGACTGCCATCCACACAGCAGGGGATCAGCTGGCAATGATGAACCCCACTAACACTTGAACGAATGTGTTTGGCTCTGTGGAGACGACACTTCTGAACACCAACTGACGCTGTTGGAGCCCAGGATTAGGCGTGGAGCAGGCTGGGGCCTACTGGATTTTGGCAGGTGAAGGCAGCAGGAGACTTGCCATCTCCACAGCAGGGGAACAGCTGGCAGTGCTGAACCCCACTAACACTTGAACGAATGTGTTTGGCTCTGTGGAGACGACACTTCTGAACACCAACTGACGCTGTTGGAGCCCAGGATTAGGCGAGGAGCAGGCTGGGGCCTACTGGATTTTGGCAGGTGAAGGCAGCAGGAGACTTGCCATCTCCACAGCAGGGGAACAGCTGGCAGTGCTGAAACCCACTAACACTCTAACGAATGTGTTTGGCTCTGTGGAGACGACACTTCTGAACACCAACTGACGCTGTTGGAGCCCAGGATTAGGCGAGGAGCAGGCTGGGGCCTACTGGATTTTGGCAGGTGAAGGCAGCAGGAGACTTGCCATCTCCACAGCAGGGGAACAGCTGGCAGTGCTGAACCCCACTAACACTTGAACGAATGTGTTTGGCTCTGTGGAGACGACACTTCTGAACACCAACTGACGCTGTTGGAGCCCAGGATTAGGCGAGGAGCAGGCTGGGGCCTACTGGATTTTGGCAGGTGAAGGCAGCAGGAGACTTGCCATCTCCACAGCAGGGGAACAGCTGGCAGTGCTGAAACCCACTAACACTCTAACGAATGTGTTTGGCTCTGTGGAGACGACACTTCTGAACACCAACTGACGCTGTTGGAGCCCAGGATTAGGCGTGGAGCAGGCTGGGGCCTACTGGATTTTGGCAGGTGAAGGCAGCAGGAGACTTGCCATCTCCAGAGCAGGGGAACAGCTGGCAGTGCTGAACCCCACTAACACTTGAACGAATGTGTTTGGCTCTGTGGAGACGACACTTCTGAACACCAACTGACGCTGTTGGAGCCCAGGATTAGGCGAGGAGCAGGCTGGGGCCTACTGGATTTTGGCAGGTGAAGGCAGCAGGAGACTTGCCATCTCCACAGCAGGGGAACAGCTGGCAGTGCTGAACCCCACTAACACTTGAACGAATGTGTTTGGCTCTGTGGAGACGACACTTCTGAACACCAACTGACGCTGTTGGAGCCCAGGATTAGGCGAGGAGCAGGCTGGGGCCTACTGGATTTTGGCAGGTGAAGGCAGCAGGAGACTTGCCATCTCCACAGCAGGGGAACAGCTGGCAGTGCTGAAACCCACTAACACTCTAACGAATGTGTTTGGCTCTGTGGAGACGACACTTCTGAACACCAACTGACGCTGTTGGAGCCCAGGATTAGGCGTGGAGCAGGCTGGGGCCTACTGGATTTTGGCAGGTGAAGGCAGCAGGAGACTTGCCATCTCCACAGCAGGGGAACAGCTGGCAGTGCTGAACCCCACTAACACTTGAACGAATGTGTTTGGCTCTGTGGAGACGACACTTCTGAACACCAACTGACGCTGTTGGAGCCCAGGATTAGGCGAGGAGCAGGCTGGGGCCTACTGGATTTTGGCAGGTGAAGGCAGCAGGAGACTTGCCATCTCCACAGCAGGGGAACAGCTGGCAGTGCTGAACCCCACTAACACTTGAACGAATGTGTTTGGCTCTGTGGAGACGACACTTCTGAACACCAACTGACGCTGTTGGAGCCCAGGATTAGGCGAGGAGCAGGCTGGGGCCTACTGGATTTTGGCAGGTGAAGGCAGCAGGAGACTTGCCATCTCCACAGCAGGGGAACAGCTGGCAGTGCTGAAACCCACTAACACTCTAACGAATGTGTTTGGCTCTGTGGAGACGACACTTCTGAACACCAACTGACGCTGTTGTAGCCCAGGATTAGGCGTGGAGCAGGCTGGGGCCTACTGGATTTTGGCAGGTGAAGGCAGCAGGAGACTTGCCATCTCCACAGCAGGGGAACAGCTGGCAGTGCTGAACCCCACTAACACTTGAACGAATGTGTTTGGCTCTGTGGAGACGACACTTCTGAACACCAACTGACGCTGTTGGAGCCCAGGATTAGGCGAGGAGCAGGCTGGGGCCTACTGGATTTTGGCAGGTGAAGGCAGCAGGAGACTTGCCATCTCCACAGCAGGGGAACAGCTGGCAGTGCTGAACCCCACTAACACTTGAACGAATGTGTTTGGCTCTGTGGAGACGACACTTCTGAACACCAACTGACGCTGTTGGAGCCCAGGATTAGGCGAGGAGCAGGCTGGGGCCTACTGGATTTTGGCAGGTGAAGGCAGCAGGAGACTTGCCATCTCCACAGCAGGGGAACAGCTGGCAGTGCTGAACCCCACTAACACTTGAACGAATGTGTTTGGCTCTGTGGAGACGACACTTCTGAACACCAACTGACGCTGTTGGAGCCCAGGATTAGGCGAGGAGCAGGCTGGGGCCTACTGGATTTTGGCAGGTGAAGGCAGCAGGAGACTTGCCATCTCCACAGCAGGGGAACAGCTGGCAGTGCTGAAACCCACTAACACTCTAACGAATGTGTTTGGCTCTGTGGAGACGACACTTCTGAACACCAACTGACGCTGTTGGAGCCCAGGATTAGGCGTGGAGCAGGCTGGGGCCTACTGGATTTTGGCAGGTGAAGGCAGCAGGAGACTTGCCATCTCCACAGCAGGGGAACAGCTGGCAGTGCTGAACCCCACTAACACTTGAACGAATGTGTTTGGCTCTGTGGAGACGACACTTCTGAACACCAACTGACGCTGTTGGAGCCCAGGATTAGGCGAGGAGCAGGCTGGGGCCTACTGGATTTTGGCAGGTGAAGGCAGCAGGAGACTTGCCATCTCCACAGCAGGGGAACAGCTGGCAGTGCTGAACCCCACTAACACTTGAACGAATGTGTTTGGCTCTGTGGAGACGACACTTCTGAACACCAACTGACGCTGTTGGAGCCCAGGATTACGCATGCCGCATGCAGAGGCCAATGGGCAGCGGTTTTTATGGAGGTTGTGGACTACTACTGATTCTAACCATGCTCCACTTAGGCCTCTGGCTCCACTGTCTCTACTATTTACCCTGGCCTCCAACCCCGCCAGCTACATCTCTGAAGTGGCGTCAGCACAATCTACACTTGTTCCTGTGTTACTGGTGCTCAGTCCCGTCAGTTGATCCCCTGATGTTTGTCCGGCAAGTTCGCCAGCTCTGTCCTCATTCCCACTACTGGTTATGGGAATGTGGACAGAGCAGGAGACCTTGCCGGACACACATCAGGGGATTAACTGATGGGACTGAGCCACAGGAACACAGGAACAAGTGTAGATTGTGCTGACGCCACTTAAGAGATGTAGATGGCGGGGTTGGAGGTCAGGGGAAATAGTAGAGACAGTGGAGCCAGAGACCTAAGTTGGGCACGGTTAAAAATCAGTAGTGGTTTGAATGTTGATGGAGCTGGTGACTTTGCCGTCCACACAGCAGGGGATCAGCTGGCATTACTGAACCCCACTAACACAGGAGCTAGTGTGTTTCTCTGTGCAGACGACACATCTGAGCGACAACTGGCTGTGTTGAAGCACAGGGATTATAGTTCAGGTGGTAGAAAAATGAACACACCAGCAGACCTGGATACAGTTGCCAACCACTAATTTAGTCTGTAAGAGGAATGGCAAAGTCTTTGGAGATCCAGGCCTTGTTCATTTTCAGAAAAGTCAGCCGGTCAACATTATCGGAAGATAGTCGCGTGCGACGGTCTGTTAGTACACCACCTGCGGCACTAAAGACACGTTCCGATAATACACTGGCAGCAGGGCAAGCCAGCACCTCCAATGCATACTGGCTAAGCTCTGGCCATGTATCCAGCTTAGAGACCCAAAACTTGAAGGGGGAAGAGCCATCTGGGAGTACAGCGACAGGGCAAGACATGTAGTCTGACACCATCTGACGGAAGCGTTGCCTCCTGCTGACTCGAGGCGTCGCTGATGGTGTAGACAATTGTGGTGGACACACAAAACTTTGCCACATTTGGGCCATAGTGGTCTTGCCTTGTGCTGCGGCGCTGCCTCTGCTCCCTCTTTGTGCAGAGTTTCCTCCACTGCCTCGACGCACAGAGCTGCTTTTTAAAGCACTAGCAACAATGATGTCGGGTGGAATGGAAAACATTATGGACTGCACCAGTGACTCTTCGTACTCCCGCATTTTACGCTCCCGGTTCAACGTTGGTATGAGCCTTTGTACGCTGTCCCGGTAGCGAGGATCTAGGAGGGTGTACACCCAATAATCAGCCGAGACGAGAATGTGGGCGATGCGGCGGTCGTTTCTCAGGCACTGCAGCATGAAATCAACCATGTGCTGCAGACTCCCAACTGCCAAAGAACCGCTGTCCCCTGTTTGAGGCGTGACCTCGGCCTGCTCTGCATCACCCCACCCTCGCTGTACATACTGAGTAGAGGTTTGTGTACCTCCCTCCTCTGGAGAGATGTCTTCCTCCTCCATCGACTCCTCCTCATCCTCCTCACAAAGTGTCCCCTGCCTAGGCCTTTGTGAGGAAACACGTAGCGCAGACTGTCCAGAAGCAGATGGCATTTGGGACTCCTCATCCTCCACCTCTTCTGAAACCTCATCCCTTAGTGCTTGCAGTGTTTGTTGAAGCAGGCAGATAAGGGGGACAGTCATGCTGACTAGTGCATCATCTGCACTCGCCATCCGCGTGGATTCATCGAAGGCACGCAAAACGAGGCAGATGTCCTTCATAGAGGCCCACTCAATGGTGCTGAAGTGTGAACGGCGCACAGTGCGACTTGTTTGCGCCTGATGCAGCTGGTACTCCATGACTGCTGCCTGCTGCTCACACAACCGCTCCAACATATGTAACGTTGAATTCCACCGGGTGGGTAGGTCACATATGATGCGATGTTCCGGAAGGCCAAATCGTCGCTGCAGAGCAGCGAGGCGCGATCTTGCCGTGCTGGAACGTCGCAAGTGAGCGCACTCTATGCGGACCTTGTGCAACAGTGCAGCAAGATCCGGATAGTCCCTCAGAAAGCTCTGCACGACCAAGTTAAGAACATGTGCCAGACATGGGATGTGTGTGAGGTTGCCTAGGCCAAGAGCTGCCACCAGATTTCGGCCATTGTCACACACTACCAAGCCCGGCTGGAGATTCGCTGGCCCAAACCACACATCGCTCTCCAGCTTGATAGCATTCCAGAGCTCCTGCGCTGTGTGGCTTCGATTCCCCAAAGAAATTAATTTGAGTACAGCCTGTTGACGTTTGGCCACGGCTGTGCTCATATCGGTCGTAACAGGCTCCTGCTCTGCTGTTTCTGAGGAACTTGAGTAGGAGGAGGAGTCTATGTGTACAGACTGGAGTCCTGCAATCCGTGGCGTTGGAAGAACACGTACAGCGCCACTCTCCAGATTCGTACCCGGCTCCACAACATTGACCCAGTGGGCAGTGAGGGAAAGGTATCGTCCCTGTCCATGGTTACTGGTCCACGCATCGGTGGTCAGGTGGACCTTGCTACTAACGGCGTTTAGTAGCGCATGTTTTATTTTGCCCTCAACATGTTTCTGCAGGGCAGGGACGGCTCGCCTGCTGAAATAAAAGTGGCTGGGCACGTTGTATTGGGGGACTGCCAATGCCATTAAGTCCCGGAAGGTGTCAGTGTCCACCAGCCTGAATGACAGCATTTCAACTGCCAGAAGTTTGGCAATGCCAGCATTCAGAGACTGTGCTCGGGGATGGTTTGCCGAGTAAGGGCGCCTTTTATCCCATGCCTGTGCTACCGATGGCTGTGATGGATGGGAACGTGCTGCTATGGGTGTAATCTGACAGGGTCTCCGGACAACAGTGGCAGAGGTTCTTCCTTGGCGATCCTGTGAGGAAGCCGAACCAGCAGTGTGTGAGCTGGAGGAAGAGGGCCCAACACGAACTGAAGAGGTGGTAGGTGGTGCTGTACGTTGGCCTACGTCTTCAGGGTGTCTCTGCAACTCCAACTCGTGCTTGGTGCGCACATGTTTCCACATATTTGTGGTATTGAGGTTGCTGACATTTCTCCCTCTTTTGACTCTCTGATGACACAGCTTGCATTTGACAAAGCAAATGTCATCTGCAACTGTGTCAAAAAAGGACCACGCACTGCAACTCTTGGGAGCGCCCGGTTTGCCTTTGGAATGAGGAATGCTCCTAACGGGTGCCGAAGTGGAGGGTACAGGCAACCAAGTCTTCCCCCTCCCTCTGCCTCCTGTTTTGGCCGGTAGGGGAATCTCTTCCTCCGAGCTGCTCCCACCACCTTCCTGTTGCTCACGCCATGATGGGTCAAGGACCTCATCATCTTCCCTCCCCTCTTCAAACAGCTGCTTCTCCGGGGTTGTCTCGCCAGCACCGTACGCACCAGAAAGTGGCAACTGAGTCTCGTCATCATCTGATGCGTACTGAGGTGTGCTGACCATAGGCACTGGCCCACTCGCCTCTTCAGATTCAGAGGGACAAAGAAGTTGCGCATCACTGCATACTCCCTCTTCTTCACATTCAGGAATGCTGCTTGGCTTGCCCCCTCTTTCCAAGCCAACAGATTCCGAGAACAGAAGTAGAAACTGTGATGGCTCCTGTCCATGTCTCTCTGACTGCCTGGGCACTTTGGCAGGTGGTGAAGAGACAGATGGTTGCTCTTCGGTGCTCTGACCCTGAGAGGATGCGGAAGTAATTGAAGTCGATGCGTTAGCTGCCATCCATCCGACAACGGCTTCAATTTGTTCCTCCCGCAGCAGTGGGGTACGTTGAGGTCCTACAAAGCTGCGCATAAAGGACTGTTGCCTGCTAAAACTGGGGGATGCTGATCCACTGGTGCCCGCAGCAGGCCCAGAATCCCCACGTCCTCTACCTGTAGAATCCCCACGTCCTCTCCCTGCAGAATCCCCACGTCCTCTCCCTGCTGAAACTCCACGCCCACGCCCACGCCCACGCGCCTTACTCCCTGCCTTCTTCATCTTGCAAGACTGCTTAAGATAGGCAAAAAAGTACAAAGGGGGGCTTTAGTGTGCTTATTCCTGAACAGCTGGTTACAGGTACAAGAAACACTAATTTTATGAAGTGTGTGTGTGTGGACTAGACTTTAATAGGAGCTGATGTGGCCTACACAAGTTCCAAATGTAGTGTTTGGTGAACTTTTTTTGTGGTTTCTTTGTTGGAAACAAACTCAAAGTATGTGAACAAAGAATTGAAACTGATAGTATCACCAACTTTTTGGAGCTATTACAATGCAGGCAGGTAACCTACAATGCAAAAGATGAGGCTCCAAAAAAATTGGGTAATACTAATCTGGCTGCGCCGGCAGGGCACAAGCCAGAAAAAAAGGCTCCTCTATCTACTCCTATATAGTGTTTGCAACCAACCAATGTTGATGGATACGGATGGATGCACACTAATAGGAGAAGAAAAAATGAGCTGCACTCAAAGACAAATATGTGTGAGGCAGTGACGCACGTTGAGCGTCCTACAACCAGACGTAGCTGCAGGACACTCTACTCAGCGTGAGCTGCACTCACACACAGTCAGAGACCTCTCAGACAGCCGTCAACAGTGCAGCTAAGTGGGCACTGGCACTGACAGGCTGCAGAAAGGCTCCGCTGTGTACTCCTATATAGTGTTTGCAACCACCGTAGATGGAGACGGATGGATGCACACTAATAGAAGAAAAAAGAGCTGCACTCAAATAAAAATGTGTGAGGCACTGACGCACGCTGAGCGTCCTACAGCCAGACGTAGCTGCAGGACACACTACTCAGCGTGAGCTGCACTCACACACAGTCAGAGACCTCTCAGACAGCCGTGAACAGTGCAGCAAAGTGGACACCAGCACTGAAAGGCTGCAGAAAGGCTCCGCTGTCTACTACTAGTGTTTGCAACCAACGTATATGGATACGGATGGAAGCACACTAGATTGAAATTATGTAAAAAATGCAGCTCAAAAAATAAAAGATGTATGAGGCAGCAGTGATCACACTGGGTGGCCTACAGCCTGACGTGGCTGCAAGACCCACTCCACAGCGTGAGCTGCACTCACACAGCCCTTGCAGACAGCTGTGAACACTGCTGCTAGGGCAAAGAAGGCTACAGTGGTGGTTTATGTAGCCTGGGTAAAGCACTAGATGTTTGGTGGAATCGCTATTTCTAACTGTCCCTCACAGTCTTCTACAGCAGCCTGTCCCTAACTGAATTCACAGCAGAGTGACCAGAAATGGCGGCTGCGGTGGCTTTTATAGTGCATCATGACATCATTTCGGCAGCCAATCACAGCCATGCCAATAGTTAACATGCCTACATGCCTAACAGGATGTGCCCACACTTCGGAGGATTCCCATTGGCTTAATCAAAGCAAGCAGGCTCATAGCATGATGGGAACTTCCGATTCCGATTCCGGAATCCGATATGACAAAAGTATCGGAACTAAGTATCGGAATTCCGATACCGCTAATATCGGCCGATACCCGATACTTGCGGTATCGGAATGCTCAACACTACTGACGGGATGATGTGGGATATTAGTGGTAGTATTCCGGTGGCTCTGGCTGACGGGATGATGTGGGATATTAGGGGTAGTAGTCCGGTGGCTCTGGCTGACGGGATGATGTGGGATATTAGGGGTAGTAGTCCGGTGGCTCTGACTGACGGGATGATGTAGGATATTAGGGGTAGTAGTCCGGTGGCTCTGGCTCACGGGATGATGTGGAATATTAGGGGTAGTAGTCCGGTGGTCTGGCTGACGGGATGATGTGGAATATTAGGGATAGTAGTCCGGTGGCTCTGGCTGATGGGATGATGTGGGATATTAGGGGTGGTAGTCCAGTGGCTCTGGCTGACGGGATGATGTGGGATATTAGGGGTAGTAGTCCGGTGGCTCTGGCTGACGGGATGATGTGGGATATTAGGGGTAGTAGTCCGGTGGCTCTGGCTGACGGGATGATGTGGGATATTAGGGGTAGTAGTCCGGTAGCTCTGACTGACGGGATGATGTGGGATATTAGTGGTAGTAGTCCGGTGGCTCTGACTGACAGGATGATGTGGGATATTAGTGGTAGTAGTCCGGTGGCTCTGGCTGACGGGATGATGTGGGATATTAGGGGTAGTAGTCCGGTAGCTCTGACTGACGGGATGATGTTGGATATTAGTGGTAGTAGTCCGGTGGCTCTGGCTGACGGGATGATGTGGGATATTAGGGGTAGTAGTCCAGTGGCTCTGGCTGAAGGGATGATGTGGGATATTAGTGGTAGTAGTCCGGTGGCTCTGGCTGACGGGATGATGTGGGATATTAGGGGTAGTAGTCCAGTGGCTCTGGCTGACGGGATGATGTGGGATATTAGGGGTAGTAGTCCGGTAGCTCTGACTGACGGGATGATGTGGGATATTAGGGGTAGTAGTCCAGTGGCTCTGGCTGACGGGATGATGTGGGATATTAGTGGTAGTAGTCCGGTGGCTCTGGCTGACGGGATGATGTGGGATATTAGGGGTAGTAGTCCAGTGGCTCTGGCTGACGGGATGATATGGGATATTAGGGGTAGTAGTCCAGTGGCTCTGGCTGACGGGATGATGTGGGATATTAGGGGTAGTAGTCCGGTAGCTCTGACTGACGGGATGATGTTGGATATAAGGGGTAGTAGTCCGGTGGCTCTGGCTGACGGGATGATGTGGGATATTAGGGGTAGTAGTCCAGTGGCTCTGGCTGACGGGATGATGTGGGATATTATTAGGGGTAGTAGTCCAGTGGCTCTGGCTGACGGGATGATGTGGGATATTAGTGGCAGTAGTTCGGCAGCTTTGGCTGACGGGATGATGTGGGATATTAGGGGTAGTAGTCTGGTGGCTCTGGCTGATGGGATGATGTGGGATATTAGGGGTAGTAGTCCGGGGGCTCTGGCTGATGGGATGATGTGGGATATTAGGGGTAGTAGTCCGGTGGCTCTGGCTGACGGGATGATGTGGGATATTAGGGGTAGTAGTCCAGTGGCTCTGGCTGATGGGATGATGTGGGATATTAGGGGTAGTAGTCCGGTAGCTCTGACTGACTGGATGATGTGGGATATTAGTGGTAGTAGTCCGGTGGCCCTGGCTGAAGGGATGATGTGGGATATTAGGGGTAGTAGTCCAGTGGCTCTGGCTGACGGGATGATGTGGGATATTAGGGGTAGTAGTCCAGTGGCTCTGGCCGACGGAATGATGTGGGATATTAGTGGTAGTAGTCCGGTGGCTCTGGCTGACGGGATGATGTGGGATATTAGGGGTAGTAGTCCGGTAGCTCTGACTGACGGGATGATGTTGGATATTAGTGATAGTAGTCCGGTGGCTCTGGCTGACGGGATGATGTGGGATAATAGGGGTGGTAGTCCAGTGGCTCTGGCTGACGGGATGATGTGGGATATTAGGGGTAGTAGTCCGGTGGCTCTGGCTGACGGGATGATGTGGGATATTAGGGGTAGTAGTCCGGTAGCTCTGACTGACGGGATGATGTGGGATATTAGTGGTAGTAGTCCGGTGGCTCTGGCTGACGGGATGATGTGGGATATTAGTGGTAGTAGTCCGGTGGCTCTGACTGACGGGATGATGTGGGATATTAGTGGTAGTAGTCCGGTGGCTCTGGCTGACGGGATGATGTGGGATATTAGTGATAGTAGTTAGGCGGCTTTGGCTGACGGGATGATGTGGGATATTAGGGGTAGTAGTCCGGTGGCTCTGGCTGATGTGGGATATTAGGGGTAGTAGTCCGGTGGCTCTGGCTGATGGGATGATGTGGGATATTAGGGGTAGTAGTCTGGCAGCTGTGACGGGATGATGTGGGATATTAGGGGTAGTAGTTAGGCGGCTTTGGCTGACGGGATGATGTGAGATATTAGGGGTAGCTGTCAGGTGGCTTTGACAGGATGATGTGGGATATTAGGGGTAGTAGTCCGGTGGCTCTGGCTGACGGGATGATGTGGGATATTAGGGGTAGTAGTCCGGTAGCTCTGACTGACGGGATGATGTGGGATATTAGTGGTAGTAGTCCGGTAGCTCTGACTGACGGGATGTTGTGGGATATTAGTGGTAGTAGTCCGGTGGCTCTGGCTGACGGGATGATGTGGGATATTAGTGGTAGTAGTCCGGTGGCTCTGACTGACGGGATGATGTGGGATATTAGTGGTAGTAGTCCGGTGGCTCTGGCTGACGGGATGATGTGGGATATTAGTGGTAGTAGTTAGGCGGCTTTGGCTGACGGGATGATGTGGGATATTAGGGGTAGTAATCCGGTGGCTCTGGCTGATGTGGGATATTAGGGGTAGTAGTCTGGCAGCTGTGACGGGATGAAGTGGGATATTAGGGGTAGTTGTTCGGTGACTCTGGCTGACGGGATGATGTGAGATATTAGGGGTAGCTGTCAGGTGGCTTTGACAGGATGATGTGGGATATTAGGGGTAGTAGTCCGGTAGCTCTGGCTGATGGGATGATGTGGGATATTAGTGGTAGTAGTCCGGTGGCTCTGGCTGATGGGATGATGTGGGATATTAGGGGTAGTAGTCCGGTAGCTCTGGCTGATGGGATGATGTGGGATATTAGTGGTAGTAGTCCGGTGGCTCTTGCTGATGGGATGATGTGGGATATTAGGGGTAGTAGTCCGGGGGCTCTGGCTGATGGGATGATGTGGGATATTAGGGGTAGTAGTCCGGTGGCTCTGGCTGACGGGATGATGTGGGATATTAGGGGTAGTAGTCCAGTGGCTCTGGCTGACGGGATGATGTGGGATATTAGGGGTAGTAGTCCGGTAGCTCTGACTGACTGGATGATGTGGGATATTAGTGGTAGTAGTCCGGTGGCCCTGGCTGACGGGAAGATGTGGGATATTAGGGGTAGTAGTCCAGTGGCTCTGGCTGACGGGATGATGTGGGATATTAGGGGTAGTAGTCCGGTGGCTCTGGCTGACGGGATGATGTGGGATATTAGGGGTAGTAGTCCGGTGGCTCTGGCTGACGGGATGATGTGGGATATTAGGGGTAGTAGTCCGGTGGCTCTGGCTGACGGGATGATGTGGGATATTAGTGGTAGTAGTCCGGTGGCTCTGGCTGACGGGATGATGTGGGATATTAGGGGTAGTAGTCCGGTGGCTCTGGCTGATGGGATGATGTGGGATATTAGGGGTAGTAGTCCAGTGGCTCTGGCTGACGGAATGATGTGGGATATTAGTGGTAGTATTCCGGTGGCTCTGGCTGACGGGATGATGTGGGATATTAGGGGTAGTCCGGTGGCTCTGGCTGACGGGATGATGTGGGATATTAGGGGTAGTAGTCCATTAGCTCTGACTGACGGGATAATGTGGGATATTAGTGGTAGTAGTCCGGTGGCTCTGACTGACGGGATGATGTGGGATATTAGTGGTAGTAGTCCGGTGGCTCTGGCTGACGGGATGATGTGGGATATTAGTGGTAGTAGTTAGGCGGCTTTGGCTGACGGGTAGAGTTGAGCGATACCAGCCGATACTTGAAAATATCGGATCGGAATGGATCGGCCGATCTTAAAAAAAAATATCGGTATCGACGATTCCGATACCGGGAACCAATGCAAGTCAATGGGGCCAAAATATCGGAATTAAAAAAAACCCTTTCTTTCCTTGTAGGTTAATTCTACATGAAGAAAAACAACTAAGAATAATGTAGAATGTATTGTGGGAGGTGGAGGAGACATTAAAGCCATAGAGTTTTAGCCCAATCAAAAGGAATAGCAGGAATTAAACTTTTTTTTTAAAGACGTTAGGAGTTACAAAGATATTGACTGTTAGCCTCATTTATATTTTGCCAGACATGTATGTCTTCTTCTTCTTTCTTCTTCTTTCTTATTCTTCTTCCCTTTTTTACCTTCTTCTTCTTCTTCTTCTTCTTCTTCTTATTCCTTTTTTTACATTCTTCTACTTCCTTTTTTTACATTCTTCTTCTTCTTCCTTTTTTTACATTCTTCTTCTTCTTCCTTTTTTTACATTCTTCTTCTTATTCCTTTTTTTACATTCTTCTTCTTCTTCCTTTGTTAAATTCTTCTACTTCCTTTTTTTACATTCTTCTTCTTCTTCTTCTTCCTTTTCTTACATTCTTCATATTCTTCTTATTCAACAATTATTATTCTACATATTCAACTTCTTCATCTTCTTCCTATTCTTCTTCATCATATTCTTGTTTGTGTCAGGCATTCCTGTAGTTGTTATCTAGAAAAGTTAGAAGTTTACACCTTCCGTTCTGCCTGTCACAAAAGATTTACAACAGGATTTGTCCGCGTTCAGTTTGGCCTGCAGCAGCAGGCCTTTTCCAGGGGCACCACGAGGAGGAACGGACTCACCCCCATACACTGCTTAGTCTTCTTCTGCTTATAAATAAGATAATATCATTTGCTCAGAGTATTAGTCTTATGCTTAATGTTCTTCTGCTTTGTTTTTTTTATGCTTCTTTGTCTTCTCTCTCTTGTTGTTCTGCATCTTGGTGGTTGTCTTCCTGTTCTTTGTCCTCTTGAACCAGCTGACGGTACTGGCACCCGGAGGGGCAGCAGAAGGAACAAGAGCCAATGGCACTACCGAGGACCAGCTGACGGTGCTGGAACCCGGTTACTAAGCAGGAGGTACCTGTGCTACAAAGCACTACCAAGGACCAGCAGACGTTGCCGGAACTCGGATACCGAGATGGAGGCACCTAGGCCAAAGGCTCTGACGAGAACCAGCTGACGGTGCTGGAACCCGGTGGGGTAGCATAAGCTGCAAGAGCAAATGGAAATAGCGAGGACCAGCTGACAGTGCTGGCACCCGGAGGGGCAGCAGAAGGAATAAGAGCCAATGGCACAACCGAGGACCAGCTGACGGTGCTGGAACCCGGTTACTAAGCAGGAGGTACCTGTGCTACAAAGCACTACCAAGGACCAGCAGACGTTGCCGGAACTCGGATACCGAGATGGAGGCACCTAGGCCAAAGGCTCTGACGAGAACCAGCTGACGGTGCTGGAACCCGGAGGGGTAGCATAAGCTGCTAGAGCAAATGGAAATAGCGAGGACCAGCTGACAGTGCTGGCACCCGGAGGGGCAGCAGAAGGAATAAGAGCCAATGGCACAACCGAGGACCAGCTGACGGTGCTGGAACCCGGTTACTAAGCAGGAGGTACCTGTGCTACAAAGCACTACCAAGGACCAGCAGACGTTGCCGGAACTCGGATACCGAGATGGAGGCACCTAGGCCAAAGGCTCTGACGAGAACCAGCTGACGGTGCTGGAACCCGGAGGGGTAGCATAAGCTGCAAGAGCAAATGGAAATAGCGAGGACCAGCTGACAGTGCTGGCACCCGGAGGGGCAGCAGAAGGAATAAGAGCCAATGGCACAACCGAGGACCAGCTGACGGTGCTGGAACCCGGTTACTAAGCAGGTAACACAAAGCACTACCAAGGACCAGCAGACGTTGCCGGAACTCGGATACCGAGATGGAGGCACCTAGGCCAAAGGCTCTGACGAGAACCAGCTGACGGTGCTGGAACCCGGAGGGGTATCAGAAGTTACCCCTGAAAAGCAAAGTTGGCATGCCGCAAGCTGGCCGCAGTTACCGAATCACACAGTCCTACAGGGGGTGCTTGTCCTACTGGCACTATGGAACAAGCCTTTCTTACCATAACCCGCAGTCCACATAGGAAGCACCTAAACTGCTGGCACCCTAGCCTCGGCTAACCCAACCGCAACACGACATGGCAACTTGGGGTGGCAAACTGACATTGACACTTCCCGGAAACAGCAGGCAGGGCTGGAACCAAGCTGGGCAGGAGGGAGTACCCGTGCCAAAGTCAGTTATGAGCAGCAACTGGCGATGTTGGAGCCCAGGACAAGCACTTAGCAGGCTGAGGCCTGATGTGCTGTCAATTGGGAGGCAGCAGGACAGATTGCCATCAAAACAGCAGGGGAACAGCTGACGTTACTGAACCCCACAAACACAGGAGCTAGTGTTTTACTCTGTGAAGACGGCACTTCCGAGCAACAACTGGCTGTGTTGAAGCCCAGGGACAAGCACGGAGCAGGCTGAGGCTGCATTGAAGAAATTTTAAGATCGGTTGTAGACTACTAATTTGAACCAAGCTCCACTTAGGCCTGTGGCTTCACTGATTTTCGTATTTCCCCTGTCCTCCAACCCCGCCAGTTACAGCTCCGAAGTGGCGTCTGCACAATCCACACTTGTTCCTGTGTTACAGGTGTTCAGTCCGGTCAGTTAATCCCCTGATGTGTGTCCGGCAATGTCGCCTGCTCTGTCCACATTCCCATAATGGGAATGTGGACAGAGCAGGCGACATTGCCGGACACACATCAGGGGATTAACTGACCGGACTGAACACCTGTAACACAGGAACAAGTGTGGATTGTGCAGACGCCACTTCGGAGCTGTAACTGGCAGGGTTGGAGGACAGGGGAAATACGAGAGACAGTGGAGCCACAGGCCTAATTGGAGCACGGTTAAAAATCAGTAGTGGTACGACTGTGTAGGCAGCAGGAGACTTTGCCATCTACACAGCAGGGGATCAGCTGACGTTACTGAACCCCACTGAGACACGGGAGCAAGTGTCTCTTTCCGTGTGGACGGCACTTCCGAACTACAACTGGCTGTGTTGAAGCCCAGGAAATAGGAGGGTGTAGGCAGAGGCCTACTGTATTTTGAATGAGGTGACAGCAGGAGAGACTGCCATCCACAAAGCAGGGGCTCAGCTGACGTTACTGAACCCCACTGAGACACGGGAGCAAGTATCTCTTTCCGTGTGGACGGCACTTCCGAACTACAACTGGCTGTGTTGAAGCCCAGGAAATAGGAGGGTGTAGGCAGAGGCCTACTGTATTTTGAATGAGGTGACAGCAGGAGAGACTGCCATCCACACAGCAGGGGATCAGCTGACGTTACTGAACCCCACTGAGACACGGGAGCAAGTATCTCTTTCCGTGTGGACGGCACTTCCGAGCTACAACTGGCTGTGTTGAAGCCCAGGAAATAGGAGGGTGTAGGCAGAGGCCTACTGTATTTGGAATGAGGTGACAGCAGGAGAGACTGCCATCCACACAGCAGGGGATCAGCTGACGTTACTGAACCCCACTGAGACACGGGAGCAAGTGTCTCTTTCCGTGTGGACGGCACTTCCGAACTACAACTGGCTGTGTTGAAGCCCATGAAATAGGAGGGTGTAGGCAGAGGCCTACTGTATTTGGAATGAGGTGACAGCAGGAGAGACTGCCATCCACACAGCAGGGGATCAGCTGACGTTACTGAACCCCACTGAGACACGGGAGCAAGTATCTCTTTCCGTGTGGACGGCACTTCCGAGCTACAACTGGCTGTGTTGAAGCCCAGGAAATAGGAGGGTGTAGGCAGAGGCCTACTGTATTTGGAATGAGGTGACAGCAGGAGAGACTGCCATCCACACAGCAGGGGATCAGCTGACGTTACTGAACCCCACTGAGACACGGGAGCAAGTATCTCTTTCCGTGTGGACGGCACTTCCGAACTACAACTGGCTGTGTTGAAGCCCAGGAAATAGGAGGGTGTAGGCAGAGGCCTACTGTATTTGGAATGAGGTGACAGCAGGAGAGACTGCCATCCACACAGCAGGGGATCAGCTGACGTTACTGAACCCCACTGAGACACGGGAGCAAGTATCTCTTTCCGTGTGGACGGCACTTCCGAACTACAACTGGCTGTGTTGAAGCCCAGGAAATAGGAGGGTGTAGGCAGAGGCCTACTGTATTTTGAATGAGGTGACAGCAGGAGAGACTGCCATCCACACAGCAGGGGATCAGCTGGCAATGATGAACCCCACTAACACTTGAACGAATGTGTTTGGCTCTGTGGAGACAACACTTCTGAACACCAACTGACGCTGTTGGAGCCCAGGATTAGGCGTGGAGCAGGCTGGGGCCTACTGGATTTTGGCAGGTGAAGGCAGCAGGAGACTTGCCATCTCCACAGCAGGGGAACAGCTGGCAGTGCTGAACCCCACTAACACTTGAACGAATGTGTTTGGCTCTGTGGAGACGACACTTCTGAACACCAACTGACGCTGTTGGAGCCCAGGATTAGGCGAGGAGCAGGCTGGGGCCTACTGGATTTTGGCAGGTGAAGGCAGCAGGAGACTTGCCATCTCCACAGCAGGGGAACAGCTGGCAGTGCTGAAACCCACTAACACTCTAACGAATGTGTTTGGCTCTGTGGAGACGACACTTCTGAACACCAACTGACGCTGTTGGAGCCCAGGATTAGGCGAGGAGCAGGCTGGGGCCTACTGGATTTTGGCAGGTGAAGGCAGCAGGAGACTTGCCATCTCCACAGCAGGGGAACAGCTGGCAGTGCTGAACCCCACTAACACTTGAACGAATGTGTTTGGCTCTGTGGAGACGACACTTCTGAACACCAACTGACGCTGTTGGAGCCCAGGATTAGGCGAGGAGCAGGCTGGGGCCTACTGGATTTTGGCAGGTGAAGGCAGCAGGAGACTTGCCATCTCCACAGCAGGGGAACAGCTGGCAGTGCTGAAACCCACTAACACTCTAACGAATGTGTTTGGCTCTGTGGAGACGACACTTCTGAACACCAACTGACGCTGTTGGAGCCCAGGATTAGGCGAGGAGCAGGCTGGGGCCTACTGGATTTTGGCAGGTGAAGGCAGCAGGAGACTTGCCATCTCCACAGCAGGGGAACAGCTGGCAGTGCTGAACCCCACTAACACTTGAACGAATGTGTTTGGCTCTGTGGAGACGACACTTCTGAACACCAACTGACGCTGTTGGAGCCCAGGATTAGGCGAGGAGCAGGCTGGGGCCTACTGGATTTTGGCAGGTGAAGGCAGCAGGAGACTTGCCATCTCCACAGCAGGGGAACAGCTGGCAGTGCTGAAACCCACTAACACTCTAACGAATGTGTTTGGCTCTGTGGAGACGACACTTCTGAACACCAACTGACGCTGTTGGAGCCCAGGATTAGGCGTGGAGCAGGCTGGGGCCTACTGGATTTTGGCAGGTGAAGGCAGCAGGAGACTTGCCATCTCCAGAGCAGGGGAACAGCTGGCAGTGCTGAACCCCACTAACACTTGAACGAATGTGTTTGGCTCTGTGGAGACGACACTTCTGAACACCAACTGACGCTGTTGGAGCCCAGGATTAGGCGAGGAGCAGGCTGGGGCCTACTGGATTTTGGCAGGTGAAGGCAGCAGGAGACTTGCCATCTCCACAGCAGGGGAACAGCTGGCAGTGCTGAACCCCACTAACACTTGAACGAATGTGTTTGGCTCTGTGGAGACGACACTTCTGAACACCAACTGACGCTGTTGGAGCCCAGGATTAGGCGAGGAGCAGGCTGGGGCCTACTGGATTTTGGCAGGTGAAGGCAGCAGGAGACTTGCCATCTCCACAGCAGGGGAACAGCTGGCAGTGCTGAACCCCACTAACACTTGAACGAATGTGTTTGGCTCTGTGGAGACGACACTTCTGAACACCAACTGACGCTGTTGGAGCCCAGGATTAGGCGAGGAGCAGGCTGGGGCCTACTGGATTTTGGCAGGTGAAGGCAGCAGGAGACTTGCCATCTCCACAGCAGGGGAACAGCTGGCAGTGCTGAAACCCACTAACACTCTAACGAATGTGTTTGGCTCTGTGGAGACGACACTTCTGAACACCAACTGACGCTGTTGGAGCCCAGGATTAGGCGTGGAGCAGGCTGGGGCCTACTGGATTTTGGCAGGTGAAGGCAGCAGGAGACTTGCCATCTCCACAGCAGGGGAACAGCTGGCAGTGCTGAACCCCACTAACACTTGAACGAATGTGTTTGGCTCTGTGGAGACGACACTTCTGAACACCAACTGACGCTGTTGGAGCCCAGGATTAGGCGAGGAGCAGGCTGGGGCCTACTGGATTTTGGCAGGTGAAGGCAGCAGGAGACTTGCCATCTCCACAGCAGGGGAACAGCTGGCAGTGCTGAACCCCACTAACACTTGAACGAATGTGTTTGGCTCTGTGGAGACGACACTTCTGAACACCAACTGACGCTGTTGGAGCCCAGGATTAGGCGAGGAGCAGGCTGGGGCCTACTGGATTTTGGCAGGTGAAGGCAGCAGGAGACTTGCCATCTCCACAGCAGGGGAACAGCTGGCAGTGCTGAACCCCACTAACACTTGAACGAATGTGTTTGGCTCTGTGGAGACGACACTTCTGAACACCAACTGACGCTGTTGGAGCCCAGGATTAGGCGAGGAGCAGGCTGGGGCCTACTGGATTTTGGCAGGTGAAGGCAGCAGGAGACTTGCCATCTCCACAGCAGGGGAACAGCTGGCAGTGCTGAAACCCACTAACACTCTAACGAATGTGTTTGGCTCTGTGGAGACGACACTTCTGAACACCAACTGACGCTGTTGGAGCCCAGGATTAGGCGTGGAGCAGGCTGGGGCCTACTGGATTTTGGCAGGTGAAGGCAGCAGGAGACTTGCCATCTCCACAGCAGGGGAACAGCTGGCAGTGCTGAACCCCACTAACACTTGAACGAATGTGTTTGGCTCTGTGGAGACGACACTTCTGAACACCAACTGACGCTGTTGGAGCCCAGGATTAGGCGAGGAGCAGGCTGGGGCCTACTGGATTTTGGCAGGTGAAGGCAGCAGGAGACTTGCCATCTCCACAGCAGGGGAACAGCTGGCAGTGCTGAACCCCACTAACACTTGAACGAATGTGTTTGGCTCTGTGGAGACGACACTTCTGAACACCAACTGACGCTGTTGGAGCCCAGGATTACGCATGCCGCATGCAGAGGCCAATGGGCAGCGGTTTTTATGGAGGTTGTGGACTACTACTGATTCTAACCATGCTCCACTTAGGCCTCTGGCTCCACTGTCTCTACTATTTACCCTGGCCTCCAACCCCGCCAGCTACATCTCTGAAGTGGCGTCAGCACAATCTACACTTGTTCCTGTGTTACTGGTGCTCAGTCCCGTCAGTTGATCCCCTGATGTTTGTCCGGCAAGTTCGCCAGCTCTGTCCTCATTCCCACTACTGGTTATGGGAATGTGGACAGAGCAGGAGACCTTGCCGGACACACATCAGGGGATTAACTGATGGGACTGAGCCACAGGAACACAGGAACAAGTGTAGATTGTGCTGACGCCACTTAAGAGATGTAGATGGCGGGGTTGGAGGTCAGGGGAAATAGTAGAGACAGTGGAGCCAGAGACCTAAGTTGGGCACGGTTAAAAATCAGTAGTGGTTTGAATGTTGATGGAGCTGGTGACTTTGCCGTCCACACAGCAGGGGATCAGCTGGCATTACTGAACCCCACTAACACAGGAGCTAGTGTGTTTCTCTGTGCAGACGACACATCTGAGCGACAACTGGCTGTGTTGAAGCACAGGGATTATAGTTCAGGTGGTAGAAAAATGAACACACCAGCAGACCTGGATACAGTTGCCAACCACTAATTTAGTCTGTAAGAGGAATGGCAAAGTCTTTGGAGATCCAGGCCTTGTTCATTTTCAGAAAAGTCAGCCGGTCAACATTATCGGAAGATAGTCGCGTGCGACGGTCTGTTAGTACACCACCTGCGGCACTAAAGACACGTTCCGATAATACACTGGCAGCAGGGCAAGCCAGCACCTCCAATGCATACTGGCTAAGCTCTGGCCATGTATCCAGCTTAGAGACCCAAAACTTGAAGGGGGAAGAGCCATCTGGGAGTACAGCGACAGGGCAAGACATGTAGTCTGACACCATCTGACGGAAGCGTTGCCTCCTGCTGACTCGAGGCGTCGCTGATGGTGTAGACAATTGTGGTGGACACACAAAACTTTGCCACATTTGGGCCATAGTGGTCTTGCCTTGTGCTGCGGCGCTGCCTCTGCTCCCTCTTTGTGCAGAGTTTCCTCCACTGCCTCGACGCACAGAGCTGCTTTTTAAAGCACTAGCAACAATGATGTCGGGTGGAATGGAAAACATTATGGACTGCACCAGTGACTCTTCGTACTCCCGCATTTTACGCTCCCGGTTCAACGTTGGTATGAGCCTTTGTACGCTGTCCCGGTAGCGAGGATCTAGGAGGGTGTACACCCAATAATCAGCCGAGACGAGAATGTGGGCGATGCGGCGGTCGTTTCTCAGGCACTGCAGCATGAAATCAACCATGTGCTGCAGACTCCCAACTGCCAAAGAACCGCTGTCCCCTGTTTGAGGCGTGACCTCGGCCTGCTCTGCATCACCCCACCCTCGCTGTACATACTGAGTAGAGGTTTGTGTACCTCCCTCCTCTGGAGAGATGTCTTCCTCCTCCATCGACTCCTCCTCATCCTCCTCACAAAGTGTCCCCTGCCTAGGCCTTTGTGAGGAAACACGTAGCGCAGACTGTCCAGAAGCAGATGGCATTTGGGACTCCTCATCCTCCACCTCTTCTGAAACCTCATCCCTTAGTGCTTGCAGTGTTTGTTGAAGCAGGCAGATAAGGGGGACAGTCATGCTGACTAGTGCATCATCTGCACTCGCCATCCGCGTGGATTCATCGAAGGCACGCAAAACGAGGCAGATGTCCTTCATAGAGGCCCACTCAATGGTGCTGAAGTGTGAACGGCGCACAGTGCGACTTGTTTGCGCCTGATGCAGCTGGTACTCCATGACTGCTGCCTGCTGCTCACACAACCGCTCCAACATATGTAACGTTGAATTCCACCGGGTGGGTAGGTCACATATGATGCGATGTTCCGGAAGGCCAAATCGTCGCTGCAGAGCAGCGAGGCGCGATCTTGCCGTGCTGGAACGTCGCAAGTGAGCGCACTCTATGCGGACCTTGTGCAACAGTGCAGCAAGATCCGGATAGTCCCTCAGAAAGCTCTGCACGACCAAGTTAAGAACATGTGCCAGACATGGGATGTGTGTGAGGTTGCCTAGGCCAAGAGCTGCCACCAGATTTCGGCCATTGTCACACACTACCAAGCCCGGCTGGAGATTCGCTGGCCCAAACCACACATCGCTCTCCAGCTTGATAGCATTCCAGAGCTCCTGCGCTGTGTGGCTTCGATTCCCCAAAGAAATTAATTTGAGTACAGCCTGTTGACGTTTGGCCACGGCTGTGCTCATATCGGTCGTAACAGGCTCCTGCTCTGCTGTTTCTGAGGAACTTGAGTAGGAGGAGGAGTCTATGTGTACAGACTGGAGTCCTGCAATCCGTGGCGTTGGAAGAACACGTACAGCGCCACTCTCCAGATTCGTACCCGGCTCCACAACATTGACCCAGTGGGCAGTGAGGGAAAGGTATCGTCCCTGTCCATGGTTACTGGTCCACGCATCGGTGGTCAGGTGGACCTTGCTACTAACGGCGTTTAGTAGCGCATGTTTTATTTTGCCCTCAACATGTTTCTGCAGGGCAGGGACGGCTCGCCTGCTGAAATAAAAGTGGCTGGGCACGTTGTATTGGGGGACTGCCAATGCCATTAAGTCCCGGAAGGTGTCAGTGTCCACCAGCCTGAATGACAGCATTTCAACTGCCAGAAGTTTGGCAATGCCAGCATTCAGAGACTGTGCTCGGGGATGGTTTGCCGAGTAAGGGCGCCTTTTATCCCATGCCTGTGCTACCGATGGCTGTGATGGATGGGAACGTGCTGCTATGGGTGTAATCTGACAGGGTCTCCGGACAACAGTGGCAGAGGTTCTTCCTTGGCGATCCTGTGAGGAAGCCGAACCAGCAGTGTGTGAGCTGGAGGAAGAGGGCCCAACACGAACTGAAGAGGTGGTAGGTGGTGCTGTACGTTGGCCTACGTCTTCAGGGTGTCTCTGCAACTCCAACTCGTGCTTGGTGCGCACATGTTTCCACATATTTGTGGTATTGAGGTTGCTGACATTTCTCCCTCTTTTGACTCTCTGATGACACAGCTTGCATTTGACAAAGCAAATGTCATCTGCAACTGTGTCAAAAAAGGACCACGCACTGCAACTCTTGTGAGCGCCCGGTTTGCCTTTGGAAGGAGGAATGCTCCTAACGGGTGCCGAAGTGGAGGGTACAGGCAACCAAGTCTTCCCCCTCCCTCTGCCTCCTGTTTTGGCCGGTAGGGGAATCTCTTCCTCCGAGCTGCTCCCACCACCTTCCTGTTGCTCACGCCATGATGGGTCAAGGACCTCATCATCTTCCCTCCCCTCTTCAAACAGCTGCTTCTCCGGGGTTGTCTCGCCAGCACCGTACGCACCAGAAAGTGGCAACTGAGTCTCGTCATCATCTGATGCGTACTGAGGTGTGCTGACCATAGGCACTGGCCCACTCGCCTCTTCAGATTCAGAGGGACAAAGAAGTTGCGCATCACTGCATACTCCCTCTTCTTCACATTCAGGAATGCTGCTTGGCTTGCCCCCTCTTTCCAAGCCAACAGATTCCGAGAACAGAAGTAGAAACTGTGATGGCTCCTGTCCATGTCTCTCTGACTGCCTGGGCACTTTGGCAGGTGGTGAAGAGACAGATGGTTGCTCTTCGGTGCTCTGACCCTGAGAGGATGCGGAAGTAATTGAAGTCGATGCGTTAGCTGCCATCCATCCGACAACGGCTTCAATTTGTTCCTCCCGCAGCAGTGGGGTACGTTGAGGTCCTACAAAGCTGCGCATAAAGGACTGTTGCCTGCTAAAACTGGGGGATGCTGATCCACTGGTGCCTGCAGCAGGCCCAGAATCCCCACGTCCTCTACCTGTAGAATCCCCACGTCCTCTCCCTGCAGAATCCCCACGTCCTCTCCCTGCTGAAACTCCACGCCCACGCCCACGCCCACGCGCCTTACTCCCTGCCTTCTTCATCTTGCAAGACTGCTTAAGATAGGCAAAAAAGTACAAAGGGGGGCTTTAGTGTGCTTATTCCTGAACAGCTGGTTACAGGTACAAGAAACACTAATTTTATGAAGTGTGTGTGTGGACTAGACTTTAATAGGAGCTGATGTGGCCTACACAAGTTCCAAATGTAGTGTTTGGTGAACTTTTTTTGTGGTTTCTTTGTTGGAAACAAACTCAAAGTATGTGAACAAAGAATTGAAACTGATAGTATCACCAACTTTTTGGAGCTATTACAATGCAGGCAGGTAACCTACAATGCAAAAGATGAGGCTCCAAAAAAATTGGGTAATACTAATCTGGCTGCGCCGGCAGGGCACAAGCCAGAAAAAAAGGCTCCTCTATCTACTCCTATATAGTGTTTGCAACCAACCAATGTTGATGGATACGGATGGATGCACACTAATAGGAGAAGAAAAAATGAGCTGCACTCAAAGACAAATATGTGTGAGGCAGTGACGCACGTTGAGCGTCCTACAACCAGACGTAGCTGCAGGACACTCTACTCAGCGTGAGCTGCACTCACACACAGTCAGAGACCTCTCAGACAGCCGTCAACAGTGCAGCTAAGTGGGCACTGGCACTGACAGGCTGCAGAAAGGCTCCGCTGTGTACTCCTATATAGTGTTTGCAACCACCGTAGATGGAGACGGATGGATGCACACTAATAGAAGAAAAAATGAGCTGCACTCAAATAAAAATGTGTGAGGCACTGACGCACGCTGAGCGTCCTACAGCCAGACGTAGCTGCAGGACACACTACTCAGCGTGAGCTGCACTCACACACAGTCAGAGACCTCTCAGACAGCCGTGAACAGTGCAGCAAAGTGGACACCAGCACTGAAAGGCTGCAGAAAGGCTCCGCTGTCTACTACTAGTGTTTGCAACCAACGTATATGGATACGGATGGAAGCACACTAGATTGAAATTATGTAAAAAATGCAGCTCAAAAAATAAAAGATGTATGAGGCAGCAGTGATCACACTGGGTGGCCTACAGCCTGACGTGGCTGCAAGACCCACTCCACAGCGTGAGCTGCACTCACACAGCCCTTGCAGACAGCTGTGAACACTGCTGCTAGGGCAAAGAAGGCTACAGTGGTGGTTTATGTAGCCTGGGTAAAGCACTAGATGTTTGGTGGAATCGCTATTTCTAACTGTCCCTCACAGTCTTCTACAGCAGCCTGTCCCTAACTGAATTCACAGCAGAGTGACCAGAAATGGCGGCTGCGGTGGCTTTTATAGTGCATCATGACATCATTTCGGCAGCCAATCACAGCCATGCCAATAGTTAACATGCCTACATGCCTAACAGGATGTGCCCACACTTCGGAGGATTCCCATTGGCTTAATCAAAGCAAGCAGGCTCATAGCATGATGGGAACTTCCGATTCCGATTCCGGAATCCGATATGACAAAAGTATCGGAACTAAGTATCGGAATTCCGATACCGCTAATATCGGCCGATACCCGATACTTGCGGTATCGGAATGCTCAACACTACTGACGGGATGATGTGGGATATTAGTGGTAGTATTCCGGTGGCTCTGGCTGACGGGATGATGTGGGATATTAGGGGTAGTAGTCCGGTGGCTCTGGCTGACGGGATGATGTGGGATATTAGGGGTAGTAGTCCGGTGGCTCTGGCTGACGGGATGATGTAGGATATTAGGGGTAGTAGTCCGGTGGCTCTGGCTCACGGGATGATGTGGAATATTAGGGGTAGTAGTCCGGTGGTCTGGCTGACGGGATGATGTGGAATATTAGGGATAGTAGTCCGGTGGCTCTGGCTGACGGGATGACGTGGGATATTAGGGGTGGTAGTCCAGTGGCTCTGGCTGACGGGATGATGTGGGATATTAGGGGTAGTAGTCCGGTGGCTCTGGCTGACGGGATGATGTGGGATATTAGGGGTAGTAGTCCGGTGGCTCTGGCTGACGGGATGATGTGGGATATTAGGGGTAGTAGTCCGGTAGCTCTGACTGACGGGATGATGTGGGATATTAGTGGTAGTAGTCCGGTGGCTCTGACTGACAGGATGATGTGGGATATTAGTGGTAGTAGTCCGGTGGCTCTGGCTGACGGGATGATGTGGGATATTAGGGGTAGTAGTCCGGTAGGTCTGGCTGACGGGATGATGTGGGATATTAGGGGTAGTAGTCCGGTGGCTCTGGCTGACGGGATGATGTGGGATATTAGGGGTAGTAGTCCGGTGGCTCTGGCTGACGGGATGATGTGGGATATTAGGGGTAGTAGTCCGGTGGCTCTGGCTGACGGGATGATGTGGGATATTAGGGGTAGTAGTCCGGTAGCTCTGACTGACGGGATGATGTGGGATATTAGTGGTAGTAGTCCCGTGGCTCTGACTGACGGGATGATGTGGGATATTAGGGGTAGTAGTCCGGTGGCTCTGACTGACGGGATGATGTGGGATATTAGTGGTAGTAGTCCGGTGGCTCTGGCTGACGGGATGATGTGGGATATTAGGGGTAGTAGTCCGGTGGCTCTGGCTGATGTGGGATATTAGGGGTAGTAGTCCGGTGGCTCTGGCTGATGGGATGATGTGGGATATTAGGGGTAGTAGTCTGGCAGCTGTGACGGGATGATGTGGGATATTAGTGGTAGTTGTTCGGTGACTCTGGCTGATGGGATGATGTGAGATATTAGGGGTAGTAGTCCGGTGGCTCTGGCTGATGGGATGATGTGGGATATTAGGGGTAGTAGTCCGGTAGCTCTGGCTGATGGGATGATGTGGGATATTAGGGGTAGTAGTCCGGGGGGCTCTGGCTGATGGGATGATGTGGGATATTAGGGGTAGTAGTCCGGTGGCGCTGGCTGACGGGATGATGTGGGATATTAGGGGTAGTAGTCCAGTGGCTCTGGCTGTCGGGATGATGTGGGATATTAGGGGTAGTAGTCCGGTAGCTCTGACTGACTGGATGATGTGGGATATTAGTGGTAGTAGTCCGGTGGCTCTGGCTGACGGGATGATGTGGGATATTAGGGGTAGTAGTCCGGTAGCTCTGGCTGACGGGATGATGTGGGATATTAGTGGTAGTAGTCCGGTGGCTCTGGCTGACGGGATGTTGTGGGATATTAGTGGTAGTAGTTAGGCGGCTTTGGCTGACGGGATGATGTGGGATATTAGGGGTAGTAGTCCGGTGGCTCTGGCTGACGGGATGATGTAGGATATTAGGGGTAGTAGTCCGGTGGCTCTGGCTGATGGGATGATGTGGGATATTAGGGGTAGTAGTCCGGTGATCTGGCTGACGGGATGATGTGGAATATTAGGGGTAGTAGTCCGGTGGCTCTGGCTGACGGGATGATGTGGGATATTAGGAGTAGTAGTCCGGTAGCTCTGACTGACGGGATGATGTGGGATATTAGTGGTAGTAGTCCGGTGTCTCTGGCTGATGGGATGATGTGGGATATTAGGGGTAGTAGTCCGGTGGCTCTGGCTGATGGGATGATGTGGGATATTAGGGGTAGTAGTCCAGTGGCTCTGGCTGACGGGATGATGTGGGATATTAGTGGTAGTAGTCCGGTGACTCTGGCTGACGGGATGATGTGGGATATTAGGGGTGGTAGTCCGGTGGCTCTGGCTGACGGGATGATGTGGTATATTAGTGGTAGTAGTCCGGTGGCTCCGGTTGATGGGATGATGTGGGATATTAGGGGTGGTAGTCCGGTGGCTCTGGCTGATGGGATGATGTGGGATATTAGTGGTAGTAGTCCGGTGGCTCTGGCTGATGTGATGATGTGGGACATTAGGGATAGTAGTCCGGTGGCTCTGGCTGACGGGATGATGTGGGACATTAGGGGTAGTAGTCCGGTGGCTCTGGCTGATGGGATGATGTGGGATATTAGGGGTAGCTGTCAGGTGGCTTTGACAGGATGATGTGGGATATTAGGGGTAGTAGTCCGGTGGCTCTGGCTGATGTGATGATGTGGGACATTAGGGATAGTAGTCCGGTGGCTCTGGCTGACGGGATGATGTGGGACATTAGGGGTAGTAGTCCGGTGGCTCTGGCTGACGGGATGATGTGGGACATTAGTGGTAGTAGTCCGGTGGCTCTGGCTGACGGGATGTTGTGGGATATTAGGGGTAGTAGTCCGGGGGCTCTGGCTGCTGGGATGATGTGGGATATTAGGGGTAGTAGTCCGGTGGCTCTGGCTGAAGGGATGATGTGGGATATTAGTGGTAGTAGTCCGGTGGCTCTGGCTGATGGGATGATGTGGGATATTAGGGGTAGTAGTCCGGTGGCTCTGGCTGATGGGACGTTGTGGGATATTAGGGGTAGTAGTCCGGTGGCTCTGGCTGATGGGACGATGTGGGATATTAGGGGTAGTAGTCCGGTGGCTCTGGCTGATGGGATGATGTGGGATATTAGGGGTAGTAGTCCGGTGGCTCTGGCTGATGGGATGTTGTGGGATATTAGGGGTAGTAGTCCGGGGGCTCTGGCTGCTGGGATGAAGTGGGATATTAGGGGTAGTAGTCCGGGGGCTCTGGCTGCTGGGATGATGTGGGATATTAGGGGTAGTAGTCCGGTGGCTCTGGCTGACGGGATGATGTGGGATATTAGGGGTAGTAGTCCGGTGGTTTTGGCTGACGGGATGATGTGGGATATTACGGGTAGTAGTCCGGTGGCTCTGGCTGACGGGGTGATGTGGGATATTAGGAGTAGTAGTCCGGTGGCTCTGGCTGACGGGATGTTGTGGGATATTAGGGGTAGTAGTCCGGTGGCTCTGGCTGATGGGATGATGTGGGATATTAGGGGTAGTAGTCCGGTAGCTCTGGCTGATGGGATGATGTGGGATATTAGTGGTAGTAGTCCGGTGGCTCTGGCTGACGGGATGATGTGGGATATTAGGGGTAGTAGTCCGGTGGCTCTGGCTGATGGGATGATGTGGGATATTAGGGGTAATAGTCCGGTAGCTCTGGCTGACGGGATGATGTGGGATATTAGTGGTAGTAGTCCGGTGGCTCTGGCTGACGGGATGATGTGGGATATTAGGGGTAGTATTCCGGTGGCTCTGGCTGATGGGATGATGTGGGATATTAGGGGTAGTAGTCCGGTAGCTCTGGCTGATGGGATGATGTGGGATATTAGTGGTAGTATTCCAGTGGCTCTGGCTGACGGGATGATGTGGGATATTAGGGGTAGTAGTCCGGTGGCTCTGGCTGACGGGATGATGTGGGATATTAGTGGTAGTAGTCCAGTGGCTCTGGCTGACGGGATGATGTGGGATATTAGGGGTAGTAGTCCGGTGGCCCTGGCTGATGGGATGATGTGGGATATTAGGGGTAGTAGTCCGGTGGCTCTGGCTGACGGGATGATGTGGGATATTAGGGGTAGTAGTCCAGTGGCTCTGGCTGACGGGATGATGTGGGATATTAGGGGTAGTAGTCCAGTGGCTCTGGCTGATGGGATGATGTGGGATATTAGTGGTAGTAGTCCGGTGGCCCTGGCTGATGGGATGATGTGGGATATTAGGGGTAGTAGTCCGGTGGCTCTGGCTGACGGGTTGATGTGGGATATTAGTGGTAGTAGTCCGGTAGCTCTGACTGACTGGATGATGTGGGATATTAGGGGTAGTAGTCCAGTGGCTCTGGCTGACGGGATGATGTGGGATATTAGGGGTAGTAGTCCGGTGGCTCTGGCTGACGGGACGATGTGGGATATTATAGTGAATGTGACTATGCGGAGTGGGCGGGGCTATACTCTCAGCTTTATATATATATATAGATATAATCATTATAATTTGTAGTTAGTTAGTGTAGTTAGTTACTATGCCCGGGCAGCGCCGGGCTCTTCAGCTAGTTGTTAAATAAAAATCAATACTTTTTAGACTTTATTTTGCATTTGGAGGATCCTTTTTTTCCCCCTTATCGGTTGTCAGTCTTTCACAGTCCTCCGTGTTACTATTTAGTGCACAATAGGCTCTTTTAAAAATACTCCCTAAATTAGTATGGCTGGGTTTCTGTCACATTAGATCAATTTTGATAATTAAACAGCAGAGGCAATACAGGTATACTCAAAAGCGGGGACTTCTGATCTATTGACATTCATTTAGCATTTTAAAATCTATTCAAATCGTTCAAAACCCAAATGCTCTTGGTGGGAAGAGGTTAGTCTTCCATCCCATCTAAAACTGATCATGTTTGTATCATGGTTTATGTATTTTTGCCTAACCTATCTCGCATAGAGAAGATTCAGAATTTTTAAAGCGTTGGGAACGTCTACTTGCGAATGATAAAATAATAGCTGGATTATGAAAAAGAGTATTTTTCTAAAATTAATATAGCATTGGAAAAAGAAATTGAGCAAATTAAAACATAATTCCGGGATCTAGAGAACAAATTACAAAAGAATATTGAAAATTCTAAAAGAATTATCAAATAGAGGAAACATAAAACATTTATTAGAGATCTTAACTATTTCCAGACAGGTACAGAGTACCAGAAATTATATAGGAGACAAGAGAGAAAAATAAGGCTGGTTTCACATTTGCGTCTGTGCGCACAGCGTTTTATCCGCATAGGTCCGCATGAGTCATGCGCACATACTGTATATTTAAGACTCTGTATTTCAGTCTCATATGTGAGTATAGAAGCTATGAAAATGTCTGTTTCTCTCACTGCAGTCTGTACTCACTTCTGTCTCTCTTGCAGCCTTCCTCATCAAAGATGTCCTCCAGTGAAGAGCATACCTCCCAGAGCAGACAGGAGACTGATGAAGTGAGTACATTTGTTACTGATTGGTAAGTATTGACTGTCAATATGACACATGTAGTATAATCATGTATTTTTTTACAGAACAGTTCCAGTGCGGCAGAGCAGGAGCAGACTCAGGCCCAAGTTCAGGTGGAAAGACGGCGTGTAAGTATTCTTGCCTGTTTTTGTTTCGTTTTATCTTTACAACTATATTAATGTGTGTAAGATTCCACCATGTGAGTTGACGGGGATTACTCACTTTGCAGGTCTTTAAGGTAAACACTGGCACGCTCAGGGTTCAAACGAGTCCATTTGATTTATTATTTAGACAGTTCCAACAGCCATTACACTGTCTTTTAAACATTCAGCTTTAACACATGAATACAGTCCCTCACTAAAAAATACTTCTCACTGACCCCGGTCAGTATAACACACGGTTGTCAAGACCGTTACCTGTTGGATCGCCACACTGGTTCTCGGATCCCTCTTATCCTCAGAGGTATCCGATAAATATTAGTTCACACACAGTCTCTTTCTGACCCCGGTCAGTATCACATGGTTTTCAAGACCGTTACCTGTTGGCCATGCAGGTTCTCGGATCCCTCTTATCCACAGAGGTATCCTGTAAAATCCTTCTCACTGACCCCGGTCAGTATCACACAGTTTTCAAGACTGTCCACTCCTTTTGGCTCGGACATTCCAGCACTGCTTCCCGAGCCTATACAACGTCTGAGCCTGGAACATGGGAGCTCTATCCAGGCTGACAGACTCCAACACACTCTCTCACATGTGCAACACACCTTCCTTAGATAGGTAACTGGGAGTGGTTACAGCTATCACATGGCTAGTCACATGTTCATGACCTCATCACAGGTCCTCCAAATTCACAACCACACACACCTTTTCAGGCAAAACGGGGTACAGTAAGTCCCCCTCACCACGGAGCGAGGCACATGGGTAGCAGACTCTCCCAACTCTCATAGCTACCTGTAGCCCAGACCCAAATGTGAGCAACAATTACTTAAAAATTTATGTACACTTAAGAAAACACTCCGGGCTACATCACAGGGAGCTGCCATCCCTGTGATACATACCTCCTATTAACCACGTGACTACCAGTCACACCACATGTTTTTCTTTTATTTCTAGGTTCCACATCATGAAGCCACCATTGACACTGACCACCTAATAGCATTGGTGCAGGAGCGAGTACCGTTGTGGGACACCCAGGATCGGCTGCACTCAGACGCTGTGGTCATTCTTCGGCTATGGGATGAAGTGGCCAGTTCGCTGTTGGATGATTGGGACCATGCCACGCCACAAGTCAGAAAGGATTTTTGTAAGTATTACAGTGTGGTCTGACACGGCAGTGAACCTGTGGTGCATTGGTTTACAATTTTTTTCCCCTTCACAGTGACGAGAGTCAAAGTCCGGTGGCTTTCGATGAAGGATCACTTCAATAAGGACATGAGGAGAGTTGGTTTCGAAGTGGTGCTGCTCAAACTATTTCAAAATACAAGTACCATCATAGTCGCTCCTTCCTAAGGCCTGCGGTTGGTCATTGAACGTAAGTATTTTTGTGTTGTATAACATGGTCCATGGTATAACATCTGAATTTTTCTTTTCCACAGGATATGTTGGTGCTTTAAATTTTCAAACAGAAACTGGAGCAACACCGCTGAACCTGGATCGTCCTCTGTTGAAGCGGCCACTCATCGAACAGCCACCGAACAGTCCCAGTCATCCACCAGCAATGCAGCAAGTGGGTATGATTCACGGGCTGGAGAACAGGAAGTTGGTCCTTTAGGTTTTCCCCTGTTCCAGTCCTCTGCCACTGTTTTTTGCTCTTCTCACCAGCGGCAGAAGGCCTGGGACAGGCCACTCATGCCCGAATTTGTTCACATAGGCCCGGTCTTCCAGAATAGCCTAAAGACCGTTAGAGACAGATTGGAAAGTGGGTTCGCACATGTGAACTCACTTTTCAAGGAAGTCAAGCTAGGCCTTGACTGCCTGACTGCCTGGAAGCCGACCTTTAGAGACCGACACAACATTTTTTTTAATGCTATAGAGTGGGGCATTTCGGAAAACCTTACACCTGATCTCCAGCTGAATGTGATGCAGGCCTGCCATGCTGCTTACAGCCAGGCTATGCAGACTCTGTACTTCCAGCACAGCCATACATGGCATTTCCGGCTGTCTCACCACTATCCAGGTTCACCACCATGCCGAGTCCTTCTGCACACCAGTCTACCTCCACCACCATGCCTAGTTCTGCTGCACGCCTATCTACCTCCACCACCATGCCGAGTCCTGCTGCACACCAGTCTACCTCAACCACCATGCCGAGTCCTGCTGCACACCAGTCTACCTCCACCACCATGCCGAGTCCTGCTGCACGCCTGGCTACCTCCACCACCATGCCGAACCCTACTGCACACCAGTCTTCCTCCACCACCAGGCCGAGTCGTCCTGCACACCAGACTACTTACACCACCAGATCGAGTCCTGCTGCACACCAGTCTACCTCCACCACCATGCCGAGTCATGCTGCACACCAGTCTACCTCCACCATCATGCCGAGTATTGCTGCGCACCAGTCTGCCTCCACAACCATGCCAAGTCCTGCTATGCACCAGTCTACCGCCACCACCATGCCGAGTCCTGGTGCACACCAGCCTCAAGCCACCACTCCCACCCTCCCAAAGAAAAAAGAAGCAAACAGAAGGCCAGTACCAGTTCAGCACAGCAAACCAAGTAGAAGACTAGGACCAGCAAACGTACCCCCAAAACTCTCCTACAACTTCCACCCTCACCTTCCAATGTGTCTGGTTTCAAAATTGTTTCTCCCTTCCCACGCTTCAACTTCTAATATGTCTACTTCCATTCTTGACCTCCCAGACCCCACGCATTTTGTAGGCCCTTCCCCTGGAACCCCTTCATCATCCACACGTTAGTCAATCATCCCAGCTCCACACACCCCATGTCCATAATATTTCACCCTCCCACATGCCCCAAAGCTAATGTTTTATTCCCAAAAGCTAAATTTTTTTTATTGTTAAATAAAAATTAGTTTTGTTTGCACATTCACAATCTTTATCTCTGTATGCCCCGTAGCCACACTTATGCGCCGTCGCCGCAAGCACACTCTTATGTGTAGTGTATTGTTGAGGAAACTTGGAAAAGGTGTTTACTAGAGATTTTTTATCATTAAAGTTAGCAAACATTACAGGAATAATTTAACATTACAGGTAAATTTTACCATTACAGTTAAATTTTAACATTACAGGTACATTTTAGCTGCTTAAACCATTTCGTCTTGCCAGACGTCCATTATCAGAAGCAAAATACACAGCAAATGTATCCCTCATTTGGGCAACTTCCACTGAAGTCCTCAGAGGGTGATTTTGGTAATCATGCAATGTGGTAGTAACAGGTTCCTCTAGTTCTAAGTTTGGTTGCTCTTTAGAAATGATGTAGTTGTGCACAACAACACACGCTTTCACAACCTCATCAATAGTATCAATTTTTAGATTAATGGCTGTTCCCAAAATGCGCCATTTAGAGACCAGCAATCCAAAGGCACACTCCACAGATCTTTGTGCCCTTGTCAGGTGGTAGTTGAAAATCTTTTTTGTGTGATTTAAGTCCCACCTTGAGTAAGGTTTTAGGAGGTTGGCACACATTTGGAACGCTTCATCCCCTACCACAACAAACGGCATTGGCGGTCCTTCAATGTTGGGAAGAGGTCGTGGCTGTGGAAACTTAAAATCATTTCCATATGGCTATGTAGCGGCGGTGAGAGGACGCGTTCAGGGAGAGCTCCTTGTATCCTGACAAATCTTGTCAGCGGACCCGTGGTGCCACGACATACCTGCCGGTACTGGACCCCCTGGACCGTGGAGCACCTCTGGAACCCCGTGGGAGGCCAAATCTCGGCGTGCAGACAGCGGTACAGGCTGTGAGAGACGCGGAGCTGGTCCCCTCCTCACAGCGCTGACAGGACGGTGAGCACCTATTCTGTGGATCTGACAGGGAGAGGCGGTAAGTGCTCTGGAAGATTGGGCCCCGCGCTCCCCTCTGTTAAGTCACCCAGCTGGTCAGTGCAATTATAACTTTAGGTCCTCTGGACTCATCCCTGGCTGCTGTCTCTGTGGGCACTGTGGTCCCTCCCCAGCCATAAGGCTTCTCGGTTATTACACGGAGCCGAATCTTATCTTCCCGGGTGACCCTTTTGATCTGTGATGCCCCTAGGACATTTGTCATTATCACATTATAGCGCTGCTGTGCTCATAACTTGGACTTGAGAGTCCCCCTGGATATACCACTTCAGTTGCCTGGCTGTGCCATATTGCTATTAAAAATGAACCGCTCCAAGGGGGCAGGAGCAGCCGAAAAATTGAAAGAGTTTGCTAGACCTGACCATTCTGACACTGCACGGTTTCTCAGGAATAACCCCTCACAGGTTCAGCGTAAAAACCGCCCCTCTGAGGGTGGAGAGGGGAGTGAGTAGGAGGAATTAGCCCTCAAGCAAGCATCTGAGTAACTGATGCAGGCCATCTCTTTAACCAGAACATCGCTGATGGGGAAAATAGAGAACGTGTATACCGAGGTGGGGCGTCTTCAACAAGATATGCAGGCCATGAGAGGGCACATTACGGAGGTGGAGACAAGGGTCTCCAAGGTGGAGGACACCATCGTAACCATGGAAGCCAAACTTATGAAAGCCGCGTGCTCTGTAAACACTTGGAGGCAAAAAGCAGATGACCTGGAGAATAGAATGCGCCGGAATAACGTCCAAGTTATTGGTCTGCCGGAACACTCGGAAGGTCCACATCCGGAACAGTTTCTAGAAGATTGGCTCAAAACTTCTCTGGGAGACGAATTCTCCCCAACATTTGCTGTGGAAAGGGCCCATAGGGTCCCTACAAGACCTCTTCCTCCTGGAGCCCCACCTAGACCTTTTTTCTCACGTCTCCTCAACTGCAGGGACAGGGATGCGATTCTACTTCTAGCTCGACAAAAGAGTCCCATTAAGTTCAACAATGCCACGATCTCAATTTTTCCAGACTTTTCCATGGAACTTCAGAAACAACAAGCACAATTCATGGAGGTCAAGAGGCGACTCCGGGAGTGGAATATCGTGTACTCAATGATCTATCCAGCAAGGCTCCAGGCTCTTCTCTATTTTTCACGGATCCGGCGGAGGCGGTTGAGTGGCTGCGGTCCTGTAAAGGGTCTGCTGAGAAGGAATCCTAATGTTTCTACTGTTAATCAAAATTCTTTCCATTGATGGTTTGATTGGAGCCTTTTCCACGGACGCCCGGATTACCAACAATACCGGACACTGAGCTCAGTGATGGTATCCCCGTGCTTATTCCGTGATGGGAGAGCAGGACTTTGCTCCCGTATTGTTTGTTTCTCCACTTTGATGTTTTTTTTTATAGTGGTTTTGGTTTTATTTGTTTTTTAGGTATAATTCGCAGCCAACAGCAATTTCAGTTTATGTGTGGTGTCTCTAAATTTTATGATGTAGGCCATATCCAGCAGAGTAAATATGGGGTCTGAAATGATATGTTTGACATGGAATGTGAGAGGTACAAAAACCCCCCGGAAAAAGATCAAAGTCTTCTCGCAGATTAGACATTACCGCCCCCACATTGTGGCCTTGGTGGAGACGCACGTGACCAGGGATACAGTTCTGTGCGTGCAGAAGCCTTGGGTACAATGGTCTGTTCACGCATTCCATACTAGTTACTCGAGGGGGGTCTCACTGTTGGTGCATAGAGATGTTAGATGGGAAACCATGGAGACCCGTAGGGATCCTGAGGGTCGTTTTGTCTTTGTCTATGCATTGATAAATACCAGGAAATATGTGATTTTATGTGTGTATAATCCACCTCCGGCTAATAAGTCCATTCTCCAGAAGGCATTGAGTTTCGCCCTAAATTATCCAGATGCGGATGTTATCTGTATGGGGGACTTTAATATGGTTATGAACAATCATCTTGATAAATTGAGACTGGATGATGGAGTAGCTGGAGGGGTTCCTTTGCCGACGGCAACCCAACTGTCACTATTTATGGGGGGTAGTGGGTGGCTAGATTTGTGGAGAGTGCGGCATCCTGAGTTGAAAGAGTATACCTGCCACTCATCCACTAGGCGCTACCTGTCGCGCATAGATTACATATTCGGAACCAGTGGTCTGGCAATGTGGGTGGATAGTGTGGAACATGGCAACAGAAGGATCTCAGACCATAGCCCGGTCATCCTCAAACTTAAGTACCGGCAATTAAATAATAGGATAGTTTGGAAGTTGAACCCTTCCTGGCTGAAACTAATAGTAACCCCCGATAGAACAACTGATCATTTGCATTGTTTCATTTTGTCCCATCAGGAACCTCAAGATATTAATTTATTTTGGGATGCCCTTAAGGCATATCTCAGGGGCTGCTTGTCCTCCACAATTTCTTATATTAAACGGGTAACCTCAAGAGAGGATGATGTGATGGAATGGCGATTGAAGGATTCAGAGGCTGCGTACATATCTAACCAAACCAATGGCAATAGAATTGAGTGGTTGGCTGCCCAACGATTATACACTCAGCATATAGACATTAAGTCTAAGTGCAAATTATTCTTTGCTCGCCAGTCTTATTTTGAACTGGGAAACCAAGCACGTAAGCTTTTGGCCTATCTGGTGCGCCAACATAATACTTCTAATACAATATTACAGATCCGTGAGTCGGATGATTCGTTGGTGTCTTCAACTGAGGAGATTCTTGGCTGCTTCTATGATTATTATAAGTCATTATATGAATCTAAAAGTGGCTCTGATAATTTGGAGTGTTTGGATTACTTGTGAGAAATATAACATTCCCTACCGTAGATTCTGATCAGCAAGCTTTTAGCTGAATTCACTGTGGAGGAGATAGAGAATGCTATAGCGGACATGGCCTCTGGGAAGGCCCCTAGGCTGGACGGATTCCCTATTGAATTGTATAGGAAATAACGAGATATATTAACGCCACTTCTGATAAAGGTGTTTCGGGGAATATGGGAGGGGGAATCTATGCCTGAATCCTTATGAGGCCAATATCATAGTGTGGGGAGGAGGACTCCCAGACAGTTACCGGGCCGGTACCCAGGGGACCGCCGTCAGGGTTCCTGAGGGAACAATACTGGGAGAATAGTAAAGGGAGAGACATGACCGAAGTTGTCAGGGAAACAGGGGGCGGGGCGAGGATAAAAGGAGCAGGGGGCGCGCTCAGTTGGCAGTTGGGAGAGAGTGTGACAGGAGGCAGGAAGCCGGGTGACTGGAGGGAACACCGACAGGAGCCTGTGAGGAGGATACTGCGCACTCACCGACAAGTGAGACGTGAGAGACTTTTACCGGAGGCCGTTTCCCGCCCACTTTCTCAGAGAGCCTCGCCCGCTGTCCCCCGCCCTTGTGGGAGAGATCCTTTACCTCAGGTCGCGGCTGCGACTTCACATAAAGCGTCCACAGAGGCCTGGACACTGCCCCCCGGCCTCCCACCGCGGCGACCCCGTCATCACCAGCCTCATGGGACGCCACTTCGCCATAGGCGACGTTAGAGGCGCATGTCACGGTTACAGAGGGACCCTTAGCGGAGGATGGCCACCTGCCATTTGTGGGAACTGCGTCATTACCGCGCCCCACCAGCATCGTTTCTTCAGGGCCTGTTGCGCCCCACCGGCACCGTTTCTTCAGGGCCTGTTGCGCCCCACCGGCATCACTTCTTCAGGGCCTGTTGCGCCCCACCGGCACCGTTTCTTCAGGGCCTGTTGCGCCCCACCGGCGTCACTTCTTCAGGGCCTGTTGCGCCCTACCGGCATCGTTTCTTTCAGGGCCTGTTGCGCCCCACCGGCATCATTTCTTCAGGGCCTGCTGCGCCCCACCGGCATCGTTTCTTCAGGGCCTGTCGAGCCTAAATCTTCCCGGAATATCGAGGCGTCAAGGCCGCCGCATTAACGATCTCTAAGCGGCCGCATCTGTGATCCTGAGTGACACATGGAACGATAAGTGGACAATAGCAATAAGTACCATAGTTTGGCCATATTCCGGTCTTCGACACCTAGACTAGCTGGGTTACTCCCAGTTATTTAGAAAAGTATTGTTTATTTTACTGAGTCCCTGCGAGGACAGATTTGTCCTCTTTTTGCCTGTTCAGCATAGCCCTAGTGGCTCCAATTTATAAAAGATTATTATACAAGTCATACTCTGTCTCATGTCTCATCACTGCATCCTGAGGACCTGCTTGACCCTACAATAGTGCTTAGGAAGGATGGGAAGGACCCTTTGGAATGTGTATCCTATCGTCCCATATCGTTGGTAAATGTGGACTATAAAATCTTTACTAAAATTCCCGCCACCAGATTAAATTCGATTATACTGAACCTTATACATCCTGACCAGATGGGCTTTATGCCTGGTAAGAGTACTTCAATTAATATCAGACGGGTCCAGTCAATACTCCAATATAGTTCTCTAATGCCAGACAACAAATGGGCGCAGGCGTCGTTAGATGCCACCAAGGCTTTTGACTCTCTTGAGTGGCCTTTCCTCTCTGCATGCCTACAGAGGTATGGCTTTGGTGACAAGTTTATAAAATGAGTTAAACTACAGTATATGAAACATAAAGCCCGTATTGAATAACTCCATATCTGAATCCTTTTTATTATATACTGTAGGGGGAACCGTCAGGGGTGCCCCCTTTCCCCGGTCCTCTTCGCCCTTGCGATTGAGGCACTGGCAATACGCATAAGGTCTTCCCCTGGCATTAGAGGTATAGATATAGCGGGTCGGGTAGATACTATAGGTTTATATGCAAATGATATGGTGATATTCATGGACGAGGCGGAGGAAACTTTGCCTCAAGTGATTGCTGCCATAGATTGATTCTGTAAATATTCGGGCTTATATATAAAAAGTCTGCCTTGTTACCCCTGTCCCATGCCCCGATGCCCCGACTGGAGGCTCTCTCCTCGTTGTCTATTGTATCTAGCTTTAAATACCTGGGGAGTCATGTATCCCATAACAGCACGCTCGACTTACAACTTAATATCTGCCCACTGCTGGAACTGGTCAAAGTTAAATTTGCAACCTGGAGCAAATTACCGCTGTCTGTGGCCGGACGCATCAACCTGATTAAAATGATATTACTTCCCAAACTTAGCTATTTCCTTCAGCACAGTGCCGTAATGGTACCCAGGTCTTTTTTTGTGAGCCTTAATTCCCAGGTCACGGCTTTTATATGGGGGGAAAACCAGACCTAAACTTAAGTTGTCCACTCTGCAGAGGCCTAAAAAGGGAGGTGGGGTGACGCTACCAGATTTCTTCTTATATTATTTGGCTGGATGCCGGGTAATTATCTTCCTAATTCTGAAAGTCACTTGCTTCACGCTGCAAGAACTGATTCTCCACTGGGTTTCCTGGAGTTGGAGGGGCCTGGTTGTCCCTCCTTTACTACCCCTGCTCCGTCTTGCACGATTAGTATGGAGGCAAATTAAGAAAGTGATTGGATATAGGGACATTATAGCTGAAATGCCCCTATGGAAAAATGCCTATTTTTCGGTATTACTAAGTCACCCGTTCACTGATTTTTGGCCTCAGCATAATGTCTCCTTGATAGGAGACTTGTATGATCATGGGACCTTAATGTCTTTTGAACAGATACAGGCTAAACATGATGTCCCGAGATCTCAATTTTTCCGCTATTTACAACTAAGATCTGCTCTTCAGTCGCACATAAGGAGTACAGGTGGGGGTCGTGCCATCTCGTCCCTACCTCTGATAGGAATCCTTAACTCACAGGGCCCCCAGGGTCTTATCTCCTCTTTATATACGTACATGCTGTCGGTGGGAGCGGAGTCTGCCATAAGTTCTGTTAAAGGGAAGTGGGAACGACTCATCCCTAATATGCAGGGAGAGGAGTGGGAAGAGATCCTGGAGTCTCCGATCGGAGTATCACCATCAATTAATAATAGAATGATACAATTGTATATAATAAACCAATCATATTTGACTCTGATACGACTTTTTAGGATGGGTCTGTTCCAATCATCAGAATGCTTGCGATGTCACTCACCAGATGCAGACTTTATTCATATGATATGGCAGTGTCCCTATACCCTACAGTACTGGAAAGAGGTGACGCTATTTTTGTCATCACTGGTGCAAGCTCCTGTCCCTCTTGAACCACTGGTCTGCTTGTTTGGGGTATAGGAGGAGGAGATTTGGGGTCGCCATGTTGGGATCTTTCTACGTGAGACACTGTTTATGGCACGGAAAGTATTGGCAATTACGGTGGATGGGTAATTCATGTCCCTCTCTCAGAACCTGGATTGATTTGGTAAACACGATTGTCCCATACGAGCGCACATTATATCAGAACAGGGGATGCCCGGGTAAATTTGAAAAAATCTGGGAGAAGTGGAATTCTTCTCATCTCACTTTGTAGAATGGAGACATAGCATGTGAGACAATATAGTGCATGGTAGTAGGCTGCGAATTAGTAGATAGTTGACGTAGTTGTAGTTTAGTTTAGAAACTCAATCAATCTACGTTATATGAACAATATAATAAAGGCCTGTGAGATATGATTGATGCACATGCTCATAATGTATAGCCTATTGTTCCTTGTATATGCTTGTGGAATTATGCATAGATTACTCGTATATTAATAAGTGTTTAATCTTTGTTTAGTATTTAACAAAAAGACGGTAATGTGTATGCTCTGTACAATGTTCACAACCACAAGCAAATATGTATGTTGTACATTACATCCTTTTCTTGTTTGAAGTTTAATAAACGAATTTAAAAAAAAAAAAAATCATTTCCATACAAATGTTGGTCCATGTCAGAGTTTTTAAAAGTCTGTGAGTCATTTCCTCGTCCAAATGAGCCAAAGTCAACGGCGACAAATCTACAGTCAGCATCCGAATTTGCCATCAGAACAACAGAAAACTAGTTTTTATACTTAAAAAACTCTGATCCACTTCCAACTGGTTTCCTAATGCGAATGTGTTTGCCATCCACAGCCCCCAAACAGTTAGGAAAATTACAAATGTCCATAAATTTTTCAGCATTTTCCAGCCACAGTTCAGTTGTGGGTTGGGGAGGAATTCTGAACGCAGAACATCACATAACGTACAGCAGGTGTCTGATAATGTCTCTCCAGTAGCCAGTAATCTGCAGAACAGAAAATGGAAACATGGATTTTTGTGATAACTCACCATAAAATCCTTTTCTCCGAGACGCTTATTGGGGGACACAGATACTGTGGGTGTATGCTTCTGCCGCTAGGAGGCTGACACTAAGTGAAACAAAAGAGGTTAGCTCCTCCTCCGCCGTATACACCCTCGCCCCTATTGCGGGCGGAAATCAGTTTGGTGCCAAAGCAGTAGGAGGGTTAGGGTTAAACAAATCAGCCTTAATACAGGTACAACATGTCCAAAAAAAAAAAACACCACCCTTATATCAAATTAGTAAATGCATATAAATTTAAACAAAACAAGAACCAACTGGCTAATAGGGTGGGTGCTGTGTCCCCCAATGAGCGTCTTGGAGAAAAGGATTTTACGATGAGTTATCACAAAAATCCATGTTTCTCCTTCGCCTCATTGGGGGACACAGATACTGTGGAACGTCCTAAAGCAGTCCCTGGGTGGGAGATTGACTCACCGATCCAAGCTACATGCACCTCTTGCTTAAAGGTGCGCCACCGCTGCTTGGAGAATCCTTCTATCCAGGCTCGCATCCGCCGAGGCCTGAGCATGGATATTATTATGTTTGGCAACTGTGTGCAGGCTGGACCAGGTTGCTGCCTTCCAAACCTGTTCTGCCAAAGCCTGGTGCCGAAGCGCCCAAGAGGTGCCCACAGCCCGAGTAGAGTGCACTCTGATCCCTGCTGGAATCAGCGTGCCTCTAATGCGGTAGGACTCCTGAATAGTCAAACGAATCCATCTGGCTATGATCGACTTTGAGGCAGCGAGTCCTGTTGTGAGTTCATTTTCTGGTCTACCAGTTGTGAGTTCTCCTTCCAGGCTCCCTCTGGTGGTAACAGGAGGTAGTGAGGCTGATTTAATCAGTAGAGATCTGCCACCTGATAATGAGGATGACTATTGGACCTCTCAGACTGGATTTAAGACAGCCGACGCCCTATTCTTGTGCTGGTGATTTCCTTTCTGGCTTTTCAGATCTTGGTTTTCAGCTCTGTTCCAGTCATCTCAAGCTAAGTGTTTCTGCTAATGTTCACACTTGCTTTTTGTTTGGTCTATTCAGTTTTTGTGTGGTCAGCCAGCCCCGGCTGGGGCTGTACTGAATTTCCACTCTTATTTATCTGTATTTGCCAATTTGCTTTTTGTCCTTTAATAGATTGGCCTCTTTTTTGCTCTGTTCTCAGAATATATCAGAGTGCTGATATAGTGGGAGAAGTCTAGTGACTTCAGGGTTAATTTTGTTATCAGAAGTGTTGGACATTATTTTTGCAGGTTTTTTGGGGCAGATTGCAGACAGTGTCTTTCCTTTCTTGTCCTTTCTAGTTAGTTTGGGCCCCATCCTTTGCTCAGCCTATTTTCCTACCTTGTTTGTGTTTTCATCTTGCTTCACCATCAATACATGTGTGGGGGCTGTCTTCTCCTTTGGGGTCTGCTCTGGGGCAGTTTAGTTTTCCCCTTTTCTTGCTTTAGGCTTATTTAGTCCTCTGGCTGTGACGAGGCGTCTAGACTCATTATAGGAACGCTCCATGGCTGCTGCTAGTTGTGTGGTTAGGATCAGGGATCTGCAATCTGCATAGTTACCAACCTCTCTGGTTTTCTGTGACTTAGCTTGTTTATTGTTTCTCCTCGGTGACCCATTCATAACAGAGTCCCTTCCTGCGCCCTTCGGAGAGCACGAACAGTGTGTCCATCTGACGAAAGGGTGTCGTCCTCGCCACGTACCTCCGGAGGGCTCTTACCAGGTCCAACGTGTGAAGAGCCTTGTCCACACTGTGCACCGGTGCCGGACAAAATGAAGGCAAGACAACATCTTCATTAATGTGAAAAGAGGACACGACTTTTGGCAGAAAAGGAGGGACTGGTCTGAGCACCACCTTATCCTTATGGAAAGTGAGGAACGGGGCTTGGCAGGATAGGGCTGCCAGTTCTGAAACCCGCCTGATAAAAGTGATGGCCACTAGGAACACCACTTTCCAGGAAAGGTACCTCAAGGAGATATCCTGATGCGGTTCAAATGGGGCTTCCTGCAGAACACTTAGGACCAGGTTAATGTCCCAAGCATCAATAGGTGCCTTATAGGGAGGTACCAAGTGGGAGACTCCCTGGATGAAAGTCTTCACCTGCAGATTAGTTGCAATTCTGCGCTGCAACAGGACGGATAAGGCCGATATTTGTCTCCTGAGTAGTGTTGAGCGATACCACCCGATACTGAAAAATATCGTATCGGAATGGATCGGCCGATCTAAAAAAAAGTATCGGGTATCGCCGATTCCGATCCCGGAAGTCCCATTCAAGTCAATGGAACAGAAATATCGGAATTAAAAAAAACCCCTTTCTTTCCCTGTTGGTTAATTCTACATGGAGAAAAACAACTAATAATAATGTAGAATGTATTGTGGGAGGTGTAGGAGACATTAAAGCCATAGAGCTTTAGCCCAATCAAATGGAATAGCAGGATCTTTTTTTTAAAGACGTTCGTAGTTACAAAGATATTGACTGTTAAAGTCTTTAATTTTTTTGTCAGATATGTATGTTTCACTACTTCCATGCTCTTCACCTTCTTTTTTACTTCTCCCACACTTTCTCCTTCATCATCTTCAGCAGCAGCAGTATCTTCTTCTTCTTTTATTCTTCTTCTTTTCTTCTTCTTTTATTCGTCTTCTTTTATTCTTCTTCTTTTATTCTTCTTCTTTTATTCTTCTTCTTTTATTCTTCTTCATATTCTACTTCTTCATCTTCTTCCTATTCTTCGTCATCATATTCTTATTTGTGTCAGGCATTCCTGTAGTTGTTATCTAATAAAAGTTTGAAGATTACACCTTCCGTTCAGCCTATCACAAAAGATTTACAACAGGATTTGTCCACGTTCAGTTTGGCCTGCAGCAGCAGGCCTTTTCCAGGGGCACCATGAAGAGGAATGGACTCACCCCCATACACTGCTTAGTCTTCTTCTGCTTATAAATTAGATAATATCATTTGCTCTGATTTTTAGTCTTAGGCTTCATGTTCTTCAGCTTTTGGTTTTTATGCTTCTTGGTCTTCTGTCTCTTGTTGTTCTGCATCTTGGTGGTTGTCTTCCTGTTCTTTGTCCTCTTGGTCATCTTCTTCAGGGTCATCTTTTAGGTATTCTTCTGTGTGGTCTTCAGGGTCGTCGTCTTCAGGGTCATTGTCAGGGAGATCCAGAGTGAGAATCAAAAACCATTTCCACAAGCTTGAACTAGGAAAAGTAGCAGAAGGTACAAGAAGGCTGAGGAACTGCCGAGAACCAGCTGACGGTACTGGAACCCGGAGGGGCAGCAGAATGAACAAGAGCCAATGGCACAACCGTGGACCAGCTGACGTTGCTGGAACACGGTTACTAAGCAGGAGGTACTTGTGCTCCAAAGCACTACCAAGGACCAGCAGATGTTGCTGGAACTCGGATACCAAGAAGGAGGCACCTAGGCCAAAGGCACTGCCGAGAACCAGCTGACGGTGCTGGAACCCGGATGGGTAGCAGAAGCTGCAAGAGCAAATGACACTAGCGAGGACCAGCTGACGGTGCTGGAACCCGGTGGGGCAGCAGAAGGAACAAGAGCCAATGGGAGAACCGTGGACCAGCTGACGGTGCTGTAACACGGTTTCTAAGCAGGAGGTACTTGTGCTACAAAGCACTACCAAGGACCAGGAGACATTGCTGGAACTCGGATACCAAGAAGGAGGCACCTAGGCCAAAGGCTCTGCCGAGAAACAGCTGACGGTGCTGGAACTCGGATGGGTAGCAGAAGGTACCCAGGAAAAAAACAAAGTTGCAAGGCCGTGAGCCGGCCGCAGTTACCGAAACCCACAGTCCTACAGGGGGTGCTTGTTGCTTGTCCTATTGGCACTACGGAACCAGCCTTTATTACCAGAACCCGCAGCCCACATAGGAAGCACCGAAACTGCAGGCACCATAGACTCGGCTAACCCGACCGCAACATGACAGGACAACGTATTGGTGGCAAAGTGACGTTGACACTACCCGGAAACAGCAGGCGTGCTGGAACCAGGCTGGGCAGGAGGGAGTGCCCATGCCAAAGACACTTCCGAGAACCAGCTGACGGTGCTGGAACCCGGATGGGTAGCATTAGCTACAAGAGTCAATGGAACTACCGAGAACTAGCTGATGGTGCTGGAACCCGGAGGGGCAGCAGAAGGAACAAGAGCCAATGGCACAACCGTGGACCAGCTGATGGTGCTGGAACACGGTTTCAAAGCAGGAGGTACCTGTGCTAAAAAGCACTACCAAGGACCAGCAGACGTTGCTTGAACTCGGATACCGACAAGGAGGCACCTCAGCCAAAGGCACTGCCGAGAACCAGCTGACGGTGCTGGAACCCGGATGGGTAGCAGAAGGTACCCATGAAAAACAAAGTTGCAAGGCCGCGAGCCGGCCGCAGTTACCGAAACCCACAGTCCTACAGGGAGTGCTTGTCCTAATGGCACTATGGAACCAGCCTTTGTTACCAGAACCCGCAGCCCACATAGGAAGCACTGAAACTGCAGGCACCATAGACTCGGCTAACCCGACCGCAACACGACAGGACAACGTATCAGTGGCAAAGTGACGTTGACACTACCCGGAAACAGCAGTTGTGCTGGAACCGGCTGGGCAGGAGGGAGTGCCCTTGCCAAAGACACTTCCGAGAACCAGCTGACGGTGCTGGAACCCGGATGGGTAGCATTAGCTACAAGAGTCAATGGAACTACCGAGAACCAGCTGACGGTGCTGGAACCCGGAGGGGCAGCAAAAGGAACAAGAGCCAATGGCACAACCGTGGACCAGCTGACGGTGCTGGAACACGGTTTCAAAGCAGGAGGTACCTGTGCTAAAAAGCACTACCAAGGACCAGCAGACGTTGCTTGAACTCAGATACCGATAAGGAGGCACCTCAGCCAAATGCACTGCCGAGAACCAGCTGACTGTGCTGGAACCCGGATGGGTAGCAGAAGGTACCCATGAAAAACAAAGTTGCAAGGCCGCGAGCCGGCCGCAGTTACCGAAACCCACAGTCCTACAGGGAGTGCTTGTCCTATTGGCACTATGGAACCAGCCTTTGTTACCAGAACCCGCAGCCCACATAGGAAGCACTGAAACTGCAGGCACCATAGACTCGACTAACCCGACCGCAACACGACAGGACAACGCATCAGTGGCAAAGTGACGTTGACACTACCTGGAAACAGCAGGCGTGCTGGAACCAGGCTGGGCAGGAGGGAGTGCCCGTGCCAAAGACACTTCCGAGAACCAGCTGACGGTGCTGGAACCCGGATGGGTAGCATTAGCTACAAGAGTCAATGGAACTACCGAGAACCAGCTGACGGTGCTGGAACCCGGAGGGGCAGCAAAAGGAACAAGAGCCAATGGCACAACCGTGAACCAGCTGATGGTGCTGGAACACGGTTTCTAAGCAGGAGGTACCTGTGCTAAAAAGCACTACCAAGGACCAGCAGACGTTGCTGGAACTCGGATACCAAGAAGGAGGCACCTAGGCCAAAGGCTCTGCCGAGAAACAGCTGACGGTGCTGGAACCCGGCTGGGCAGGAGGGAGTACCTGTGGAAAACACACTTCTGAGCAACAACATGTGATGTTGAAGCCCAGGGGTCAATCATGCAGCACGCTGAGGCCAACTTGGAGCGAGTTTTATATTGGTTGTACACAACTACTGATTGTAACCATGCTCCACTTTGGCCTCTGGCTCTACTGTCTCTAGTATTTCCCCTGGCCTCCAACCACGGAAGTTGCTGCTCTGCAGAGTTGTCTGCACAATCCACACTTGTTCCTGAGTTACTGGGGCTCAGTCACGTCAGTTGATCCCCTGATGTGTGTCCGGCAAGGTGTCCTGCTCTGTCCACAGTCCCACAACTATTAATGGGAATGGGGACAGAGCAGGAGACATTGCCGGACACACATCAGGGGATCAATTGACGTGACTGAGCCCCAGTAACACAGGAACAAGTGTGGATTGTGCAGACGGCACATCAGAGCAACGACTGGCGGGGTTGGAGGCCAGGGGAAATACTAGAGATGGTACAGCCAGAGGCCTAAGTGGACCACGGTTAAAAGTCAGTAGTAGTGTGATGTTGGAGGCAGCAGGAGACTTTGCCATCCGCACAGCAGGGGAACAGCTGGCGTTACTGAACCCCACAGACACAGGAGCGAGTGTTTCTATCTGTACGGACGGCACTTCCAAGCTACAACTGGCTGTGTTGAAGCCCAGGATCAATGCTCCGAGCAGGCTGAGGCCTACTTGGAGCAAGTGGAAAATAACATGTAGTGTGATGTTGGAGGCAGCAGGAGACTTTGCCATCCGCACAGCAGGGGAACAGCTGGCGTTACTGAACCCCACAGACACAGGAGCGAGTGTTTCTATCTGTGCGGACGGCACTTCCAAGCTACAACTGGCTGTGTTGAAGCCCAGGATCAATGCTCCGAGCAGGCTGAGGCATACTTGGAGCAAGTGGAAAATAACATGTAGTGTGATGTTGGAGGCAGCAGGAGACTTTGCCATCCGCACAGCAGGGGAACAGCTGGCGTTACTGAACCCCACAGACACAGGAGCGAGTGTTTCTATCTGTGCGGACGGCTCTTCCAAGCTACAACTGGCTGTGTTGAAGCCCAGGATCAATGCTCCGAGCAGGCTGAGGCCTACTTGGAGCAAGTGGAAAATAACATGTAGTGTGATGTTGGAGGCAGCAGGAGACTTTGCCATCCGCACAGCAGGGGAACAGCTGGCATTACTGAACCCTACTAACACAGGAGCTAGTGTGTGTTTCTCTGTTAAGACGGCACTTCTGAACACCAACTGGCATTGTTGGAGCCCAGGATGAGGCATGGAGTTGGCTGAGGTTAACTTGCAGCACGTTTTATAGAGGTTGTAGACTACTACTGATTGTAACCGTGCTCCACTTAGGCCTCTGGCTCCACTGTCTCTAGTATTTCCCCTGGCCTCCAACCCCGCCAGTGACAGCTCTGAAGTGGCATCAGCACAATCCACACTTGTTCCTGTGTTACTTGGCCTCAGTCCCGTCAGTTGATCCCCCGATGTGTGTCTGGCAAGGTCTCCTGCTCTGTCCTCATTCACACTACTAGTAATGTGAATGTGGACAGAGCAGGACACCTTGTCGGACACACATCAGGGGATCAACTGATGGGACTGAGCCACAGTAACTCAGGAACAAGTGTGGATTGTGCAGACGCCACTTCACAGCTGTAACTGGCGTGGTTGTTGGCCAGGGGAAATACTAGAGACAGTGGGGCCAGAGGCCTAAGTTGACCAAAGTTACAAATCTGTAGTAGTTTGCATGTGGATGGAGCAGGAGACATTGCCGTCTACACAGCAGGGGAACAGCTGACATTACTGAACCCCACAGACACAGTAGCGAGTGTGTTTTTCTCTGTGAAGACGGCACTTCTGAACACCAACTGGTGTTGTTGGAGCCCAGGCTGAGGCATGGAGCAGGCTGAGGCCTGCTGGTGTTGGCATGTGGAGGCAGTAGGTGACTTTGCCGTCTACACAGCAGGGGAACAGCTGGCATTACTGAACCCCACTGACACAGGAGCGAGTGTGTTTTTCTCTGTGAAGACAGCACTTCTGAACACCAACTGGCGTTGTTGGAGCCCAGGATGAGGCATGGAGCAGGCTGAGGCCTGATGGTGTTGACATGTGGAGGCAGCAGGAGACTTTGCCGTCTACACAGCAGGGGAACAGCTGGCATTACTGAACCCCACAGACACAGGAGCGAGTGTGTTTTTCTCTGTGAAAACGGCACTTCTGAACACCAACTGGCATTGTTGGAGCCCAGGATGAGGCATGGAGAAGGCTGAGGCCTGATGGTGTTGGCATGTGGAGGCAGCAGGAGACTTTGCCATCTGGCTGAGGCCAACTTGCAGCACGTTTTATAGAGGTAGTAGACTACAACTGATTGTAACCGTGCTCCACTATGGCCTCCGGCTCCACTGTCTCTAGTATTTCCCCTGGCCTCCAACCCCGCCAGTGACAGCTCTGAAGTGGCATCAGCACAATCCACACTTGTTCCTGTGTAACTGTGGCTCAGTCCCATCTGTTGATCCCCTGATGTGTGTCTGGCAAGGTCTCCTGCTCTGTTCTCATTCACACTACTAGTAATGGGAATGTGGACAGAGCAGGAGACCTTGCCGGACACACATCAGGGGATCAACTGACGTGACTGAGGCCAAGTAACACTGGAACAAGTGTGGATTATGCAGACGCCACTTAAGAGCTGTCAATGGCGGGGTTGGAGGCCAGGGGAAATACTAGAGACAGTGGAGCCAGAGGCCTAAGTGGAGCAGGGTTAAAAATCAGTAGTAATTTGAATGTGGATGGAGCAGGAGACTTTGCCGTCCACACAGCAGGGGAGCAGCTGGCATTACTGAACCCCACTAACACAGGAGCTAGTGTTTTTCTCTGTGCAGACAACACATCTGAGCGACAACTGGCTGTGTTGAAGCCCAGGGATTATAGTTCAGGTGGTAGAAACATGAACACAGCAGGAGACCTGGATACAGTTGCCAACCAATTATTTAGTCGGGAAGAGGACTGGCAATTTCTGGGGAGATCCAGGCCTTGTTCATTTTCAGAAAAGTAAGCCGATCGACGTTATCGGAAGAAAGTTGCGTGCGACGGTCTGTTAGTACACCACCTGCGGCACTAAAGACGCGTTCCGATAATACATTGGCAGCAGGGCAAGCCAGCACCTCCAATGCATACTGGCTAAGCTCTGGCCATGTATCCAGCTTAGAGACCCAAAACTTGAAGGGGGAAGAGCCATCTGGGAGTACACTCACAGGGCAAGACATGTGTTGTGAGTTCATTTTCCCCTTCACCATTGAGGTCTGATGAACTCCCTCTTCTGGTGAAGGAAGGTAGTGAGGCTGATTACCAAGCACCTGAGCAGGATGATGATGACTGGGTGACTGGAATTGCTGACTGGATATAAGGCAGCCGACGCCCTTCTGCCTTGCTGGTGATCTCTCTGAGGGATTCTAAGAGACCAGTCTGATTCCTGCTCCTCAAAAGCTAAGTTTTTCTGCTCTGCTTTTTGCATTTGTGTTTTGGTTTTGTTTTGCCTTGTTTTTCTGGATTTCTGCCATTCCCTGCTGGGGTGAGCTGAATTCCTTTTTGCTCTGTCTTCAGAAAATACCTGAGTACTGATATAGTCTTTTTGAAGCCTAGCGTCTTCAGGGCTTTTTTCCCTATCAGTCTGTTGGCTCTTGTTTTGATAGGGTTTTGGTGGATTGCAGACAGCAGCTTTTCTATCCTTTCCTATTTAGTTAGCTTGGGCACAATCATTTGCTCAGCCTATCTTTCTATATGTGTGAGTGTTTTTTCATCTTGCTTCACCGTCATTATATGTTGGGGGCTGCCTATTGCTTTGGGGTCTGCTCTGGGGCAGTTTAGATTTCCCTTTCTGTCTTTAGGCTATTTAGTTCTCCGGCTGTGATCGAGGGGTCTAGGGCACCGTAGGAACCCCCCACGGCTACTGCTAGTTGTTGTTGATAGGTTCAGGGGTCTGCAATCCGATAGCTGCCAACTTCTCTGGTTTTCTGGACTTGGCTAGTATTTCTGTTTTTGCCTCCTACGGTAACTCATTCATAACAGACATGTAGTCTGTCACCATCTGACGGAAACGTTGTCTCCTGCTGACTGGAGCCGTCAGTGATGGTGTAGACAATTGTGGCGGACACACAAAACTTTGCCACATTTGGGCCATAGTGGTCTTGCCTTGTGCTGAGGCGCTGCCTCTGCTCCCTCTTTGTGCCGAGTTTCCTCCACTGGCTCGACGCACAGAGGTGCTTTGTAAAGCACTAGCACCACTGCTGTCGGGTGGAATGGAAAACATGATGGACTGCACCAGTGTGTCTTGGTACTCCCGCAGTTTACGCTCCCGGTTCAACGTTGGTATGAGGGTTTACAAGTTGTCCCGGTAGCGAGGATCTAGGAGGGTGTACACCCAATAATCAGCCGTGTAGAGAATGTGGGTGATGTGGCGGTCATTTCTCAGGCACTGCAGCATGAAGTCAAACATGTGCTGCAGACTCCCAACTGCCAAAGAATCGCTGTCCCCTGCTTGAGGTGTGATCTCTGCCTGCTCTGCATCACCCTACCCTCGCTGTACATACTGACTAGAGCTTTGTGTACCTCCCTCCTGTGGAGAGATGTCTTCCTCCTCCATCGACTCCTCATCCTCTTCACAAAGTGTCCCCTGCCTAGGCCTTTGTGAGGAAGCACGTAGCGCAGACTGTCCAGAAGCAGATGGCATTTGGGACTCCTCATCCTCCACCTCTTCCAAAACCTCATCCCTTAGTGCTTGCAGTGTTTTTTGAAGCATGCAGATAAGGGGGACAGTCATGCTGACAAGTGCATCATTTGCACTCGCCATCTGCATGGAATCATCGAAGGCACGCAAAACGAAGCAGATGTCCTTCATAGAGGCCCACTCAGTGGTGCTGAAGTGTGACCGGCGCACATTGCGACTTGTTTGCGCCTGATGCAGCTGGTACTCCATGACTGCTGCCTGCTGCTCACACAACTGCTCCAACATATGTAACGTTGAATTCCACCTGGTGGGTAGGTCACATATGATGCGATGTTCCGGAAGGCATAATCGGCGCTGCAGAGCAGCAAGGCGCGATCTTGCCGTGCTGGAACGACTCTATGCGGACCTTGTGCAGCAGTGTATCAAGATCCGGATAGTCCCTCAGAAAGCTCTGCACGACCAAGTTGAACACATGTGCCAGACATGGAATGTGAGTGAGGTTGCCTAGGCCAAGAGCTGCCACCAGATTTTGGCCATTGTCACATACTACCAAGCCCGGCTGGAGATTCGCTGGCACAAACCACACGTCGCTCTCCTGCTTGATGGCATTCCAGAGCTCCTGCGCTGTGTGGCTTTGATTCCCCAATGAAATTAATTTCAGTGCGGCCTGTTGACGTTTGGCCACGACTGTTCTCATATCGGTCGTAACAGGCTCCTGCTGCGCTGTTTCAGAGGAACTGGAGTAGGAGGAGGAGTCAATATGTACAGACTGGATTCCTGCAATCCGTGGAGTTGGCAGAACACGTAGAGCGCCACTCTCCAGATCTGTACCCGGCTCCACAACATTGACCCAATGGGCAGTGAGGGAAAGGTATCGTCCCTGTCCATGGTTACTGGTCCACGCATCAGTGGTCAGGTGGACCTTGCTACTGACGGCGTTTAGTAGCGCATGTTTTATGTTTGCCTCCACATGTTTCTGCAGGGCAGGGACGGCTCGCCTGCTGAAATAAAAGCGGCTGGGCACGGTGTATTGTGGAACTGCCAATGCCATGAAGTCCCGGAAGGTGTCAGTCTCCACCAGCCTGAATGACAGCATTTCAAGGGCCAGCATTCAGAGCCTGTGCTCAGGGATGGTTTGCCGATTATGGCCGCCTTTTCTCCCATGCCTGTGCTACCGATGGCTGCCGAGTGGCCTGGGAGTGTGAGGATGACTTTGAACGTGGTGCTGTGGGTGGAATGTCACAGGATCTCTGGACTACAGTGCCAGAGGTTCTTCCTTGGCGATCCTGTGAGGAAGCCGAACCAGCTGTGTGTGAGCTGGAGGAAGAGGCCCCAACACGAGCTGAAGAGGTGGTAGGTGGTGCTGTGCGTTGGCCTACGTCTTCAGTGTGTCTGTGTAACTCCAGCTCGTGCTTGGTCCGCACATGTTTCCACATATTAGTGGTATTGAGGTTGCTGACATTTTTCCCTCTTTTGACTCTCTGATGACACAGCTTGCATTTGACAAAGCAAATGTCATCTGCAACTGTGTCAAAAAAGGACCACGCACTGCAAGTCTTGGGAGCGCCCGTTTTGCCTTTTGAAAGTGGAATGCTCCTAACGGGTGCCGAAGTGGAGGCTACAGGCAACCAAGTCTGCCCCCTCCCTCTCCCTCCGGTTTTGGCCGTTCGGGGAATCTCTTCCTCAGAGCTGCTCCCACCACCTTCCTGTTCCTCACGCCATGATGGGTCAAGGACCTCATCATCTACACTCCCCTCTTCAAACACCTGCTTCTCCTGGGTTGTCTCGCCAGCACCGTATGCACCAGAAAGTGGTAACTGAGTCTCGTCATCATCTGATGCGTACTGAGGTGTGCTGACCATAGGCACTGGCCCACCCGCCTCTTCAGATTCAGAGGGACAAAGAAGTTGCGCATCACTGCATACTCCCTCTTCTTCACATTCTGGAATGCTGCTTGGCTGGCCCCCTATTTCCAAACCAACAGATTCTGAGAACAGAAGTAGAGACTGTGATGGCTCCTGTCCAGGGCTCTCTGACTGCCTGGGCACTTTGGCAGGTGGTGAAGAGACAGATGGTTGCTCTTCGGTGCTCTGGCTCTGAGAGGATGTGGAAGTAATTGAAGTCGATGCGTTAGCTGCCATCCATCCAACAACGGCTTCAATTTGTTCCTCCCGCAGCAGTGGGGTACGGTGAGGTCCTACAAAGCTGCGCATAAAGGACTGTTGCCTGCTAAAACTGGGGGATGCTGACTCACTGGTGCCAACAGCAGGCACAGAATCCCCACGTCCTCTCCCTGCAGAATCCCCACGTCCTCTCCCTGCAGAATCCCCACGTCCTCTCCCTGCTGAAACTCCACGCCCACGGCCACGTGTCTTACTCCCTGCCTTCTTCATCTTGCTAGACTGAGAAAGATAGGCAGAAAAGTACAAAGGGGGGCCTTAGGCTGAGTTCACACGTGGCGTTTTTTTCACGTTTCCGCGGCAGTTTTGCCGCAAAAACGCGAAAAATAAGCATCCCATGCATTCCTATGGGATTCCGCAATGCTGTGCTAATGCTGCGGTTTTTACCGCGGCGGAATCGCTTCGCGGTAAAAACCGCAGCATGCTCATTAATTTGCGGAATCGCGGCGATCCCGCACCCATAGGAATGCATTGTTCCGCTTACTTCCCGCATGTGGCTGTGCACACCATGCGGAAAGTAAGCAGAACATTTGCGGATGGTACCCACGGTCCGGAGGAGAGGAGACTGTCCTCCGGGCTTTGGGTACCATATCCCTGTAAAAAATAGAATTTAAAAATAAAAAATATTGTTATTCTCACCCTCCGACGTCCCGCGCAGTCTTCCCGCTTCTCTTCACGCTCTCGTTCCCAGTAGTCCTTTGCGAAAATGCCCGCGATGGCGTCCGTTCTCGCGGGATCGCGAAGTCTCGCGGTCATTCGCGCGACGTCATCGCGAATTACCGCGAGACATCGCAATCCCGCGAGAACGGACGTCATCGCGGGCATTTTCGCAAAGGATTACTGGGAACGGATGCGCGGGACGTCGGAAGGTAAGAATAACACCATTTTTGTATTTTTTTTTACATTCTATCTTTTACTACTGATGCTGCATAGGCGGCCTCAGTAGTAAAAAGTTGGTCACACTCGTCAAACACTATGCTTGACAAGTGTGACCAACCTGTCAATCAGTTGTCCAAGCGATGCTACAGATCGCTTGGAAAACGCTAGCATTTTGCAAGCCAAATACGCTTGCAAAATGCTTGTTTTTCAGCGGGAAAATCGCGGGAATTTAAAATGCGATTTTCCCGCGGAGTGGAATTCCGGAATTCTCGCGGTAATTTCCGCGAGAGTTCCGGTACGTGTGCACTTAGCCTTAGTGTGCTTATTCCTGAACAGCTGGTTACAGGTATAAGAAACACTAATTTTATGAAGTGTGTGTGTTGACTACACTTTAATGGGAGCTAATGTGGCCTACACAACTTTCAAATGTAGTGTTTGGTGAACTTTGTTGGTTTTTTTGGGGGGAAAAAAAAACTAAAAGGATGTGACCAAAGATTTGAAAGTCAGAGTATCACCAACTTTCTTGAGCTATTACAACGCAGGCAGGTAACCTACAATGCAAAAGATGAGGCTCCAAAAAAATTGGGTAATACTAATCTGGCTGCAGCTGAAGGGCACAAGCCAGAAAAAAGGCTCCTCTATCTACTCCTATATAGTGTTTGCAACCAACCAATGTAGATGGATATGGATGGATGCACACTAATAGAAGAAAAAATGAGCTGCAATTAAAGAAAAATATGTGTGAGGCAGTGACGCACGCTGAGCGACCTACAACCAGACGTAGCTGCAGGACACACTACTCAGCGTGAGCTGCACTCACCACAGTCAGAGACCTCTCAGACAGCCATGAACAGTGCAGCTAAGTGGGCACTAGCACTGAAAGGCTGCAGAAAGGCTCCGCTGTCTACTACTAGTGTTTGCAACCAACGTATATGGATACGGATGGAAGCACACCAGATAGAATTTTTTAAAAATAAGCAGCTCAAAAAGAAAAATATGTATGAGGCAGCAGTGAGGCAGGCTGGGCGGCCTACAACCAGACGTGGCTGCAGGACCCTCTCAGACAGCCGTGAACAGTGCAGCTAAGTGGGCACTAGCACTGACTGGCTGCAGAAAGGCTCCGCTGTGTACTTCTAGAGTGTTTGCAACCACTGCATATGGATACGGATGGATGCACACTAATAGGAGAAAAAATGAGCTGCAATAAAAGAAAAATGTGTGAGGCAGTGACACGCTGAGCGGTCTACAACCAGACGTAGCTGCAGGACACACTACTCAGCGTGAGCTGCACTCACACAGTCAGAGACCTCTCAGACAGCCGTGAACAGTGCAGCTAAGTGGGTACTAGCACTGGAAGACTGCAGAAAGGCTCTGCTGTCTACTACTAGTGTTTGCAACCAACATATATGGATACGGATGGAAGCACACCAGATAGAATTTTTTAAAAATAAGCAGCTCAAAAAGAAAAATATGTATGAGGCAGCAGTGAGGCAGGCTGGGTGGCCTACAACCAGATGTGGCTGCAGGACCCACTCCACAGCGTGAGCTGCACTCACACAGCCCTTGCAGACAGCTGTGAACACTGCTGCTAGGGAAAAGCAAGCTACAGTGGCCTGGGTAAAGCACAATATTGTTTTGAGAATCGCTATTTCTAACTGTCCCTCACAGTCTTCAACAGCAGCCTGTCCCTAACTGAATTCACAGCAGAGTGACCAGAAATGGCGGCAGTGGCTTTTATAGTGCATCATGACATAATTTCAGCAGCCAATCACAGCCATGCCAATAGTTAACATGCCTAGATGCCTAACAGGATGTGCCCACACTTCTGAGGATTCCCATTGGCTGAATCAAAGCGAGCGGGCTGATAGCATTATGGGAACTTCCGATTCCGGTATCCGATATGAAAAAAGTATTGGAAGTCAGTATCGGAATTCCGATACAGCTAATATCGGCCGATACCCGATACTTGCGATATCGGAAAGCTCAACACTACTTCTGAGGGAACTTGGGGCCAGGCCCGAGTCTAGGCCCGACTGGAGAAAAGCCAAGATGTTGGGGATCGAGAATCTCAGCGGAGAAACACAGCGGCGTCGACACGAAGCGAAGAGCACCTTCCAGGTGTGGTGGTAAATTCGTGCTGAAGCAGGCTACCGTGCGCTAATCATTGTAGCGACCACCTTGCTCCCGAACCCTGCCTTGGTTAGAATCCAAGATTCAACGGCCATGCCGTGAAACACAGGGCCCCTGAGTTCGGGTGGCAAATCGGCTCTTGAGAAAGTAGATCCGGGCGCTCTGGTCGACGCCAAGGGACGTCGGCGAGTAGCAGCATTAGATCTGCGTCCCACGCTCGACGGGGCCAATCCAGGGCCAGCAGAATTGCCGGCCCCCCTTCCGTCTTGATCTTCTTGACGACTCTCGGAAGTAGTGGCAGCAAGGGAAATAGATATGGGAGGCGAAATTGGTTCCATGGCAGAACCAACGCATCCACCAAGATTGCCTGCGGGTCCCTGGCCCGAGCGACATATGTGGGCACCTTGGCGTTCACTCTGGAAGCCATCAGGTCCACAGCCGGTGTTCCCCACAGCTGACAAATCTGCTGGAAGACTCCGGGATGTAGCTACCACTCTCCTGACGCAAGACCCTCCCGGCTGAGAAAGTCTGCTGCCCAGTTTTCCACGCTGGGGATGTGAACTGCCGAAATCACCGAGTGGTTTGCTTTGGCCCACCGAAGAACATGCCCTACCTCCCGCATGGTTGCTCTGCTGCGGGTGCCCCCTTGATGATTTATGTAAGCCACCGCCGTGGCGTTGTCTGATTGAATTCGGACAGGGCGGCCTGCTAGAAAGTGACAAAACTTCTGCAGTGCCAGCCAAATTGCTCATATCTCCAATAAATTGATTGGGAGGCATGCCTCCTGTGGCGACCACCGTCCCTGGGTTGTGTGGTGGTGAAACACCGCTCCCCAGCCGAGGAGACTTGCGTCGGTTGTCACCACCAGCCAATTGTCTGGGGGAAATGGTTTCCCCTGGGTCAGAGAGGAACTGGTTATCCACCATCTGAGCGATTGCCTGACTTGAGAGGACAGACGACACCGCCGCTCGAGCATGAAAGGATTCTTGTCCCAGGCTGACAAGAGGGCATGCTGCAGGGGGGCGAAGATGGAACTGGGCGAAAGGTATCGCTTCCATTGCTGCCACCATTTTCCCTAGAATCCTCATCCCAGATCGGATGGTATGAGGGCAGTCATACCAAATACATCATGTCTATTGTGGCCAAGTATTCTCCCTGCTCCATGACCGATATGACTGAACGGAGAGACTCCATCCAGAAATGTCTGATCCTGATGAATCTGTTCAGAAGCTTCAGATCCAACACAAGCCTGACAGACCCTTCCTTTTTGGGAACCGCAAAAAGGTTGGAATAGAACCCTTGAGCTCTTTCGTGTTCCGGCACTGGAATAATTACTCCGTTGTGCTGGAGCGATTGATGGCTCCCAATAGAGCCCTTGCCTGGGCATCTACCCTGGGAAGACAAGAAAGAAAACACCGTCTTGGAGGGCATCTGACAAATTCTATTTTGTAAACTGAGTACACCAATTCTTTTACCCATGCGTCGTGAGCGATGACTGGACGTTCTCTGTGCTGCTGCACTATGTCCTCAAACTCAGGGTGAGAGGAAAAAATTCTGTGCGGCCGCCTCACTCGCTTAAATGCCACCTTAGGCCCCATATCCGCTGTGAGATCATCCTCAATCCCCAGGGTCTGATTGACGGCTTGTATGAGACTATTCACTGTTTCACGTGACCCTGGAGTGTCCAGGTCAGGGGGCTCATCTGAGTCACAATTCGAGGTCTGCTCGCTATCAACCAGTGTTGGCGAAGTGTCCGGACTCCCTGCCGGAGCGCCAGTACCTTTTCCTGAGGGAGAATCACCAACCCTCGGCAAGTGTTGAAGATCATTCCTAAGAAGATCTTCTGAACTGGCACAAGGGATGACTTCTTCGTATTGACCAACCACCCTAAGCGGGCAAGAGTATCCAGCGTGATGCTGAAATTTTCCTCGCATGCCCGTATTGACGGGCCCTTGGCCAAGAGGTCGTCCAGATAAAGCAAGATGACTATGCCTCGAGAATGCAGTATGGCCATGACAACTGCCATAACCTTTGTGAATACTCTGGGAGCCGTGGCCAGCCCGAAGGGTAGCGCTACGAACTGAAAATGTTGATCGTTGATGGCGAAGCGTAGGAACTTCTGATGAGGAGGAAAAATGGGAATATGCAGATATGCATCTTGGATGTCTATTGAGGCCAAGTATTCTCCCTGCTCCATGGCCGATATGACTGAACGGAGAGACTCCATCCGGAAATGTCTGATCCTGATGAATCTGTTCAGAAGCTTCAGATCCAACACACGCCTCACAGACCCATCCTTTTTGGGAACCACAAAAAGGTTGGAATAGAACCCCTGAGCTCTTTTGTGTTCCGGCACTGGAATAAATACTCCGTTGTGCTGGAGCGATTTGATGGCTCCCAATAGAGCCCTTGCCTGGGTATCTACCCTGGGAAGCCGAGAAAGAAAAAACCATCTTGGAGGGCATCTGACAAATTCTATTTTGTAACCTGAGTACACCAATTCTTTTACCCATGCGTCGTGAGCGATATTGGCCCAGATGTGGTGAAACAAGAGTAGGCGGCCGCCCACCTTGCTGGTGTCATCTGGTAAAGGCCTCAAGCCATTTGACCGATGATCTTTGGGATCTGGATCCCCTCGATCTGGCCTGTTGAGCACGCATTTTCCCCAATGGGTTGGCTCTATATGAGACCTGCCGCTCCCTATCCTGGTTTGGGCAGCCTGAGGTGGCGGAATTGGGCCCTGTAGTCCACCCAGGGTTGCAAAAGGCCCGAAAACGTGCCTGAAATGGGTGTCGAAAAAGCGGTTTCACTTTTTGTTGAGGGAGAAAACCACTCTTTCCTTCTGTGGAGTCGGAGATAAGTTGGTCCAACTTTTCCCCAAACAGGCGGCCGTACTGATAAGGCAGGGAAGTCAAGGACCTCTTATAAGTTGAATCGGCTCGCCATGTCCTCAACCACAGGGCTCTTCTGATAGAGAATGCATTAGCGGCAGCAAATGCTGAACAATTGGCCACATCCAAAGACGCATTAATTACATAGTCTCCGGCCATCGCCATCTGACCTGCGACCTCCGAAATCTCTGCAGGTAAATCCTGCTCCTGCGCGATCTTGTTTAATGTTTCTGACCATGATATCATAGCCTTAGCTACCCAAGTTGCTGCGAATGAGGGAGTGAGTGCAGACCCTGACGCTTCATATACTGAACGAGCTAGGCTCTCAATAAGGCGGTCCGTGGGATCCTTAATCGAGGACACACTAGGGACAGATAACAGGGTCTTAGTGGCCAGGCGTGAAACCGGAGGATCCACTATCTGGGATTCCATCCATTTTTTACGAAGGTCAGGAGCAAACGGATACTGTTGTGAGTTCATTTTTCCCTTCATTACTGAGGCCCGAGGAACTCCCTCTTCTGGTAAACAAAGGTAGTGAGCCTGATTGTCAAACACCTGAGGCTGATGATGATGACTGGCTGAGTGGAGTTACGGACTGCATATAAGGCTGCCGACGCCCTTCTGCCCTGCGGGTGATTTCTATGTGGGATCCTTGGAGACCAGTCTGAATTCCTGCTCCTCCAAAGCTAAGTTTGCTGCTCGGCCTTTTGCTTTTGTGCTTTGACTTTGTTTTGCTTTGTTTTTCTGGATTTCTGCCATTCCCTGCTGGGGTGTGCTGAATTCATTTAGCTCTGTCTTCTGAAACTACCTGAGTGCTGATTTAGTTTTTGAAGCCTGGCTGCTTCAGGGCCTTTTTCATATCAGCTTGTTGGCTTATGTCTTTGATAGGGTTTTGGCAGATTGCAGACAGCAGCCTTCCTGTCCTTTCCTATCTAGGTAGTTTTGGGGCCCCGTCTTTGCTCAGTCTATCTTTCTGTCTGTGTTAGTGTTTGTCATGATATGTATTTTTCCCCAATACTTTGCAATGTCTTGTGTATACCTGTAACAATATGTTTCCTTTCCCCATTGCCTGTGTCTCTGGGACTATAATGTAATTATGTAAGTAACCTGTCTCCTTTCCACAAGACTTGTGTATCTAGACCATAATTGAATTCAGGCTTGGGTCAACACAGCTAGGGGAATCACCATTGTTCTCCTCAGCAGGGGGAGGACTCACAATACACATCCTTGTAGACACCTCGGAGCCGTGCGATGGACCAAACCATTGACTAGGAGGTGGGTACTTCTACTCCCCTACACTTGGGCTGATCCCAGGAGCCCAAGACAATGGACTTATGTGTGACCCAGCAGATGTGAGTTGGATGCTAAAAGAGAAGGATGAGGCTGTCTGAGGAAGCCTCAGCCTCTGTGTGATCGTGGTGGATTTCTGGGACTCTTAAAGGACTATGGTTTTGTGATCTGGCACAAGGATTGTCGGGAGGTGCCCCCGAATCAGTTTCCTGTGGACTTATTTTGGGACTCTGCAAATTACCTTCGTGTTGTTCCTGTTTTCTGGTCAATAAATCTGTTGGATCGTTCCCAGGCCTGTTGTCCCTCCTTGCTCTGGAGAATACTCCCGTCACAAACTGGTGGCAGCAGTGGGATCAGAGCAGAAGAAATGGAGGACAACGGCCCATCAACTTCTGGAACCAGAGCCTCAGAGTACAAGAATTGGACTGCAAAGAACCTACAAACAAAGGCCCGTGAACTGGGAGTCAGCTGCAAGGGACTCTCCAAGGAGCAGCTGATTGAAGCTTTGGAAGCAGTTCGCCTGCAAGATGATGCTGAGGAAGGATCCTCACAGCAAAGAGAGGAAAGGCGGCAGTCGGAGGTAAATACCCAAAAAAGTCAGTGGGTTGTGTGGTACGAGGAGGAGATGGCCTTGCTGGGAGAAGAGGCTACCATAGAAGATAAGAGGGAGGTCATGCGCACAGCCAAGGAGAGGCAGCGCAGGATGGAGGAGAGGGCAATGCTGGAGAGGGAGATCGCTTTGGAGGCAGCGAGAAGCTCCAGACAGACTGTACCCACAGCATCCCCCATGAGGGAACTCCCCAGAGTGTCCCGCAAAGACTTCAAGCCGTTTAATGAGGCTTCCGGTGACATTGAGGGCTTCTTCCTGGACTTTGAGCATCAGTGTCGATTAATGGAAGTCCCGGAAAGGGAGCGCGTCCGACATCTTGTGGGGCTCTTAGAGGGTGGAGCTGCCGCAGCCTATAGAGCTATGGACCCTCGGTGGAACTGTGAGTATGCAGAGATTAAACGGACTGTTCTAGAACATTATGCTGGGACCCCAGACACTTACAGGACCCAGTTTCGTACTTTAGCCTGTAATGAGGAAGTGTCTTTCAAGATGTATGCCCACAGACTCAAACAAATATGTAATCGCTGGCTGGAGGCAGAGGAGGCCTTAACCTGGAACACCTGTCTCCAGGTTATCCTAAAAGAACAATTTTTTGCCCAGTGCCCCGCTGAGATCAGGGAATGAGTGCGTGAGAGGAAACCTGCTACAGTGGAAGAAGCTGCATCTCTCGCTGATGAGGCTCTCACCATCAAGCCTCGGTGGAGAGTTCTGTTGGAGGATGGAGAGAGGCCTACCAGCTCCACAACACCGGTGGCCCCCAGTTCTTCTGTCCCCATTGTTCCCCGTTCCTCTGAGCCACCACCTCGTGTTGATACCTGTGTTAATGTGCCTCCTGTTGCTTCCACTGCGTTTTCTGGAATACGACGAGGCGAGGAAGTAGCAGAGCGCAGGTGTTATGGTTGTGGGCATCCGGGGCATCTGCAGGCCTCATGTCCAGCCAGCTCATGGAGGAATCATCCTCAAACCCCTACAGCACCTTCAGGTGGGAGCCGACCGGCAGGTTCCCTTACTCCTCGCCCAAGAGGACGCATTGGATGGAGTGAGACACAGCACAGATGCTATCGATGTGGGCAGCCGGGGCATCTGCAAGCCTCCTGCCCAGCTGTTCAAATGAGGATTGATCCTGTACCCAATCATATTATTAATTATGTACAGCCAAGTGCCATGGAGGAAGACGTGTCACCACTACGTGAGGACTGGCCTAGTGCCTCACCCACCCATGTTGCACCACTAGGAGTTTATGGTGTGCGACCCGCAGCTATGACGACTTCAGCTCATCGAGGTAAGCACTTGCAGGAGGTCGTGCTGGATGGACAAAGACTTGTTGGATTTTGTGACTCAGGGGCTTTCCTCACGCTGGCTGATCCCCGAGTGGTTCGGCCTGAGTGTCACGCGGGGCTTAGGACAACTAAGGCAGAAATACCCGGGGCCCCTGTGGTGTCCCTTTCACTAGGGGAAACCCTGTCTGACCCTCAACCCAGGGTTTTTGCTGAAGGTGCAAATGCCTGAGCCTCCACCCTTTCCTTATCTCCTGCTCAGCCCTGCACTTAACCCTCCACCCAGTGAGGAGACACACCACCAAAGCTCTCACACAAATAAGACAGACAGGGAGAACTTAAACTGCACTGCGCCGCATACACACAGGAATATACAGTAATGTGAACAGGGCACAACTAAACACAAATATGGGAAGGAGAAAGGATAGTGACGGATCATACGACACCAGATACGAATCTCTCTCTCTGCAACACCTCCACTCCAGACCGGAACCACTTGGTATGAAAACACAAGCTATAATCGGCGACACCCATATGCCAGTATGACTATTTAAAGACCGTGGGCGTGACTAACCTTCCAACCTGGTCTCCAGCAGGATTAACCCCCGAGAGCCTGAAGATCAAGCCGGCGCCACTGAGGCTATAGTGGCTGGAGGTGGAACTACCTCTGCCTGCCGGACACTGTGGTGTGAACAGCGTCCGACATGACAGTACCCCGTCTTCTACGAGGGACCCCAGGGCCCTCAAGACTCATAGGACCCGGCTTGTCCGGATGACGACGGTGAAAAGAACTGACCAGCCGATCCGCATGTATGTCTGAGGCTGGAACCCAAGTCCTCTCCTCCGGACCATACCCCCGCCAGTGCACCAAATACTGAAGAGTACGGCGTACTACTCGAGAGTCCACTACCTTGGCGACCTCGAACTCTAAATCGCCATCCACCATGACTGGAGGTGGCATCGGCGTCGTGTCCACCAAGCCTACCACCTTTTTCAATAAAGCCCTGTGAAAAACGTTATGTATTTTGTACACCGCAGGAAGTTCCAACCGATAAGCCACTGGGTTAATGATGGCAGAAATCCTAAAAGGCCCAATAAACCTTGGACCCAGTTTTAAAGATGGAATTTTGAGTTTTATGTTCTTCGTAGCTAACCACACCCATTCACCCACACACAGGTCCGGACCTGGCACGCGTCTACTGTCAGCCACCCGTTTGTACCTGGCACTCATGCTCAACAAACGCTGTTTCACCCGCCTCCAGACTGATGACAATTGGGCTCCTAGCTGATCCTCCTCCGGGACACCCCCGGAGTCACCCTGACGTAAGGTACAAAACTGAGGATGTTGACCGTACACACAAAAGAATGGAGACTCTCCTGATGCCTCATGGCGGTGATTATTTAACGCGAATTCGGCCAGAGGAAGGAAAGTAGACCACTCCTCCTGGTTGTCGGACACAAAACATCGTAAATACTGTTCTAGATTTTGGTTCATGCGCTCAGTTTGTCCATTAGACTGTGGATGAAACGCCGATGAATGTGACAACTTGATCCCCAACCTTGAGCAAAAAGCTTTCCAAAACCTCGCCACAAATTGCGTACCCCTATCAGATACTATGTCAGATGGTACTCCGTGGAGTCTGACCACCTCCTTCACAAATACCTGAGCCAACGTCTTAGCATTGGGCAAAGAAGACAACACCACAAAATGCGCCATCTTTGAAAAACGGTCAACCACCACCAGGATGACCGTGTTCCCTGCTGAGGCTGGCAAGTCAGTGATAAAATCCATGGAGATTTCTGTCCATGGCCTATTGGGTATCCCCAGAGGCTGTAGCGTGCCAGCAGGACGGGTTCGGGGTGACTTAGCCCTAGCGCACGTGATGCAAGCTGCCACGTACGAGACCACGTCCTGCCGGATTTTGGGCCACCAGAAACGACGCGATACCAGCTCTAAGGTGCCCTTCACCCCTGGATGACCAGCCAGTACCGAATCGTGGTGTTCCTTCAACACCTTAAGCCGAAGATGCAGGGGTACAAATGATTTGTTGGTGGGAAGTCCTGGTGGTACCTCCTCTTGGGCCTCGGCAATCTCCGCCTCTACCTCCGTCGTGAGAGCCGAGACCACTACCCCTTTCTGGAGGATGGGTACCGGCTCTTCCCGAGGTTCTCCCCCCGGAAAACACCTAGACAAAGGATCCGCCTTGGTGTTTTTAGCCCCGGCACAGTACGTCACAAGAAAATTGAAACGAGTAAAAAACAATGCCCAGCGAGCCTGCCTAGGAGACAGACGCTTGGCCGACTCCAGATAGAGCAGATTCTTATGGTCGGTGATAACTGTGACCTGGTGAGCCGCCCCCTCCAAGAAGTGTCGCCATTCCTCAAAAGCCAGTTTGATGGCCAACAACTCCCTGTTGCCGATATCATAATTCCGTTCGGCCGGCGACAGCTTCTTGGAGAAGTAGGCGCATGGATGCATCTCGCTCAAGGACGAGCCTTGAGACAGTACTGCCCCCACTCCCACCTCCGATGCATCAACCTCTACCACAAAAGGTTTAGACACGTCTGGTTGCACCAGAATGGGGGCTGAAGCAAAACTATTCTTCAGACGCTCAAATGCACGTATAGCCACCTCAGGCCAGTTCGCCAGATCGGCACCCTTTTTTGTCATGTCCGTGAGCGGTTTGGCGACAGTCGAAAAGTGTTTTATAAATTTCCTATAATAATTCGCAAACCCAAGGAACCGCTGGAGTGCTTTCAGACTCTCCGGCCTCTCCCATTGCAGCACCGCTTGCACCTTAGCGGTGTCCATTTTAAAACCGGCTGCGGACACAATATATCCCAAAAAGGGCAACTCCTGGACAAAAAATAAACATTTTTCCAGCTTAGCATAGAGCTGGTTCTCCCGGAGCAACTGTAACACCTGCCTAACATGCTCCAAATGAGTGTCCCGATCGCTAGAATAAATGAGGATATCATCCAGGTATACAATCACAAATCTCCCCAGGACATGAGCAAATACATCATTAATAAAATGTTGGAAAACGGCAGGCGCGGTGGTCAACCCAAACGGCATAACCAGACTCTCAAAATGACCCTCAGGAGTGTTAAACGCCGTCTTCCACTCATCCCCCTGACGGACCCTTATGAGGTTATACGCCCCCCTGAGGTCCAGCTTGGAAAACCATTTCGCCCCCGCTACCTGGTTGAACAAATCCGGGATCAACGGCATTGGGTAGGGATCACGGATAGTAATCTGGTTTAACTCTCGGAAATCCAGACACGGGCGTAACCCCCCATCTTTCTTCTTAATGAAGAAAAACCCCGCGGCTACAGGCGAGGACGAAGGCTGGATGTGTCCTTTGCTCAGACTCTCTGCGATGTAGTCTTTCAGAGCTTGCCTCTCAGGACCAGAAATATTAAACATCCTGGCCTTAGGTAATTTGGCCCCGGGTTTTAACCTAATCGCACAGTCATAGGCTCTATGTGGAGGCAGTTCTGAGCAACCCTTCTCAGAGAAAACATCCGCGAAATCCTGCAAAGCCTCCGGCAGGCTGGGCGTCACGGCGGACACACATGTGGCCAAGCAATTGTCTTGGCAGAAACCACTCCATTGCACTATGTCCTGAGTTTTCCAATCAATTACCGGGTTGTGCCTGGACAGCCATGGAAAACCCAGGACCATTTGAGCTGGGAGATTATGGAGGACCCTACATGTAACCGACTCAGAATGTAGGACCCCAATGTGGAGTTTCACCTCTGCCACAAACTCAGTAATCTCCCCTTGAGGGAGGGGAACAGCATTAATGGTCACCACCTGTATGGGGTGAGGAAGTTTTTCGATCTTAAACCCGGCGGTGTGTGCAAACTCCTCATCTATGAGATTGGTAGCGGAACCGCTATCCACAAACACTGATATAGGTAGCTCTCTGCCGGCGATAATAACCTTGGCAGGGAGCATACATTGAGATACCATCATGGAGGATATGCATACGCTCAGTTGGGTCTCCTCCATACCCTCTGAGCTTAACAGTTTTCCGCCGATGTGACCCTCTTAGGTAGTACCGGGCAAACGTTAACATAATGACCTCTTTTACCACAGTAGAAACATGCTCTGGGCTTCCGGAATCTCGGAGCGCGAGGCTGAACCTGTGCCACGCCAGCAATCTGCATAGGTTCAGGGGACTCATCTACTTCAACCACACCTGCACCTCTGCTTTCCCCCAGAGGTAGCGTCTCCTGTGCCCCCTGACGAAAACGGCGATCAATACGTATCACCAAACTCATGGCAGACTCCAATGATGCCGGAGTCTCATACATCAGGAGGGCTTGTTTCACCCTCCCTGATACCCCATGAATAAACTGGCTCCGCAGTGCTGGGTCATTCCACTGTGTGTCTACAGCCCAGCGGCGAAATTCCGAACAATAGTCCTCTGCCAAGCGCTCCCCCTGGCGGAGGGCGCGGATTTTGGATTCCGCTAGAGCCAGTCGGTCAGGGTCATCGTAAATGAGCCCGAGGGCAGAAAAAACATTATCGACCGAATGAAATGTAGCAGAGTCAGCTGGTAAGGAAAATGCCCATGCTTGGGGGTCACCACTCAGTAATGACAACACCAGCCCTACTCGCTGGGCCTCATTACCTGAGGAGATTGGCCGCATGCAGAAGTATAATTTGCAGGCCTCCCGAAATACGACAAATTTGCTGCGATCGCCTGAAAATCGTTCTGGCAGCGGAAACTTCGGCTCTGCACCGATACCTGCAGATGCCGTTTGCACCTTTGCTACTACCAGGCCCTGCTGCTGAACTGCCCCTTTCAACTCGGAGACCAGTAAGGACAGCGCCGCCAACTGGCGGGTTATGGAATCCATGGGATCTATGGACTCCTGAAAAAATGTGGGCCGATTATAATGTCACGCGGGGCTTAGGACAACTAAGGCAGAAATACCCGGGGCCCCTGTGGTGTCCCTTTCACTAGGGGAAACCCTGTCTGACCCTCAACCCAGGGTTTTTGCTGAAGGTGCAAATGCCTGAGCCTCCACCCTTTCCTTATCTCCTGCTCAGCCCTGCACTTAACCCTCCACCCTCCACCCAGTGAGGAGACACACCACCAAAGCTCCCACACAAATAAGACAGACAGGGAGAACTTAAACTGCACTGCGCCGCACGCACACAGGAATATACAGTAATGTGAACAGGGCACAACTAAACACAAATATGGGAAGGAGAAAGGATAACGACGGATCATACGACACCAGATACGAATCTCTCTCTGCAACACCTCCACTCCAGACCGGAACCACTTGGTATGAAAACACAAGCTATAATCGGCGACGCCCATATGCCAGTATGACTATTTAAAGACCGTGGGCGTGACTAACCTTCCAACCTGGTCTCCAGCAGGATTAACCCCCGAGAGCCTGAAGATCAAGCCGGCGCCACTGAGGCTATAGTGGCTGGAGGTGGAACTACCTCTGCCTGCCGGACGCTGTGGTGTGAACAGCGTCCGACATGACACTGAGGCAATCCATAGAGGACCTGGGATTGTCATTGAACTGGCTGGTGGACAATGGAGGACTATTCCCACAGCCACTGTGGATCTGAACTTTGGTTTTGGGGTCAGGCGATGTTTGGTTGGGGTGATGGGTGGTCTGCCTGCAGCTGTTCTCCTGGGCAATGATGTGGGAAAGCTACGATGCCAATTCGTGGCTGCATGAAGCCATGCCTGTGTGTACTTAACCAGTGACCTGTAGAGGTCCCTAGTACGTACACAAATTAGGAGGGGAAGGGATTGTCATGATATGTATTTTTCCCCAATACTTTGCAATGTCTTGTGTATACCTGTAACAATATGTTTCCTTTCCCCATTGCCTGTGTCTCTGGGACTATAATGTAATCATGTAAGTAACCTGTCTCCTTTCCACAAGACTTGTGTATCTAGACCATAATTGAATTCAGGCTTGGGTCAACACAGCTAGGGGAATCACCATTGTTCTCCTCAGCAGGGGGAGGACTCACAATACACATCCTTGTAGACACCTCGGAGCCGTGCGATGGACCAAACCATTGACTAGGAGGTGGGTACTTCTACTCCCCTACACTTGGGCTGATCCCAGGAGCCCAAGACAATGGACTTATGTGTGACCCAGCAGATGTGAGTTGGATGCTAAAAGAGAAGGATGAGGCTGTCTGAGGAAGCCTCAGCCTCTGTGTGATCGTGGTGGATTTCTGGGACTCTTAAAGGACTATGGTTTTGTGATCTGGCACAAGGATTGTCGGGAGGTGCCCCCGAATCAGTTTCCTGTGGACTTATTTTGGGACTCTGCAAATTACCTTCGTGTTGTTCCTGTTTTCTGGTCAATAAATATGTTGGATCGTTCCCAGGCCTGTTGTCCCTCCTTGCTCTGGAGAATACTCCCGTCACAGTGTTTTCATCTTGCTTCACCGTCATTATATGTTGGGGGCTGCCTATTGCTTTGGGGTCTGCTCTGGGGCAGTTTAGATTTCCCCTTTCTTTCTTTAGGCCTGTGTAATTCTCCGGCTGTGATCGAGGGGTCTAGGGCATCGTAGGAACCCCCCACGGCTACTGCTAGTTGTGTTGATAGGTTCAGGGGTCTGCAATCTGATAGTTGCCAACTTCTCTGGTTTTCTGGACTTAGCTTGTATTTCTGCTTTTGCCTCCTACGGTGACTCATTCATAACAGGATACCTCGCTTCGAGTGCCTTTTGACCCGAGAAACGCCGGTCTGGACGTTCTCTGTGCTGCTGCACTATGTCCTCAAACTCAGGGTGAGAGAAAAAAATTCTGTGCGGCCGCCTCACTCGCTTAAATGCAACCTTATGCCCCGTAGCCGCTGTGGGATCATCCTCAATCCCCAGAGTCTGATTGACGGCTTCTATGAGACTATCCACTGTTTCACGTGACCCTGGAGTGTCCAGGTCAGGGGGCTCATCTGAGTCGCAATCTGAGGTCTGCTCGCTATCAACCACTGGTGACGGGGACTGAGAATTAGAGATTACGGATGCCAAGGCACCAGATGGACTGGGCGACACCGTGTGGATTTGTTTCCTCCGGGTCTGCCTGGAGTGAGAGCGGCCCCTGCAGACCGGAAGCTCTAGTGAGGTGGAGGTTCCCTCTAAAGACGGCGAGCCACAGTCCCTGCCCTTATCTGGGGTTTGAAGGGACTCTATTGCTCTCGTAAGCGACGCCATGGACTGTGATAGTGCCCACTCCGGGGATTTGACACATTGGTCGCGGTCGCAGGGGAGGGCTCCTGGGCGCGTTCGGATTCGCAAGCTTCACATAAATGCTTGCTCTGCGCACGCAGAAACGCAGCCCGACAAGAGATGCATGCAGCGTAAAAGAACGTGTGCGTCTTTGCCTTCTCGGACATGCTGTATCTGTCCGCTACTGAGGATATGGGGAGGAGGTAGCGCCTCGATTTTTCCCTGTAGCGTGGCCTCTCGGGCAGCACTTACCCCAGCCTGCATCCCCCCGACCTGGACCTTCCTTTAAATTTCGCGCCGCAGATGCCTTGTATAAAACCGGTCCAGGGGCGGTGCTTCCGCTTTGCGGCCTAGCCGCGCTCCGACGCCGGTGTGACGAACAGCCCACCGCCGTTCGTCCACTTACGGAGGCGACTAACGGGGGTCCTGCTGCCACCAAAACGCGACGGACAGCGGACCCTGTGTCACCACTATGTCACAGTCCCACCACTGACACGGGTGTATCAGCGGACGGAGGGACGAGACACACTGCCGGCACACGGCTATCACAGGCACCGTTGGGGCTTATCTTAGTTATCCCACCACTGGCACCATGTGACCAAAAATATCCAGCAAGCTAATCTCGCTCTACCATTTGCCGCAGGGGGAGTTTAATTTGGATGCCCCACCACTGCTATCAATCTTCCAAGTACTGCGGGGATTTATGTATATCCCACTTTCTCAGTTCCACTTTGGAACTTGCAGCTCTCCGGCGCCCCCCTTACCCTCAGGTCAGTCAGGGAACTGCACCTAGGATAATTGGTCGCCGGACGGGCTGCTTGTTGTGAACCGGCAATTAGGCTTCTGCAGTAAGGGAATTATGAATGCTGTGGCCGCAGACCCTTATTCAGCAATATAAGACCCTTCTGGACTGCCAGCAAGCCGCAATAGCCGTGCACAACGCGCTGCCACCAGTCACGGTTACTTAATTCACAGTGTTAAATTAAGAGGGTCCGTGGCAAACCCCTTGAATTAGTAGCGATTAATTATCTAACAAAGGCGTATAGTTCGATTCTTAGAGCATAGAGACAGATCTAAATAATTATTTCATTTATTTTCCGAAAGAGGACAGTGATTACAGATAAAAGTTGCTATAAAATTGAGACATAAAATATGTACAGTACAGGTATAAAATAAAAGTGGAGAAAACAAAGAGAGTACACTCACAGTTCCATATTGTTCCTTAGGCAGACCATGCGGCTAAGGTGGGTGGAGGCGGAGCTGCACTTCTCCGCTCATCTGGGGATCTTTCTAGCATGACGACTTGAGCTGTTCTGCCCTGGTTTTGTCCAGGAAATGCTTTATAGACTTGCTATGTGACATCACGGAGAGATGCATGCTGGGTTAATCCCACCTCTCCCTTTTGGATTTAGAATTACACTAGAAAACTTATACTAATCATAACTCCGTGGGGGCAGCCCGCACAGACATATATAGGGCATCATTGGTTGTGATTTGTTGAGTACAATAATTCAAGACCAAATATGCAGTAGTTCTGATACACCGTTTAGCTGGAACACATATCTCAGGTTCTGAAAGGATTACGCTTCGCCAGAACCACGGCAGCGACGCTGTGACCACCCGGATTACAAAAATGTGATTTTCATATCTCTAGGGTATTTGGTTCTTATGGTATAGTCTCTCATAGTTTTATTCGTTTCAAACAAAGAAGTTTTTCCCGCTCTGAAGAGGAGAGAAGGAAACAAATGGTTGTAACAGCAGGGGGGTCTCCTATTACTAGTGCGAACACAGGCTGTAGAGGAGGGGGGTGGCACTGCTCTGTGTGTGTGTGAAGGGAGGAGGGATGAAGCTGCAGAGCTAGCAGCCTGGATTGTCATATCTGCCGGATCTTTCTGGAAAGTTACAACAGAAAACATCATATTTTGTGGACAAAACCCCATACCTCACAGACATTGTACATCACACCTCCCCCCTTAAGAGGGCGCTAAGGAGGCATTACCTCTCGGTAATCGGCCATGCGCACCTCAGCGGGTTCGCCCCGGCGGGACAACCCATCGGCATTGCCGTTTTCACTGCCCTTCCTGTGTTTTACAGTAAAATCATACTGTTGAAGGGCAAGGCTCCAGCGGAGCAATCTTCCATTGGTTCCGGACACTGTGTGCAACCAGCTCAGAGGGTTGTGGTCAGTTACCACCGTGAAGGCACGCCCGTACAGGTAGGGCTGCAAACGCTGCAGTGCCCACACCATGGCCAGACACTCCTTCTCGATGGTCGAGTATGCCACTTCCCTCGGCAAAAGTTTCCGGCTCAGGTACAACACGGGGTGCTCTTGGTCCCCCGAGTCGACCTGGCTAAGCACAGCACCGAGGCCAAACTCGCTGGCGTCGGTCTGTACCAGAAACGGGCGACTGCTGTCGACTGCTCTCAACACTGGAGAGTTGCACAGGGCTGCTTTCAAAGCTTGGAAAGCCGCCTCACAGTCATCTGTCCAGTTGACTGTTTGGGGTAGCCTCTGCTTGGTGAGGTCAGTCAAGGGTTTGGCAAGGGTGCTATAGTCCTGTACGAACCGCCTATAGTACCCTGCAGTGCCCAAGAAGGATTTCACCTGTTTCTTGGTCCTGGGGGTGGGCCAGGACACGATTGCGTCCACTTTTTCTGGCTCCGGACTCATGGAACCCCCGCCTACCCGGTGCCCCAGGTAGTGGACCTTGCGCATGCCTATCTGGCACTTCCCCGGCTTGATGGTCAGGCCTGCCTGGTGAAGACGCTTGAGCACCTCCTGGAGGTGCTGAAGGTGTTCCTCCCAGGTGGAACTGAAGACGGCAATATCGTCTAAGTACGCCACTGCGTACTCCTCCAGTCCCCGAAGCAGGTGGTTGACCATCCGCTGGAAAGTGGCAGGGGCATTCTTCATGCCGAAGGGCATGACCGTGGACTCGTACAGTCCAAAGGGGGTGATAAAGGCAGATTTCTCCTGCGCCTCAGGGCTCAGGGGAATCTGCCAGTATCCCCGACTCAAATCCATGATGGATATGTAGTTGGCGTTTGTCAACCGCTCGAGCAGATCCTCGATGCGCGGCATTGGGTGGGCATCAGAGGTTGTGATGGCGTTGAGCCCCCTGTAGTCCACGCAGAACCGGGTGGTTCGATCCTTTTTAGGCACGAGGACTACAGGTGAAGCCCACGTGCTTTTTGACCGTCGAATCACCCCCAGCCTTAACATCTCATCGATCTCTTGGCGCATGACTTGTTGCACCGTCTCAGAGATCCGATAGGGTGTTCGCCGTAATGGGGCGTGATTCCCGGTGTCCACCTCATGAACCGCTAACTCCGTCCTCCCCGGTTGGTTGGTGAACACGGGCCGGAAGAGTTTCAGGGTGGCCATCAACTGCAACCGCTGGGACACGGTGAGCGAACCACTTATCTCCATGTCCTCAATGGACCCATTGGCCTTGGCCTGGGCCAGCATGTCCAGGAGGGGATCTTCCTCCCCATCCTCTGGCAGATTGCAGACCGGTAGGAGGCAAGCTTCACGTTCGTAGTGCGCCTTCAGCATGTTGACGTGAAAGGCCTTGCGCCTACCCCGAGCATGGTCAAGCGTGACCACGTAGGTGACCGGGTTGAGCTGTTGGTGGACGACGTATGGGCCTTCCCAGGCTGCCTGAAGCTTATCCGTTGGTACGGGGACCAGCACCCAGACCTTTTGACCCACCTGGTAGGTCCGCTCCCGGGCGTTCTGGTCGTACCAGCGCTTCTGGTCAGCCTGAGCCTGCATCATGTTGTCATGCACCAACTGCGTCAAGGTCTGCATCTTGTCACGGAAGCGCATGACATAATCCACGATGGACACTTCTGTGGGGTTTGGCTCATCTTCCCAGGATTCTCTTATCAACCCAAGGGGTCCCCGGACTCGCCTGCCATACAGGAGCTCGAAGGGGGAGAACCCGGTCGAGGCCTGCGGAACTTCTCTGTAAGCGAACAGCAGGTGTGGGAGGTACCGCTCCCAGTCGCGCCCTTGGGTCTCAACCAGTATGCGGAGCATCTGTTTGAGGGTACCGTTGAAACGTTCACACAAACCATTAGTCTGTGGGTGATACGGACTCGATACCAGCTGCGTCACCTGCATTTTCTCACAGAGAGCCTCCATTAGGCGAGACATGAATTGGGGCCCTTGATCGGTAAGCATCTCCCTGGGAAATCCTACTCTTGAAAAGATGGTCACCTGTGCGTCAGCCACCTTATCTGCCCTGGTTGAAGACAGAGCTACTGCCTCTGGGTACCGGGTAGCGTAGTCTACCACGGTGAGAATGTATCGCTTTCCGGAGCTGCTGGGGACGGACAGCGGTCCTACAATGTCCACCGCGATTCTCTGGAAAGGCTCCTCTATCACCGGCAAAGGAATAAGGGGAGCCTTAAGAGCAGGCCCCGCCTTACCCACTTTTTGACAGGTGGCGCAGGAGCGGCAGTAGTGTGTTACATCTGTCCCCATCTTGGGCCAATAGAAGTGTTGAGACAGCCGTGCCTTTGTTTTGCTGATCCCCAAGTGTCCAGCGAGTGGAATCTCATGGGCAATCCGCAACAACTCGGTTCTGAACTGATAGGGGACGACCAGCTGTCTTTCCCTCAACCACTCCTTTTTAGGATCTCCGGGTACTGTCTCCCGGTACAACCTTCCTCGTTCCCAGAACACCCTCTCCTTATCAGACTTGGAGGTGGGCGTCTCGGCGAGACCTCTCAATTTCTCCAGGCTGGCATCTGTGTGCAGAGCAGCCTGGAACTCCATGCTGGAGGCTGCCAGAAGTGACGTCAGGGTCCCCTCTTTACTGGGACCCTCTGGAACCGGCTCTGGATTCACCTCTGGTTCAGTCTCTCCTGTAGCAGCAGAGGGTCCAGAAGACAGTGCGTTACCTGCGATCTGGGCACTCTGACTGCGTGTGACAGCTGCTATGTATGCTGTCTCCCTGGGGATTTCTACAGACCCACCAGCCGGTGCTGGCTTGGGCTCTACCTCCCCATCCACCCCCAACACTTCAGGAGCAGTGCTACTTATGGGCCAGTTACCTTCCTCGGTGGCACTGGTCAGCTGCATGGCATTACCTTCCTCATGGTCCCCATGCACCTCCCCATTTCCTTGAGCACCGTTGCTTACTCCTGCCAGGGGTTCCTCAGCCGTCTCACTCCGCAGAGTGACGGGGCTGAGCACTTCGGTACCTGTGGACACATATACCGCTTCAAAGAAAGGGTTAACGGGTTCAGTCGGCACAGATACATCAACATCATCATCATCCTTCCTAGGAGAAGAATGGTTATCAGTTTGCTTTGGTACATTCACATCAGCATCAGCATCGTACCTGGGGAAAGAATGGTTGTTAGTTGCATCATTACTCATCAAGGCATTAGCAGGTAACACATTCAGTTTCCCGTCATCATCATCATCATCAGGGTTAACGTTACCCTTATTATCAGTTTGGGGAAGGGTGTCAGGGACGTAGTATGCAACCATCCGCCCCAAGTCAGTCCCCAATAAAACATCAGTGGGCAGGTTTTCAGACACTCCCACCTCCCTCAACCCGCTCCCAGCACCCCAATCGAGATAAACTCGTGCCACTGGCAAGGGACAACGGGTGCCTCCAATCCCGGTGACAGTCAGGGTTTTCCCCTCAACAAACTCTTCAGGGGCCGCCAGTCCAGGACGGATGAGGGTTCGTTCAGCCCCGGTGTCCTTGAGGCCTGTAGCAAGACGGGCCCCCACCTGAACAGGTTGAACGTTGTCGTCAGCCCTCCCAACCACACCTCCCACCAAAAGAACAGAGGCGTTGGGCCCGGGGGCCTTGGCTGGGGGGTTCTTCGGCCTGTTCGGACAGGCGTAAAAGAAGTGACCAGGCCGCTGGCAGTGGTGACACAGGCGACTGTCAGTTGCCGGCCTGTTGTTGGCAACAGGGACAGGGCCTCCGGAGGGACGGCTAGCTGGGGCATTGGGGTTGGTTGCTGGCTTACCCCCTTTCCAGCTGGTGGCGACTGGCCTCCGCGTCTCGGGCTTCAGATTGGCCTCGTGGTTGTCGGCGATCTGCGCCGCTTTGTCCGCGTTCGTTGGTTCGCAGTCCAGGATGAACTGTCGGACCTCAGCTGGGCAGAGATGCAGGAACTGGTCTTTGATCATCAGGTCCCGTAGATGCTCAAAGGTTTCAACGGACAGTCCATGGATCCACTGGTCAAAGTGGGTCCTGAGTCCTTGCACCACATCACTGTAGCTATCATGTGGGCCACGTTGGAGGTGCCGGAACTTCTTTCGGTATACCTCAGGTGTCAGCCGGTATTTGGCGATCAGCGCCTGCTTTATGGCGACATAGTCGTCATCGGCTTCTGGCGGAAGAGAAGCAAATGCCTCCAGGGCTTTGCCTTTTAGCCCTGGGGTCAAGTACCTTGCCCATTGGTCTCTAGGCAGCTGGTACTGTCTGCAGGCTTTCTCAAAGGCTCGCAGGAACGTGTCCAAGTCCCCGTCCTTTTCCATCACGGGAAAATGCTCTGGCCGGGGTTTAGGAGTCTGGACGCTGCTGGGCTCACGGCTTCGGGCTGTGGGGGCATTCCCACCCCGCTGGAGTACCTCCAGTTCATGGGCCCTCTGCGCCTGGCGCTCGGCTCTCTCAGCCTCAGCTTGGCGCTCGGCTCGCTGCTCTGCTCTCTCTCGAGCTTGCTGGATCAGCCTCACCCGCCCATCACTGTCTTCGGCGGGGAGTTCGTCCAAGGCCATTTGCAGATAGGGGTCCACCCCGTTATGGTTGAATGTGGGGCCAGCGCACATGAGTGGAGCCTCTGCTGCAGCCCCATTGCCACTTGAGCCCGCTTCTGCGTTCGCTGGGCTCTGGTCGTTTTCCCGTTGCACCAGAGCCGCGATCATTTGGGCTTTGTTTTTGTTTGTGGTGTCGATCCGCCACACCCCGCAGAGGGCAATAAGAGATGCCTTGTTATGCTGCTTATACCACTCTGCTCCCATCGTAGCCAGGGTTGCCAAATAAAAGACAGAAAAGAAAAACGGAGAAAAAGGGAGGGAATACTTGCAAGTACACACTAATGTCTCAGGACTAGTAACCACTGAGTCTGTTCTCCAAAACCTATGATGCAGGATTCCCGCAGGAACCGTGCAGGTCTTTAGTGAGAGGAATGATTGCTCAAACAAAATCACTAATGCTCTAGGATTATCCCACCGCTCTGCCACCAATATGTGACGAACAGCCCACCGCCGTTCGTCCACTTACGGAGGCGACTAACGGGGGTCCCGCTGCCACCAAAACACGACGGACAGCGGACCCTGTGTCACCACTATGTCACAGTCCCACCACTGACACGGGTGTATCAGCGGACGGAGGGACGAGACACACTGCCGGCACACGGCTATCACAGGCACCGTTGGGGCTTATCTTAGTTATCCCACCACTGGCACCATGTGACCAAAAATATCCAGCAAGCTAATCTCGCTCTACCATTTGCCGCAGGGGGAGTTTAATTTGGATGCCCCACCACTGCTATCAATCTTCCAAGTACTGCGGGGATTTATGTATATCCCACTTTCTCAGTTCCACTTTGGAACTTGCAGCTCTCCGGCGCCCCCCTTACCCTCAGGTCAGTCAGGGAACTGCACCTAGGATAATTGGTCGCCGGACGGGCTGCTTGCTGTGAACCGGCAATTAGGCTTCTGCAGTAAGGGAATTATGAATGCTGTGGCCGCAGACCCTTATTCAGCAATATAAGACCCTTCTGGACTGCCAGCAAGCCGCAATAGCCGTGCACAACGCGCTGCCACCAGTCACGGTTACTTAATTCACAGTGTTAAATTAAGAGGGTCCGTGGCAAACCCCTTGAATTAGTAGCGATTATCTAACAAAGGCGTATAGTTCGATTCTTAGAGCATAGAGACAGATCTAAATAATTATTTCATTTATTTTCCGAAAGAGGACAGTGATTACAGATAAAAGTTGCTATAAAATTGAGACATAAAATATGTACAGTACAGGTATAAAATAAAAGTGGAGAAAACAAAGAGAGTACACTCACAGTTCCATATTGTTCCTTAGGCAGACCATGCGGCTAAGGTGGGTGGAGGCGGAGCTGCACTTCTCCGCTCATCTGGGGATCTTTCTAGCACGACGACTTGAGCTGTTCTGCCCTGGTTTTGTCCAGGAAATGCTTTATAGACTTGCTATGTGACATCACGGAGAGATGCATGCTGGGTTAATCCCACCTCTCCCTTTTGGATTTAGAATTACACTAGAAAACTTATACTAATCATAACTCCGTGGGGGCAGCCCGCACAGACATATATAGGGCATCATTGGTTGTGATTTGTTGAGTACAATAATTCAAGACCAAATATGCAGTAGTTCTGATACACCGTTTAGCTGGAACACATATCTCAGGTTCTGAAAGGATTACGCTTCGCCAGAACCACGGCAGCGACGCTGTGACCGCCCGGATTACAAAAATGTGATTTTCATATCTCTAGGGTATTTGGTTCTTATGGTATAGTCTCTCATAGTTTTATTCGTTTCAAACAAAGAAGTTTTTCCCGCTCTGAAGAGGAGAGAAGGAAACAAATGGTTGTAACAGCAGGGGGGTCTCCTATTACTAGTGCGAACACAGGCTGTAGAGGAGGGGGGGTGGCACTGCTCTGTGTGTGTGTGTGAAGGGAGGAGGGATGAAGCTGCAGAGCTAGCAGCCTGGATTGTCATATCTGCCGGATCTTTCTGGAAAGTTACAACAGAAAACATCATATTTTGTGGACAAAACCCCATACCTCACACACATTGTACATCACAGCCGGGGCCTCAATTTCCACCGCCGCCCAGTGCGCGGCGGGCGGAAGTGACGCGTGGCCCTGGGGCCGGGACTTCCGGCTGCGGCCTAGCTCCGGCCGAAGCCGCGGCCTCAATTTTTCCCCTACCCGACCGGGGGGTGGGCGCGGTGCCAGAAAAATGGCGCTACTGACCAGCGCGTTGTTCCTGTCCCAGGCTGCCGCCTGACGGATCCTGACGCTGTGGGCTCCAGCCCGAATTCTTCCAGGAGCCCTCCCATACCCTCTCCTTCGATGATCCTCTTCCGCCTGCAGCGCAGGTATGTGAGGGGGTCTTTGATAAAAAATAGGACGGTGCAGGCACCCTAGCTCCATCTAACCCCTTCAGATTGGTGAGGAGAGGGACCGACCGCCACCTTGGAGCACCTCAGTCTAAGCATTGGTGGAGCAGTGGGGGCCGCACGGACTAGTCTTGTGCCTCTGTACAGCCCATAGTTTCAATACCTAGGGGTGGTCAGGGCTAAGTCCTGCATTGTGTCCCACGACGCGGGAGAGGATACGTGGAGGGACACTCTCACGTGCTCGCCCGTTGTTGATTTGGGGAAATCGGACCCTTTCAATAGGATCCGTTGCCCCTGTCACATCTTCATGGGAAAAAGACGAAAAAAGACGAAAAAAGTCTGGAGAAAAAGCCAGACTAAGCAAAAAACTGATATCCGCCCTCAATAGGGGCGAGGGTGTATACGGCGGAGGAGGAGCTAACCTCTTTTTTTTCACTTAGTGTCAGCCTCCTAGCGGCAGAAGCATACACCCAGAGTATCTGTGTCCCCCAATGAGGCGAAGGAGAAAAAAAAAAATCAGTACATGGCTTTTAGAACAATCATATTAATGACAGATTTTTCTTCTACAAAATTATGTACCTTAGGGTCACCAACAGACTTTCCTCAGCAGGAATTGCTCGCCATAGCTGTGTGTCGCGCCTGGTGATGGATCCTCACACATGTTGCAGCAACTCATCAAAGCTCTATTCCGACATCCTCGTGTAGTCGTAAAACTTCTGAGGGTTTGCACACAGTTCGGTATACAACGAGTGGTAGGCTCCACGGCTCTCTCGGACTTCAACGATGGGGTGTTGCCAGTAGCAACGACGACGTCTTCTCCATTTTTCTCTTTTCCTTTCTTCATAACAAGCAACAGCAAAGGCATAAGCAAAGTTCAAATCCAGATTGCGATATAAGCTGTCCATGTGAAGATCCATCTTGCTGCAGGATACAGTAGAAAAAGATGAGGATCTCATCTGTACAAGGGTCTATATAAAGAATTTCCATGAGACACCAGCATTGGACGTGGCTTGTGTCAAGGAAATTCTACTGGAAAAGTTTTGTTCTATCAAACGCATGCACATAAATAACGCAAACGCATGCATATGCAGCTTTTTTTACATCATGTGCAAGATGATGCAGATAAAAGAAGCTGTGTTTGCATGCATTTTCACATGCATTTGCGCATGCAGATGATACGCTGCGCACACATATACACAAATGTGAACCTAGTGTAAGAAAGTCTTACAGGGACTACTCAGAGTGATTTATATGAGTGTGCAGAAATATTTTCTAACACCAATACGTGAAATTTTCCTAAACCAAAGAACTATAAAAAAAATATTTAATACAAACAACTTCAATCCCAATACTGCAGGAGACTGAGAAGAGGGGAAAGAAAACTGGAGAATGCTACCTAAGCGCAATAAATGACATATAGAAAACAATCGTGATACATATATATGTATATATGCTCTCCTGTGGTGGTTGTGCAGGATAGGCACAATACTGTAGCAATTTGATTACAAATGGGGATCCAACCTCGTGGTATGCAACCCTTCTGAATGGTGTTTAGTTGTGCTTGTCCTGCTGCATTCACAAACTCCAATGGATAAGTGGAAAAAAGAAATCGGAGGCGCTCTCCTCTGGTGGAATGAATCCTCAAACAAATGTCAGATGTGAACCACTCCTTCGGGTGATGTCCGGAATGGTGAAGGCACTTTGCATTTGTCAAATTAAATTTATTTAAAAACATGAGTATTAAAGATTTTTTAATGCTTGCAATAATAAAAAAAGCATAAAGATTTAAATAGGTATTAAAATCACAACGTTGAGCCTTCTTCAGGTGTATAAAACAAAATGACTTGTTGGGAGTTTTATATACACCCCTATCCAATGTGGGTGTAGTTACAACTGTGAAAACTTTTGTGTGCTTCCACTTACCTGCAGCAAAATCATGTGTGTCCAAAATGGACCCTGTTGTGAACACTCTTGACCTGACTTCTGAGTTTGGGCTCCCTCTGGTGGTTGCAGTGGGTAGTGGAGCTGGTCGGGTTGACAGAAGTCAATCACCTGAAGACGATGAGTGGAGGTCAGGTGTTACAGACTGGGAAGATTTAAGTGAGCAAGCTTCCCTGAGTTGCTGCTGGTGATTTGGGTTTCTTCCTGTGCATCTTGAAGTCCACTTGTCCCCTGCTTGGTCCTGCATCATTCAGATAAGTTATTTGTTTGCTGGAATCTTTTTGCATTTGATCCAGTTTTGCCTTTCTCGGCTTTCTGCTTTGCAGTGTGGGTTCAGCATTCTTCCCTGCTGGGACCGGTGCTGGACCCCGTTCCATATGCCACAGCTTATGTCAGTCTGTTCAGTATTGCTAATCCCCTGTTATATCAGTATCTTTTGCTTTGCTTCCAGTTCACACCAGAATGCTGATCTAGTGGGGGGGAGAGGTCGTGTGGCCTCAGTATTTTTGCATATCAGACATGTTGTATTTTATTGGGTTTTTTGTGTGATTGCAGACAGTATCTTTCCTGTCCTGTTCTATCTAGACAGTTTGGGCCCCATCATTTGCTTACTCTATTTTCTGCCTGTGTTTGTGCCTCATCTTGTCTCACCGGCAATATATGTTTGGGGGCTATCTATTCCTTTGGGGTTCTACTCCGGGGCAGTTTAGCATTCCCCTTTCTTGCTTTAGGCTTAGTTAACTCTCTGGCTGTGCTGAGGCGTCTAGGGCATCGTAGGTACGTCCCACGGCTAATTCTAGCTGTGCTGTTAGGTTTAGGGGTCTGCAATCCGCTAAGTTACCAACCTTTCTGGTTTTCTGGTTGCCTAGCTTATTTCCCAGCTATCCTCCTCGGTGACCTAATCATAACAGGACCCATCCGTTCTGATCAGAGCTTCTGAAAAGGATATTTAGTAAACTCCTTTTCTAAAAGTATATAACCAAAACAAAATTCCACATGGTCAGGTGGGAAAAAGCCTCTAGACCACAAACATGAAAACCGAAAAAAGAGACCATTAAGGTCAAAGAAGTCAAGAGTAAACAGGATTCTTCTATGGTGAAAGAAAAGAATATATATATCTGTCAAGAGTTATCAATGAAGTCTCATAGATAAATGTCCTTCACCAGTTCATAACCACAAATATAAATGTATAATGGTATTACTCCTTGATATAATAGAGGCTCCATACATAATTAATAATCAACGTAGAAATTTTTTTTTATTAAGCATAATACATAAATAGTGACAACATGAGAGCAAAAAAGACGCGGGACAGTGAAAATTATGGGTATGAAATGTCATAAATAACCAAGACAAGGAGAACATACATGTCCTTCATACACAGCAGTGTATTCAAGCACAGCAGATAAATGCTTAGAATATTCTCAAAAATATAGGCTTAAATAGCTGAATATACACATGAAGGCGTGGAAGAGCATATGAAAAGGACATATGTCCCCCTATGCAGGGTATATGAACATAAGAAAAGGGAAACTGTCTCACACTGCCTTACATAATCACTGCAGCTGCTCTCAATAGGGTTAAATGCTCCCCTTTAACATATCTAGCATGGCTATTATGAAGATCTCATAAGCAAATGAAGTAATCGCTATGTCATACATTACAAAACGTAAGTAGGAGCAGATGAATAGATATACCCATATACTAAATATCTTCAGTCATGGTGTAGCAGAGAGTAAGTGTAGCAGGCACGTGTGGGACACCGGGAGCCTCGACGCGCGTTTCGCCTATGGCTTCGTCGGGAGGCATGACCAATTAAAAGAGGCATGGGCTTTTTATATACATAAGCTGGAGCTTCAGCCAATCGTGAATCATCGCGTGTAAGTGTCCGCCCACTACAAGGAGGCGGCAACGCGCGCCCCAGCCAACAGGAAGGAGGACAGCGTTGTCACTGATCAACGTCACAGCGACGTGCACATCCCCCAACAGGGCGGCGTGAAGGTATACCGCCGCAATGGCACAGGTGTGAGATCAAGTCCGACATGTCGGCGCGCATCCTGTGTGATGCGCCCGTCCGCGGCGCAAGGGGGCGGGCGCATGCCCTAGCAATAGAGGGGAGGACAGACGTCATCCCCATCCATTACCTCAGCAACGCGCACGCCACCCGAACGCCACGGAGCGGGCGCAGCGCACACATAGAGCGCGTCTGTACCAACAAAGTAAAAGTCAGGTGATGGAACTTATATCTATATATCAGATTCTGAAAAGGGGACTGAATAGACGGATATAATATCCATCCTATAGACTCCATAGGATATTGATGTGACATACTATAAAGGCGTATATAAAGCGTAGACTAATAGAGTTATTCAAAATAAAAGGGCAAAAAATGCAGATATATAGCACTTAAGTTTATGAATTTGCTTATACCAGCCCATATCCAAAGTTTCTCTATGCCATAATATTCACCCATATAAATATCAGCAGAGACTAATTCCCGTACTATAATCAGAAGAAGATACCGCGATTACTAAGTGGAGATATAAAATAATATAAAACATTTCTAAATAGATGTCTATACAAATTATATATAGGAATCAGGGATGTCGGCATCCACACAATGACCACGGTCGGAAATGATCTTCATCCAACTTCGCAATATGCTCAGTATATTATATTGCTGAGATGATCCCAGAAAATGCAAGGTGAAAGGAACGAGGACGAAAAACATCTACAATACAAAAGAAAATAATTAGCAAAAAAGTAAATATAACAAAAGAAGATAAAAAAGAAACCACATGCCACGATTAAAATATATTTATAAAATTATACGGTGGCCCCAAAAGGTCTCAATGAAACCGTCAGCTTCAAATCCTTTTTATAAATATATTTTAATCGTGGCATGTGGTTTCTTTTTTATCTTCTTTTGTTATATTTACTTTTTTGCTACGTCCGTGGTCATTGTGTGGATGCCGACATCCCTGATTCCTATATATAATTTGTATAGACATCTATTTAGAAATGTTTTATATTATTTTATATCTCCACTTAGTAATCGCGGTATCTTCTGATTATAGTACGGGAATTAGTCTCTGCTGATATTTATATGGGTGAATATTATGGCATAGAGAAACTTTGGATATGGGCTGGTATAAGCAAATTCATAAACTTAAGTGCTATATATCTGCATTTTTTGCCCTTTTATTTTGAATAACTCTATTAGTCTACTCTTTATATACGCCTTTATAGTATGTCACATCAATATCCTATGGAGTCTATAGGATGGATATTATATCCGTCTATTCAGTCCCCTTTTCAGAATCTGATATATAGATATAAGTTCCGTCACCTGACTTTTACTTTGTTGGTGCAGACGCGCGCTATGTGTGCGCTGCTCCCGCTCCGTGGCGTTCGGGTGGCGTGCGCGTTGCTGAGGTGATGGATGGGGATGACGTCTGTCCTCCCCTCTATTGCTAGGGCGTGCGCCCGCCCCCTTGCGCCGCGGACGGGCGCATCACACAGGATGCGCGCCGACATGTCGGACTTGATCTCACACCTGTGCCATTGCGGCGGTATACCTTCGCGCCACCCTGTTGGGGGATGTGCACGTCGCTGTGACGTTGATCAGTGATGACGCTGTCCTCCTTCCTGTTGGTTGGGGCACGCGTTGCTGCCTCCTTGTAGTGGGCGGACACTTACACGCGATGATTCACGATTGGCTGAAGCTCCAGCTTATGTATTTAAAAAGCCCATGCCTCTTTTAATTGGTCATGCCTCCCGACGAAGCCATAGGCGAAACGCGCGTCGAGGCTCCCGGTGTCCCACACGTGCCTGCTACACTTACTCTCTGCTAAACCATGACTGAAGGTATTTAGTATATGGGTATATCTATTCATCTGCTCCTACTTACGTTTTGTAATGTATGACATAGCGATTACTTCATTTGCTTATGAGATCTTCATAATAGCCATGCTAGATATGTTAAAGGGGAGCATTTAACCCTATTGAGAGCAGCTGCAGTGATTATGTAAGGCAGTGTGAGACAGTTTCCCTTTTCTTATGTTCATATACCCTGCATAGGGGGACATATGTCCTTTTCATATGCTCTTGCACGCCTTCATGTGTATATTCAGCTATTTAAGCCTATATTTTTGAGAATATTCTATGCATTTATCTGCTGTGCTTGAATACACTGCTGTGTATGAAGGACATGTATGTTCTCCTTGTCTTGGTTATTTATGACATTTCATACCCATAATTTTCATTGTCCCGCGTCTTTTTTGCTCTCATGTTGTCACTATTTATGTATTATGCTTAATAAAAAAAAATTTCTACGATGATTATTAATTATGTATGGAGCCTCTATTATATCAAGGAGTAATACCATTATACATTTATATTTGTGGTTATGAACTGGTGAAGGACATTTATCTATGAGACTTCATTGATAACTCTTGACAGATATATATATTCTTTTCTTTCACCATAGAAGAATCCTGTTTACTCTTGACTTCTTTGACCTTAATGGTCTCTTTTTTCGGTTTTCATCCTTTTCTAAAAGGTATGTAATTGCTGGGTGGAAAAAATAATAATAATAAATAAATATCCTATCATTGCCACTTTTTTCTTTGTAAAACCCTACAAAAATGGTTCGTCCCATATTCAGTTTGCATAACCCTCTCCTATATGTGTTATCTGTGGTTTCTCAAGCATTGAGGGATTCAATTCCCACACAAAATTGTGCACGAGAGAGAGGAAAAGGATTCTAAAGCCAGATCTCTGTTGGTCCAACCCAGACAATAGTCTCTGCGTGCTGCAGAGCCTCCACTATCTCACTGAGACGCTCTGCAATGGGCGCGGTCCTGATCCAACAAAATGTCTGAACCAAGGTAACGAGGGTCCCAGTTGGTATAGGGGAATACATAGTCAAGTAACTGGGACAACCTAATGTTTATAATAGATTGTGGTCTACATATCTGAATAGGATAAAGATGTAAATTAAAGTAGCTTCTCTGAATGTCTTGAAAGGAGCATTCAATACAAGAAAGAAAAAGAGAGAAAAAGAAAGGAAAAAAAAGGAGGGAGAGAAAAAAACTTTAAAAAAAATTAAAAAAAATTTATATAGAAAAAAATAAATACAAATAAAGATGAAAATGTATATGAAAAATGAAAAGAAAAAAATAAATTTAAATTCAAAAAATAAGATAAAAATAAAACAAAAAAGTAAATAAATAAATGAAAAAATGAATTAAACAAAGGGGGAAAAATAAATTAAAGCACTCTATTCACACCGATTCTAGTGTTTCATTTAAGCCATCTGGATAAAGGTTCCCCAATTTATAGATCCAAGATGACTCTTTGAGAATGGATTTTCTATTTCTCGTTGTGATGGGTATTTGTTCTAGAGTGGTGACTTTGATCACATTGAAATCTCTGTTATGTACAATCATAAGGTGTTTGGATAAGCTTTGCTTTAGAAAACCTTTTTACCGTTTTGTCTGTGGCCGTTCATGCGGCTCCGTAATGTCTGAGTTGTCCCACATATTGAAGTCCACAGATACAGGTGACCACATGCAACAAAATCGGAATCGCAAGATAATTCTTATGCATGGATGAACTGAACTTTGGAGTTTTGCGAAATTAGTTGTTTGGTCTCACAAATTACGATTTTACAGCATAAACAATTCTTGGCACCGCACCTAAAGACACCTCCTTTGTTTGTTCCTCCTTGTTCTTTCTTTTCTTTTTTTCTATTGATTGATTTTCCCTGTAGTTTGCACAAAACTGGGTGCCAGACTGTTTTTGATTGTTTTACCTCTTCAGAAAACAATCATGGGTTTGGGTGGGGGGGGGGACAAGTTTTTTTTTTAAAATTTGGTCTTTTTTGAGGAGGTACCAGTATTTATTTAAAATACCCCGAATTGTCTGATTTCCCCTATTATACGTGGTGATAAAACTAAATTTCTATTTGTCTCATCTGTTGTCATATTTTTGGTAATAGATTTCTTTAGACCATCACTTTGGGAAAGGGCCAGGTTTTTATGATAAGCTGTTTCTATCAGACAATCGGGATATCTCTTATCCTTGAATCTGGAAACTAAAATATTAGATGGTTCTTTATAATCAGACATAGATGTACAGTTCCGCCTTATGTGTCGGAATTGACTGGAGGGGATGTTACACTTCCATTTGGGGTAGTGAGCACTATAAAAATCCAGATATCCGTTCGTGTCCACTGGTTTAAAATGAGTCTCATTCTCACTAGATGGCTTCAAATCTAAAAACACTATCCTTTCCCTCGATATGTCCGAGGTGACAGTCCCCACGTGTTTTGGTTTAATTCTTGTACAAATGAAACCGCCTCATGGATATCACCGCTCCATATGATGACCAAGTCATCTATGTAACGGCGATAATATTGAATATGTTTGTCAAACTTAGAAGATGTTAAGGGCAATAGGGACTCAAAACGCCCCATGAACAGGTTTGCAAAACTTGACGCGACCCAAGTCCCCCTCGCGGTGCCGAACTGCTGAATATATAGATCTTCCTGAAAGGAGAACAAATTATCCTCTAATATTAAACACCAATACATGAAATTTTCCTAAACCAAAGAACTCTAAAAAAAAAAAAAAAAGATACAAACAACTTCAATTCCAATACTATTAGAGAAGCGATTTCATAGAGGAAGGATTTTTACCACTGTGGGTCATAATCTAAAACACCAAGAAAATTCCATTACGAGTGAAGAACAAGGAATAATTTTCAAACATCAAACAAGCGCAATATTCCACATTCCTGGTTCCTCTGTACTTGTACCCTCAGACTCCTCCTTTCTACAACCTTTGAGCGTGCAAGTCCAAAATGCTCCGGTATTAAATTCTAGAGTAGTTTCTTCAAATACAGGAATATGCACAATATGAAAATGTGATAAAGTTACCAACACCTTTAGAATCGTGCCTGACTCCTCCAACTTCCTCTTTTTTTAGGGGCATATCAGATATAACTGCAGGACATAAACAAATGGGCATATCAAGTGCTAAACACCAACTATAAAATGATATAGAAATTTTCAATCTGTCCTTAGTTGTTCTAACTGAAAACAAGAACGATCTATTATCTAAAGGATTGTCCTTTATTATAACCCCAAAAGTGGACACTTTTAATTGGGTGAAAGATATAAACTTATTTGCTAGGAAGCTGGCACGTCATAAGTTGAATAAACTTCACAATAAAGATTTAAATCAGCTCATGAGAAAGGAACAGGCGTGCATGGATGTACTTATTGAACTTTTTGTCTACATACCCCTTTATTGCTAAATTTGTTGACTCAGTAACAGGAGATTTAGAAAGTATTCATTGTTTCTCTGGTGACCATGGCAGCAATGTTACCACCAAAGAACAAATAGAAATTGACGAATAAATATCTTGTGATAAAAGCGATGGATAAAGGGGGATAACATTGATGTCATGGATAGAGCCTTCTATGTCAATATGGTGGAACGTTGTCTTCTTGCTTCAGACACTTATGAGAAATTGAAAACAGATCCAACTAGGTTTCTTGAGTGAGTTGAAAGCCATCATGGAGGAGGGGAAAAGCGGAAACCTTATTAGCAAGGTTGAGTACAAATACAGTTGTGGACAAAAGTATTGACACCCCTGCAATTCTGTCAGATAATACTCAGTTTCTTCCTGAAAATGATTGCAAACACAAATTCTTTGGTATTATCATCTTCATTTAATTTGTCTTAAATGAAAAAACACAAAAGAGAATGAAGCAAAAAGCAAAACATTGATCATTTCACACAAAACTCCAAAAATGGGCCAGACAAAAGTATTGGCACCCTCAGCCTAATACTTGGTTGCACAACCTTTAGCCAGAATAACTGCGACCAGCCGCTTCCGGTAACCATCAATGAGTTTCTTACATTGCTCTGCTGGAATTTTAGACCATTCTTCTTTGGCAAACTGCTCCAGGTCCCTGATATTTGAAGGGTGCCTTCTCCAAACTGCCATTTTTAGATCTCTCCACAGGTGTTCTATGGGATTCAGGTCTGGACTCATTGCTGGCCACCTTAGAAGTCTCCAGTGCTTTCTCTCAAACCATTTTTTAGTGCTTTTTGAAGTGTGTTTTGGGTCATTGTCCTGCTGGAAGACCCATGACCTCTGAGGTAGACCCAGCTTTCTCACACTGGGCCCTACATTATGCTGCAAAATTTGTTGGTAGTCTTCAGACTTCATAATGCCATGCACACGGTCAAGCAGTCCAGTGCCAGAGGCAGCAAAGCAACCCCAAAACATCAGGGAACCTCCGCCATATTTGACTGTAGGGACCGTGTTCTTTTCTTTGAATGCCTCTTTTTTTCTCCTGTAAACTCTATGTTAATGCCTTTGCCCAAAAAGCTCTACTTTTGTCTCATCTGACCAGAGAACATTCTTCCAAAACGTTTTAGGCTTTTTCAGGTAAGTTTTGGCAAACTCCAGCCTGGCTTTTTTATGTCTCGGGGTAAGAAGTGGGGTCTTCCTGGGTCTCCTACCATACAGTCCCTTTTCATTCAGACGCCGACGGATAGTACAGGTTGACACTGTTGTACCCTCGGACTGCAGGGCAGCTTTAACTTGTTTGGATGTTAGTCGAGGTTCTTTATCCAACATCCGCGCAATCTTGCGTTGAAATCTCTTGTCAATTTTTCTTTTCCGTCCACATCTAGGGAGGTTAGCCACAGTGCCATGGGCTTTAAACTTCTTGATGACACTGCGCACTTTAGACACAGCAACATTCAGGTCTTTGGAGATGGACTTCTATCCTTGAGATTGCTCATGCTTCCTCACAATTTGGTTTCTCAAGTCCTCAAGACAGTTCTTTTGTCTTCTTTCTTTTCTCCATGCTCAATGTGGTACACACAAGGACACAGGACAGAGGTTGAGTCAACAACTTTAATCCATGTCAACTGGCTGCAAGTGTGATTTACTTATTGCCAACACCTGTTAGGTGCCACAGGTAAGTTACAGGTGCTGTTAATTACACAAATTAGAGAAGCATCACATGATTTTTCGAACACTGCCAATACTTTTGTCCGCCCTCTTTTTTATGTTTGGTGTGGAATTATATCCAATTTGGCTTTAGGGCAATTCTTTTTGTGTTTTTTCATTTAAGACAAATTAAATGAAGATAATAATACAAAAGAATTTGTGCTTGCAATCATTTTCAGGAAGAAACTGAGTATTATCTGACAGAATTGCAGGGGTGTCAATACTTTTGGGCACAACTGTATATCTATAATAAACATCTTACAATTGCAACTTTTTAAGCACTGCTTACAGTGCATGAAAATAGGGTTAATCCTCCAGGGAGAACAACAGTCTCCTGCAATGAGTGCCTAACAGAGAGCTAGCATGTACGTGGCCCTGTCATTCAACAGTTTGTACACTTTCTTATTTAGAAGATACTAAAGACACCATATGAAAACTACAAAATCTGTCAGTCTCTAAGGAGACATTTATAGCTAGTCTAAACTTAGAGATGCTACACAATGCATCAACCATGATCTTGGCATACAGGCTGTTGATTTTTTTCCTCAGATCACATGGTTCTCATCACTGTGATCAACTCTTTCCTCTTTACACTTCTTAGATTTGTATTAGAGCACTTTTTTTTTCTTTTTAATGGGGGGATATCTTTCAATAATTCAGGTACTTCCACATGGTCGTTTTTTGTGCCCCTGTAACAGGGACCAGGGCGGCAGTCGTGGCTGAGGGTGGCAGTGCTGGTAATAATAATAATAATAATAATTTTTATTTATATAGCGCCAACATATTCCGCAGCACTTTACAATTAAGCGGGGACATGTACAGACAATAAATTCAATACAAGTTAAGACAATTCAAACAATGACATTAGGAGTGAGGTCCCTGCTCGCAAGCTTACAATCTACAAGGTACACCCTGGTCTCCCGCCACATACACACAATGTCCCTTCTGCAGCGTACCTTTTTGTCCACTTTCTTGTCCATCAGGGTCCTCTCTGGTCTGCTGGGGATCTCTTTCTTGCAGTCCCATGTAAAGACAGGCAGAGTCAAGTTCCAATATTACACAAACAACTTAGTTCTGTTCTCAGCTCGTCCAGTTCACACTTAGGTACAACACAAGATACTTCACAAGACACAACATTTTCTGTTCCTGTGCTGTCCCTCACTTCTCTTCAGGAATATCGCAGTGTCGCACTGTTGTCCCCGGTACAGCAGCATTCTGTCTAACCAGTCTGACTATCTTTAGGAGTTTTTGGTTCATTTCTTCCCGGACACGCAGGCGTCTTTCTATGTAGCTGACTGTCACCATGACAAAATTTCCCTGTATTCCTTTGCATCACCAGCAATCGTTACTCCTAGGCCCTGGACGAACTATTTTTCCATTAGGGTTAGGGTTAGAATTAGGGTTAGGTTTGCAATCAAGGTTAGGGTTAGGGTTGCAATCAGGGTTAGGGTTGCAATTAGGGTTAGGGTTGCAATTAGGGTTAGGGTTAGAATTAGGGTTAGGGTTGGAATTAGGGTTAGGGTTGGAATTAGGGTTAAGATTAGGGTTAGAGGAGTGTTGGGGTTGGGATTAGGGTTAGGCTTGTGGTTAGGGTTATGGTTGGGATTAGGGCTGGGGTGTGTTGGGGGTGTTTTGGGGTTAGGGTTGAGTTAGAATTGAGAGGGTTTCCACTATTTAGGCACACCAGGGGGTCTCCAAACGCAACATGGTGCCACCATTGATTCCAGCCAATTTTGCATCCAAAAAGTCAAACAGTGCTCCCTCCCTTCTGATCCCCGACATGTATCCAAACAGTGGTTTACTCCAACATATGGGGTATCAGCGTACTCAGGAAAAATTGCACAACAACTTTGGGGGTCTAATTTCTCCTGATACTCTTGGAAAAATAAAAAATTGGGGGCTAAAAAATGATATTTGTGGAAAAAAAATGATTTTTTATTTTCATGGCTCTGCGTAATAAACTTCTGTGAAGCACTTGGTGACTCAAAGAGCTCACCACACATCTAGATAAGTTCCTTAGAGGGTCTAGTTTCTAAAATGGTGTCACTTGTGGGGGTTTCCACTGTTTAGGCACATCAGGGGCTCTGCAAACGCAACATGGTGTCCGATCTTAACTCCAGCCAATTCTGCATTGAAAAAGTCAAACTGCTCTCTTTCCCTTCCGAGCCCCGACGTGTGCCCATACAGTAGTTTTCTCCCACATATGGGGTACCAGCGTACCCAGGACAAACTGGACAACAACTTTTGGGGTCAAATTTCTCTTGTTACATTTGTGAAAATAAAATATTGCGGGCTAAATATCATTTTTTGAGGAAAAAAATTATTTTTTATTTTCACGGCTCTGCATTATAAACTTCTGTGAAGCACTTTTGGAGTTCAAAGAGCTCACCACATATCTAGATAAGTTCCTAAGGGGGTCTTGTTTCCAAAATGGGGTCACTTGTGGGGGGTTTTCCACTGTTTAGGCACATCAGAGGCTCTTCAAATGTAACATGACGCCCGCAGACCATTCCATCAAGTCGGCATTTCAAAACGTCACTACTTCCCTTCCGAGCCCCGACGTGTGCCCAAACAGTGGTTTCCCCCCACATATGGGGTACCAGCGTACTCAGGACAAACTGGACAACAACTTTTGGGGTCCAATTTCTCCTGTTACATTGGTGAAAGTAAAATATTGCGGGCTAAAAAATCATTTTGTGATGAAAAAAATGATTTTTTATTGTCACGGCTCTGCGTCATAAACTTCTGTGAAGTACTTTGGGGTTCAAAGAGCTCACCACCTATGTAGATAAGTTCCTTAGGGGGTCTAGTTTTCAAAATGGTGTCACTTGTGGGGGGTTTCCACTGTTTAGGCACATCAGAGGCTCTGCAAATGTAACTTGACGCCCGCAGACTATTCCATGAAGTCGGCATTTCAAAACGTCACTAATACCCTTCCGAGCCCCGACGTGTGCCCAAACAGTGGTTCTCCCCCACATATGGGGTACCAGCGTACTCAGGACAAACTGGACAACAAATTTTAGGGTCAAATTTTTCCTGTTAGCCTTGTGAAAATAAAATATTGCGGGCTAAAAAATCATTTTTTGAGGAAAAAAAATTACTTTTTATTTTCACGGCTCCGCGTTATAAACTTCTGTGAAGCTCTTGGGGGTTCAAAGTGCTCACCACACATCTAGATAAGTTCCTTGGGTGGTCTAGTTTCCAAAATGTGGTCACTTGTGGGGGTACTCCATTGTTTAGGCACACAAGGGCTCTCCAAATGCGACATGGCAACCGCTAACGATTGGAGCTAATTTTCCATTCAAAAAGTCAAATGGCTCTCCTTCCCTTCTGAGCCCTGCTGTGCGCCCAAACAGTGGTTTATGACCACATATGAGGTATCTGTGCACTCAGGAGAAATTGCCCAACAAATTTTAGGATCCATTTTATCCTGTTGCCCATATGAAAATGAAAAAATTGATGCTAAAAAAAAATTTTTGTTGGAAAAATTAAAATGTCCATTTTTTCCTTCCACATTGCTTTAGTCCCTGTGAAGCACCTGAAGGGTTAATAATCTTCTTGAATGTAGTTTTGAGTAGCTTGAGGGGTGCAGTTGTTAGCATGGTGTCACTTTTGGGTATTTTCTGCCATATAGACCCCTCAAAGTGACTTCAAATGTGAGGTGCTCCCTAAAAAAAATGATTTTGTAAATTTTGTTGTAAAAGAGAAATCACTGGTCAACTTTTAACCTTTATAACTTCCTAACAAAAAAAATGTTGTTTCCAAAATTGTGCGGATGTAAAATAGACATGTGGGAAATGTTATTTAGTAACCACTTTGTGTCACATAACTCTCTGGTTTAACAGAATAAAAATTCAAAATTTGAAAATTGCAAAATTTTCACCAAATTTCCGTTTTTTTCACAAATAAACGCAAATATTATCGACCTAAATTTACCACTAACATGAAGCCCAATATGTCACGAAATAACTATCAGAATCGCTTGGATGCGTTGAAGCATTCCAGAGTTATTACCTCATAAAGGGATACTAGTCAGAATTGCAAAAAATGGCCTGGTCATTAAGGTCACAAAATAGGCTTGGTCATGAAGGGGTTAATACAATAAATATATATTCAGTGCCTTGCAAAAGTATTCGGCCCCTGGAACTTTTCAACCTTTTCCCACATATCATGCTTCTAACATAAAGATACCAAATGTAAATTTTTGGTGAAGAATCAACAAGTGGGACACAATTGTGAAGCTGAACGAAATTTATTGGTTATTTTAAATTTTTTTGGAAATTTAAAAACTGAAAAGTGGGGCGTGCAATATTATTCAGCCCTTTTACTTTCAGTGCAGCAAACTCCCTCCAGAAGTTCATTGTGGATCTCTGAATGATCCAATGTTGTCCTAAATGACTAATGTTGATAAATAAATCCACCTGTGTGTAATCAAGTCTCCGTATAAACGCACCTGCTTTGTGATAGTCTCAGGGTTCTGTCTGAAGCACAGAGAGCATCATGAAGGCCAAGAAACACAAAAGGCAGGTCCGTAATACTGTTGTGGAGAAGTATAAAGCCGGATTTGGATACAAAATGATTTCCAAAACTTTAAACATCCCAAGGAGCACTGTGCAAGCGATCATATTGAAATGGAAGGAGTATCATACCACTGCAAATCTACCAAGACCCGGCTGTCCCTCTAAGCTTTCATCTCAAACAAGAAGAAGACTGATCAGAGATGCAGCCAAGAGGCCCATGATCACTCTAGATGAACTGCAGAGATCTACAGCTGAGGTGGGACAGTCTGTCCATAGGACAACAATCAGTCGTACACTGCACAAATCTGGCCTTTATGGAAGAGTGGCAATGTAGGGTCGCAGGCCGGGCTGGGGGGTGGTCCCTCTGTATACCGTGCAGTGACGTACAGACAAGCTGGAGGCAAGTTTCGGGTGCAACAGGTCCAAGTTTATTCTCTCTCTCGCCGTCCGCCAGACGGCCTCACCGCACACTGCACTTCTCTTCACAGCTCTCCGGTTACAAAACACATTATAACATCGTACTTTCTCCGGGGACGTATATATACGTACCGTCCCCCTTTACACTCTGCGACGCTTCTGACAGCTCCGTCACTGTGGCCGCCGTAGGCCTGTGCACCAACAATAATTTTACTGGTCAAACATCGTTCCAAATACGGTGTCCTACACCCGGAGCCTCGTCTATACAGCGGTACTTTATGTCAGGACCACCCCCCTGACTTTCTCTCTCCTCAGTCCCCCTGGTTGGGTTTTCCTCACAGTGCAGCAACTGTCACAGGCTCCTCGTCACTTGAGCTAACCCTGGGGACTGGAACTTTCTGTAACCCTCCTGTCAAATTTATAGCTTTCCCGGTTCCCTGTAACTCCGCCCCCATGACCAACAGTTTCTTAGCCCTAAGCTGATGTCAAGTCCTATGCTCACACTCCTCCCTGCCCTCTAATGTCAGTTCAAGGTACTGCACGTCACCTACACTTTCCTAGCTGTTTTCCCTTTTGAAATCTGACCAGTCAGTCCGTCCGTCAGGTCACCTTCCCTACACTCTCCCTTCCTTTGTCTATTGTCTTCCCCGACAATCTTACTCTCTTACTCTTCCCTTCTGTCACTTTTCACAATCTGGTACACCATGATCGAGGCCTTACACCTACCAGATCATCGCCGGCGCCCGCCTTCCTTTTCCTGGGGTGTCCGTGGTGTCTGGGACCTGACCTAGGACTACTGTCTGCTTCACATCTTCCATCTCTTTGTCTTTCTTTTGGTTACCAGTCATGGTCGACGTCTCGGTCTCCCAGACCCTCTCAACTCATAGACCCCTTCGGTCTCACGCTTCCTTCGGTCACACAGACCTTGCCTTACCCGGACCTGTTGCATTTTCTTGTGCATATCATACAACAGAACAACACTATAATATCACAAGTACCCCATTTTCTTACATTTTTTTCTTTTACTATTGCTTTAAAACCATCACACACAAAAACAATAAAACATAACAGATTTTCTTTTTCTCCCCCTTCCCTTGACATGGACACTCCTTCTCTCATTACATCCCCGCTTTGCCAGGCTTAATACAAAAAAACCTAAACTTTTATATTAAACTCTTTTTTTTTTTTTTTTTTAACTTGGACGCAAACTGTCCTTGTGATTTGCACAACGGTGCAACGAAATTTCGAAAGTTCAAGCCACCTCCTAGTGGCCGGCAGCGAGGGGCCCCACAGCCGTGGAGCTCCCGGGATGTAAGGAGTGTCCTAGGAGTCTTTACTATGGGGGCTATCGGTCCTCTGGTTCAGCAAATCACAGCTACCGCGTAGTAGCCGCGGGGACAGTACTCTTTGTAGTACGACACCAAGTCCCCCTCATGTAGAGCCCGGCCGTGGCGAATAGAGGCCACATTAATATAAACCTTCTGGCCGGTAGCCAGATCGCGTATGAACCCATACCCCCTGGGTATATTTGTATACACGAGCCGTCCCAAAGATCGTGTCACTGCCATGCCAGCCTCCCCCTTTGCATGAAGCAGATTCCATACTTCCTGCTCCCTGGCTTTCTTCTTCTTTACCACTTCTGCGACCCAAACGGAGAGTCCGGTGTGAGCCCGGGAGTCCGGTGGGTGGGACTTAGCCGGGGATGAAAACAGGGCAGAGGCAGCTGATGATGTCTGCGGCCCAGCAGCCGCTGGGGCCGGGTGGCGGATAGGGGCAGACAGGTTTTCCTGATGTTGGGCCACAGGGCCTGACAAATAGGCTGCAGCCAGTTCCAATGCCGGCATAACCGCGGCCGCAGGGTGAACTGCATCCGGAGCTTCAGCCGGAGCCGGCAAAACCGGAGTAACCGCTGGTTTCGAGGAGGATGTCACCACTTGCAGGGGGGACTGTTATGATTGAGTCACCGTAGGAGGCAAAAACAGAAATGCTAGCTAAGTCCAGAAAACCAGAGCAGTTGGCAGCTATCGGATTGCAGACCCCTGATCCTATCACAACAACTAACAGTAGCCGTGGGGGGTTCCTACGATGCCCTAGACCCCTCGATCACAGCCGGAGAATTAAATAGGCCTACAGAAAGAAAGGAGAAATCTAAACTGCCCCAGAGCAGACCCCAAAGCAATAGGCAGCCCCCAACATATAATGACGGTGAAGCAAAATGAAAACACTAACACAGACAGAAAGATGAGCAAAGACGGGGCCCAAACTACCTAGATAGGAAAGGACAGGAAGGCTGCTGTCTGCAATCCGTGAAAAACCCTATGAAAATAAGAGCCAACAGACTGACAGTGAAAAAGGCCCTGAAGACGCTAGGCTTCAAAAAAGCTATGTCAGTACTCAGGAATATTCTGAAGACAGAGCAACAGGCAAAAGGAGATTCAGCTCACCCCAGCAGGGAATGGCAGAATCCAGAAAAGCAAGGAAAACAAAAACAAAACATAAATGCAAATAGGCAAAGCAGAAAACTTAGCTTTAGGGAAGCAGGAATCAGACTGGTGTCCTAGAAGTCCACAGTGAAATCACCCGCAGGGCAGAAGGGCGTCGGCAGCCTTATATCCAGTCAGTGACTCCAATCAGCCAGTCATCCTCATTAGTCTCAGGTGCCTGATAATCAGGCTCATTACCTTCCTTTACCAGAATAGGGAGTTCACCAGACCTCAGTGACGAAGGGGAAAATGAACTCACAACAGTACCTCCCCCTTGAGGAGGGGTCACCGAACCCTCAACCAGGCCACCAGGGCGATCAGGGTGAGCCCGATGAAAGGCACGCACCAATCTTTTGGCATGAATATCAGAGACAGAGACCCAGGAATTATCCTCCTGACCATAACCCTTCCACTTAACCAAATACTGGAGTCTCCGTCTAGCCAGACGGGAATCCAGTATTTTCTCTACCTCATATTCCATGTCACCTTCAACCAATACAGGGTCTGGAGGTGCCACCCCAGGAACAACTGGTTCAACAAACCTCTTCAACAAGGACTTATGGAACACAATATGGATTTTAAATGTGACAGGAAGAGCCAAACGAAAAGAGACCGGATTAATAATCTCCAAAATCTTGTAAGGTCCAATAAATCTAGGCTTAAACTTAGGAGAAGCCACCTTCATAGCAATATTTTTTGCTGATAACCACACCATATCACCAATCTTAAACTGGGGACCAATGGTCCTATGTCGATTGGAAAACCGCTGGGCCTTTTCCTGGGAGAGAGATAACTTATCCACCACTTGGTCCCAGATCTGGTGCATTCTCTCCACCACAGTGTCAACACCTGGGCAGGCAGAAGGCTCCACCTGCCCTGAAGAAAATCGAGGATGAAACCCAAAGTTACAAAAAAAAGGTGACATCAAAGTGGCAGAACTAGCTCTATTATTTACAGCAAATTCGGCCAAGGGCAAAAACGAAACTCAATCATCCTGATCAGCAGAAATAAAACATCTCAAATACGACTCCAAGGTCTGGTTTGTTCGCTCTGTCTGCCCATTGGTCTGAGGGTGAAAAGCAGAGGAGAAGGACAACTGAATTCCCAGCTTGGAACAGAAAGTCCTCCAAAATCTAGACACAAACTGAACTCCTCTGTCAGATACAATGTTCTCAGGAATCCCGTGCAAGCGGACCACCTGTTGCAAAAACAGGGGCACCAACTCAGAGGAAGATGGCAACTTAGGGAGTGGTACAAGATGAACCATCTTAGAGAACCTATCACAAATCACCCAAATAACAGTCATTCTTTGAGAGACCGGCATATCAGAGATGAAATCCATTGAAATATGGGTCCATGGCCTCCTGGGGACCGGCAAAGACATCAACAACCCACTAGAGCGAGAACAAGATTTAGACCGGGAGCAAGTCCCACAGGACTGCACAAAATTCCTGACATCATGAGACAAGGTGGGCCACCAAAAAGAGCGACTCACCAGATGTCTAGTACCAAAAATACCTGGATGACCAGCCAATGCAGAGCAATGAACTTCAGACATCACTCTCTTCTTCCACTGGTCAGGAACATACAACTTTCCACTGGGACAATGCTCAGGTTTGCCCTCCTGGAACTCTTGCAGAGCAAGTCTCAAATCAGGCGAGATGGCAGAAAGAACTACCCCTTCGCCTAAGATGGTAGCAGGCTTGGTCACCACAGGAGAATCAGCAAAGAAACTCCTAGAGAGGGCGTCTGCCTTGACATTCTTAGTTCCAGGAAGAAAAGAGACCACAAAATCAAAATGTGTAAAAAACAAGGCCCACCTAGCCTGTCTAGGGTTCAAGCGTTTAGCCGACTCTAGGTAAATCAAATTCTTGTGGTCAGTGAGGACCACAACTTGATGTTTAGCTCCCTCCAACCAATGTCTCCACTCCTCAAATGCCCATTTCATGGCCAACAGTTCCCGATTCCCCACATCATAGTTACGTTCAGATGGAGAGAACTTTCGGGAAAAGAAAGCACAGGGATTCATTTTAGATGTTACAGGATCCTTTTGGGACAAAACAGCTCCTGCACCAATCTCAGAAGCATCCACCTCTACCTGGAACGGGAGTGAGACATCAGGTTGCCGCAAAACCGGGGCGGAAGTAAATCTTTGCTTCAGCTCCTGAAAGGAAGCAACAGCCTCCAGAGACCAATTCAACACATCAGCACCCTTCTTAGTCAGATCAGTCAATGGCTTGGCAATACTAGAAAATTTTGCTATAAATTTCCGATAAAAATTAGCAAAACCCAAAAACTTCTGGAGGGCCTTCAAAGAAGTGGGCTGAACCCAATCATAAATGGCCTGTACCTTGGCCGGGTCCATTTCAATAGTTGATGGAGACAAAATAAATCCCAAAAATGAAATCCTCTGTACTCCAAAAAGGCATTTCGATCCTTTGACATACAGGGAATTCTCCCTCAAGATCCGGAACACAGTCCGAATATGTTCCACATGAGAATCCCAATCCTTGGAGAAGATCAAAATATCATCCAGATAGATAATCAAAAATTTATCGACAAAGTCTCGGAAAATATCGTTCATGAAGCACTGGAAGACAGAAGGGGCATTAGTGAGCCCAAAAGGCATCACCAGGTACTCAAAATGTCCCTCCGGAGTATTAAACGCCGTCTTCCATTCATCCCCCTGCTTAATGCGGATAAGATTATACGCCCCCCTGAGGTCAAGCTTGGTAAACCAGCAAGTACCTCTAACTCTAGAGAATAGAGCCGAAATCAGGGGTAACGGATACTGATATTTAATAGTAATTTTATTGAGGGCACGATAATCAATACAAGGCCTTAAAGAACCATCCTTTTTGGCCACAAAAAAAAACGGCACCTAAGGGTGAAGAGGATGGTCTAATATGACCCTTCTCCAACGCCTCCTTAATATAGGACCGCATAGCCTCGTGCTCGGGTACAGATAAATTGAAGAGCCGACCCTTGGGAAATTTACACCCCGGGCTTAGTTCAATTGCACAGTCATAACTCCTATGAGGAGGCAAGGACGCAGACTCATTCTCACTAAATACATCATAAAAGTCCGCCAAATAGTCAGGAACATCATGCGACTGAGGAGAGGTGGAAAAAACCGGAGCCTCACTAAAGGCACACCGACAACCCCAACTCACCACAGACAAAGATTTCCAATCCAAAACTGGATTATGAATTTGCAACCAGGGAAACCCCAGAACAACGGCATCATGCAGACCATGCAACACCAAAAATCTGCAATTTTCTTGGATGGTATGGGGCGACCCGCATGACCACCTGGGTCCAAAACTGAGGTTTATTTTTAGCCAAAGGAGTAGCATCAATCCCCCTCAAAGGGATAGGCGTCTGCAGAGGTGTCATCGGAAATCCACAACGTTTAGCAAAATCCAAGTCCATTAGGTTTAGCGCTGCTCCCGAATCCACAAAAGCCTTGGCGGAAAATGTGGACAGGGAGCAGATCAGAGTAATAGCCAGAAGAAACTTAGGTTGATCACCACCAACAGAAAATGTGTGTGCAAAGCGTTTCTCTCGTTTAGGACAAACAGAAATAATATGCGAGGCATCTCCACAGAAAAAACACAGCTTATTACGCCTTCTGAACTCCTGACGTTGTGCCTTAGACAAAACTCTATCACATTGCATAGGTTCAGACGTCTGTTCAACCGGTGGCAACACCTCTCGTGCAATCCTGCGTTCACGTAAACGCCGATCAACCTGAATGGCTAATGACATAGAATCGTCCAGACCAGAGGGAACAGGAAATCCCACCATAGTATCTTTTACGGCTTCTGACAAACCCTTCCGAAAGAGAGCAGCCAAGGCATTATCATTCCAGGTAGTAAGGACTGCCCACTTTCGAAACTTTTGACAGTACAACTCTGCAGAATCTCAACCCTGGTTTAATGCCAACAGGGTCTTTTCAGCCTGATCAATAGAACTAGGTTCGTCATAAATCAACCCCAAAGCTTGAAAGAATGCGTTCACATTAGTCAGAATAGGATCATCTGGTTTCAAAGAAAACGCCCAATCCTGGGGATCGTCATGCAGCAAAGAGATGACAATTTTAACCTGCTGCGCGGAGCTCCCTGACGAGTTAGGCTTCAAGGCAAAAAATAATTTACAATTATTTTTGAAACTCAAAAATTTAGATCGATCCCCAAAAAATACATCAGGTGTAGGGATCTTTGGTTCAACAGCATGCGAACGAGCAAGGTAGGCGGAAATTCCCCGCACTTCCGCAGCGAGCTGCTCCACACGATCAGACAATTGCTTTATCTCCATTGAGAGGAAAAAAAAAAATTTCCCCCTACGGCCTCAGAGATATAGAGGAAAGAATATACACACACCTTTTTTTTTTTTTTTTTAAACACAATTCTTTCCTGCTATTGAGTACCCTAGGATCTGCGGTATGGCGGGCGATTCTATTATGATTGAGTCACCGTAGGAGGCAAAAACAGAAATGCTAGCTAAGTCCAGAAAACCAGAGCAGTTGGCTGCTATCGGATTGCAGACCCCTGATCCTATCACAACAACTAACAGTAGCCGTGGGGGGTTCCTACGATGCCCTAGACCCCTCGATCACAGCCGGAGAATTAAATAGGCCCACAGAAAGAAAGGGGAAATCTAAACTGCCCCAGAGCAGACCCCAAAGCAATAGGCAGCCCCCAACATATAATGACGGTGAAGCAAAATGAAAACACTAACACAGATAGAAAGATAGACTGAGCAAAGACGGGGCCCAAACTACCTAGATATGAAAGGACAGGAAGGCTGCTGTCTGCAATCCCTGAAAAACCCTATGAAAATAAGAGCCAACAGACTGACAGTGAAAAAGGCCCTGAAGACGCTAGGCTTCAAAAAAGCCATGTCAGTACTCAGGAATATTCTGAAGACAGAGCAACAGGCAAAAGGAGATTCAGCTCACCCCAGCAGGGAATGGCAGAATCCAGAAAAGCAAGGAAAACAAAAACAAAACATAAATGCAAACAGGCAAAGCAGAAAACTTAGCTTTAGGGAAGCAGGAATCAGACTGGTGTCCTAGAAGTCCACAGTGAAATCACCCGCAGGGCAGAAGGGCGTCGGCAGCCTTATATCCAGTCAGTGACTCCAATCAGCCAGTCATCCTCATTAGTCTCAGGTGCCTGATAATCAGGCTCATTACCTTCCTTTACCAGAATAGGGAGTTCACCAGACCTCAGTGACGAAGGGGAAAATGAACTCACAACAGGGGACGCAACAGCGTCTTCTGAAAACAGGCTCCGCACCGGCGACACCGGGCATGGCGTCACCGGGCGGGGTAGCTCGGGGCTGGGAGTAGAGGCCCCGCTCAGCTCCGCAACAGTGGGGTCTTTCGTGGCCAGATTTTCGGGGTCACAGGAGGCCACGTGCCACGGCTGAGTGGTGGGGGCCGCTTGCGGAACCGCTGGCAGAGCCGGGGGAACTCTCACCTTCCTTGGCGCTGCGGTCTCCGTCACATCTCTCCGCGGCTGCTCCCACAGTCTCCGCTCTTCACTCCACCTTCTGGTGGGGCTGGCCTCCAGGCTCAGAGGTTCCGCGGAGGTGCTCTCTGCTGGTATCTTGGGCGGCCACTCCCATAGGATCCGCCATGGCTCCGCTCCTCCACTCGAGACCGGACTGGCTGTTCGTGACTCCGAGGTATAGGTCTTCTGGCAAAGCTCGACCTCCCGCCGCCATCGCCACTCCAGGCGGCCGTTGCCTCTACAACCACAGCGTCACATCCCGTCCAGTGGGCAGCAATCGAATGGCGCCAGACAGCCGCAGCCAACCTTTTCCTTTGTGCCACTCCCTCTGCTGGGTGGGGCGACGGCAGGCCTTTCCACCCACTTGACAGGGTCCAGTATGTGGGAGCATCAGCCTCCTGGTACATATCGCAGTCCCCAGGGGTACGTAGGAGGGGGCCCCAGTCCATTGGGGACAACGGCAAACAACTGGATATCTCCTCTGCGCTGAAGCAGCACCGCCATCTTGCTCCGGACCTGGTACCGCCCCGGATCCTCTGCTGGCAACGCAGATACTCCACAGCGCTCCCAATTTGTTATCCACAGGTTGGTAATTTGTAATCCACAGGTGTTTATAATCCACACAGTGCAGTCCAAGTCTGTTCCCATTCCTCAGAGGCAGGCTTGCCGCAGAAGATTTTGTATTAGCGGCGTTGATCCTGCCGACTACGCCAAGTGTAGGGTCGCAGGCCGGGCTGGGGGGTGGTCCCTCTGTATACCGCGCAGTGACGTACAGACACAAGCTGGAGGCAAGTTTCGGGTGCAACAGGTCCAAGTTTATTCTCTCTCTCGCCGTCCGCCAGACGGCCTCACTGCACATTATAACATCGTACTTTCTCTGGGGACGTATATATACGTACCGTCCCCCTTTACACTCTGCGACGCTTCTGACAGCTCCGTCACTGTGGCCGCCGTAGGCCTGTGCACCAACAGTAATTTTACTGGTCAAACGTTGTTCCAAATACGGTGTCCTACACCTGGAAACTCATCTATACTGCGGTACTTTATACCACCCCCCTGACTTTCTCTCTCCAAAGTCCCCCTGGTTGGGTTTTCCTCACAGTGTAGCAACTGTCACAGTCTCCTCGTCACTTGAAATCCCCTTGGGGACTGGAACTTTCTGGAACCCTCCTGTCAAATTTATAGCTTTCCCGGTTCCCTGTAACTCCGCCCCCCATGACCAACGGTTTCTTAGCCCTAAGCTGATGTCAAGTCCTATGCTCACACTCCTCCCTGCACTCTAATGTCAGTTCAAGGTACTGCACGTCACCTACACTTTCCTAGCTGTTTTCCCTTTTGAAATCTGACCAGTCAGTCCGTCCGTCAGGTCACCTTCCCTACAGCAAGAAGAAAGCCATTTCACAAAGAAATCCATAAAAAGTGTTGTTTAAAGTTTGCAACAAGCCACCGGGGAGACACAAGCCACCTGGGAGACACACCAAACATGTGGAAGAAGGTGCTCTGGTCAGATGAAACCAAATTGAACTTTTTGGCAACAATGCCAAAATATATGTTTGGCGTAAAGGCAACACAGCTCATCACCCTGAACACACCATCCCCACTGTCCAACATGGTGGTAGCAGCATCATAGTTTGGGCCTGCTTTTCTTCAGCAGGGACAGGGAAGATGGTTAAAATTGATGGGAAGATGGATGGAGCTAAATACAGGACCATTCTTGAAGAAAACCTGTTGGAGTCTGCAAAAGACCTGAGACTGGGATGGAAATTTGTCTTCCAACAAGACAGTGATCCTAAACATAAAGCAAAATCTACAATGGAATGGTTCACAAATAAACGTATCCAGGTGTTAGAATGGTCAAATCACAGTCCAGACCTGAATCCAATCGAGAATCTGTGGAAACAGCTGAAAACTGCTGATCACAAACGACCTCCATCCAACCTCACTGAGCTCGAGCTGTTTGCCAAGGAAGAATGGGCGAGAATTACAGTCTCTCGATGTACAAAACTTATAGACACACACCCCAAGCGACTGCAGCTGTAATCGCAGCAAAAGGTGGCGCAACAAAGTATTAAGTTAAAGGGGCGGAATAATATTGCACGCCTCACTTTTCAGTTTTTGAATTTCCACAAAAATTTAAAATGACCAATAAATTTCCTCCAATGTCACAATTGTGTCCCACTTGTTGATTCTTCACCAAAAATGTACATTTGGTATCTTTATGTTTCAAGCATGATATGTGGGAAAAGGTTGAAAAGTTCTAGGGGGCCGAATACTTTCGCAAGGCACTGTATATATATCTTACACTACACAACAGCACATATAGCAGGCATTACATTTCACATTAAATTTACCAGCTATCCAGGGACGTACAAACACAGACAAGGGAGAGTGGGCACAACTAGTCCCTGCACACCCCTTACACCCCTTCCAATGCCAATTTATTCCTGGGTTGGTGGGAGGATCAATTTGTGTTTAATGAGGATCTTTTGTTTCACACCAGTCACATATTACTTTGGGCATATTATATTGACAACATTTTGATTATTTGGGAAGGACCTAAATCGCTTTCTTGATTTTGTCCACATTTTAACCCCTTTCCAACGTGATCTGTAATAATATGTCCCTGCGCCCTGGTACTTATGGACACGGGACGGATTATTGCGCCCATGCAATTGTGCGCGTACACACACTGTGCGCTTACCGTCTGGTTTCAGCTGATTCTGACAGCTGACACCTGGCAATAAGCACCAGGAGCAGTCATGCACTGCTGCTGTCACTTTAACCCCCTAATTGCTGCGATCAAACTCTATCACAGCATTCTGGGAGTAGTCAGAGGGAAGACCAACCCTCTGCCCTTGGATTGGAGACCCCGCAGCATCATTGTGAGTCCCGATCATTGCCATGGTGATCCGATGCAGTGCAGAGCTGACAGTTTGCATAGCAGAGGGATGCTGCTGCACTCCCCATTCTGTACAAGCGATCAGCTGCAAAAAATGATATTTCCATAGTGGGACAAAGTGAAAAAAAAATTAAATTGTAAAAATATTTTTTTTAAAAATCAAAAGAAATTGTATCCATAAATAAATTTTTATGAAAAAAGCATATACACAATAAAAGTACACATATTTGGTATCGCCACATCCGCAAGGACTCAACCTATGAAACTATCCCATTAGTTAACCCCTCTAGTGAACACCATAAAAAATAAAAAAACAAGGCAAAAAACTATGCCATAGCATACTGCCGAACAAAAAGTGGAATAAAAAGCGATAAAAGATGGATATAAATAATCATAGTACCATTGAAAAAGTCATCTTGTCCTGCAAAACACAAGCTGACATACTGCTCCATCAGCAGAAAAATAAAAAAAGTTATAGCTCTCAGAATAAAGCAATGGAAAAATAATTATTTTTTTCAATAAAAAAAGTATTTATTGTGTAAAAGCACCAAAACATTTAAAAAAATGAGGTGTTGCTGTAATTGTACTGACCCGAAGAATAAGACTGCCTTATCAATTTTTTCACAAGCGGAACAACATAAACCCTCTTAACAAAAAAAATCCTGAATTGCTGGTTTTTGCTCATTCTTCCTCCCAAAAATCGGAATAGAGAACGATCAAAGAATGTCATGTCGGAAAATGGCAACAAAAAAGTCAACCTGTCCTGCAGTAAACAAACCCCCACATAAGGTCACAGGAGGGGAGGAGTCAGGAGGTCACATGATGAGGGGCCCCCGGCCCGAGACCCCTGATTATGTGACCCTTGACTCCTCCCCCTGTGAGCTCATCACAGGTCCATAAATAAAAATCGAAACACGTTAACCCTGTGATGATACATAAAGAGAACCAGGTGGGAGAAAAAATAGATATATTAATGAGAAATGGCGACCTACCTGACTGCTATTATGAGGCAGTGGTTTGGAAGCTACTGCAATATCCCACCGTCTATGAGACGTATTGTGCTCTGGTAAATCAAGGAGAAATTAATGTTGGTCATGGAGATTGAATCTCTGAGGCTCTGTGCCTGTAGGAATATATGCCTGGTTAGTACAGGTTAATGCCTGTTGTTGCTTTATCAGGCTTGTATTGGAAGAGCAGGTTTCATGCAGCACTGTTGGCCTTTTACTAGGCTTGTATTGATGGGTAAGGTTACATATGACGCGTGCAGGTGTAGTGCCTTGGCGTGTAGACCTGGACGCAGTATCCGCTGCTACTACTTGTGCACCCTGTAGTAGTGCCACGCTATACTTTACACGATGTATGTAGGATTCTGCTGTGCTGGTTGTCATTGTGCTGGATGAGGGAAGTATGTGTGGGGTCAGGAGGGGTTTACAGGGTGGATGTAGCTGCGTGTGTGTGCGAGGTGTACGGAGTGTGGCCGCGTGTGTACGAGGTGTACAGAGTGGAGCCGTGCGTGTACGAGGTGTACGGAGCAGAGCCACATGTGTACGAGATGTACGGAGTGGAGCCGTGTGTGTGTACGGAGCGGAGCCACGTGTGTACGAGGTGTACAGAATAAAGCTCTGTGCGTACAAAGTGTACGGAGCGGAGCCGCGTGTGTACGAGGTGTATGGAGCAAAGCCGTATGTGTACAAGGTTTACTGAGTGGAGCCTTGTGTGTACAAGGTGTACGGAGCAGAGCCGCATGTGTACGAGGTTTACGGAGTGGAGCCATGTGTGTACTGAGTAGAGCCGTGTGTGTGCGAGGTGTAAGGAGCGGAGCCATGGGTGTATGAGGCATACAAAGCGGAACCATGTGTGTATGAGGAGTGCAGAGTCATGTGTGTACAAGGTGTATGATGGAGAGCATTCATACCTCCCAACCGTCCCAGATCCAGCTGGACAGCCCTGATTTTGAGAGTCTGCCATTGCCCCGGCTGGGAGCTTACTTTTCCCATGGACGCCATGGAGCCCCGAGGAGCACTTGAAAACTCGCACGTGATGTTCCATCTGAAGTGATGTCCTGGTAGCTGACCTGAAATTAGGTAATTTCGGGATGAGATTGCAACGGAACCATGAAGGCACTTCAGGAAATGCTTCAGATCCATCACTGTGTCCTCCTCCGACACGCGGACAGCGTGATGGCCTTGGACTCGCGGATGTCGACCATGTGAGCAGATCATGATATATCTTCCACCAGGAGGTTCAGGTGGGCATTACAATGTGAGCTGGACTGGTATATAGTATCTTTATAGAATCTTTCTTTCTCTCTCTGTTTCTTTCTCTCTCTCTCTCTGTTCTTTCTTTCCCCTTTTTCTGTTTCTCTCTGGTCTTTCTTTCGCTCTGTTCTTTCTTTCTCGCTCTAATCTTTCTTTCTCTCTCTCTGTTCTTCCTTTCTCTCTGTTCTTTCTTTCTCTCTCTGTTCTCTTTCTTTCCCCTCTGTTCTTTCTTTCTATCACTCTGTTCTTTCTTTCTTTCTTTCCCCTTTCTTTCTCTCTGTTCTTTCTTTCCCTGTTGTTTCTTACTCTCTCTCTGTTGCTTCTTTACCTGTTGTTTCTTTCTCTCTCTCTGTTGTTTCTTTCCCTGTTGTTTCTTTCTCTCTCTCTGTTGTTTCTTTCCCTGTTGTTTCTTTCTCTCTCTCTGTTGTTTCTTTCCCTGTTGTTTCTTTCTCTCTCTCTGTTGTTTCTTTCCCTGTTGTTTCTTTCTATCTCTTTTCTTTCTTTCCTCTTTCTTTCTCTGTTCATTCTCTCTTTCTTTCGCTCTCTGTTCTTTCTTTTCCCTTTCTTTCTTCCTCTCTTGTCTTTCTTTCCTCTCTTTGTTCTTTCTCTCCCCTTTCTTTCTTTCTCTCTGTTCTTTCCCCTCTTTCTTTCTCTCTCCCTATGTTCTTTTTTTCTGTCCCCTCTTTCTCTGTTCTCTTTCTTTCTCTCTGTTTCTTTCTTTCTCTCTCTTTCTCTCTCTGTTTTCTTTTTTCTCTCTCTGTTCTTTCTTTTCCTCAGTACCAGTCAGTGTGCCCACAGTACCAGTCACTGTGCCCACAATGCCAGCCACTGTGCCCACAATGCCAGTCATTGTGATCAGCAGCACTAAATGGGTGTGGTCGAGGTGTGGACATGGGTGTGACTAGTTGTGGAATGAGTGTGTTCATGGGCGTAGTCTAAAATTTACCGCAGTGCGCTGCACATGCCACACCCTTTGTCCCTCTTTCCCTTCTTCAAAAGTTGGGAGGTGTTATGGATGAGTCACTGAAGGAGGAAAAAACAAAAATAATAGCTAAGTCCAGAAAACCAGAGATGTTGGAAGCTATCGGACTGCAGACCCCTGACCCTATCCACAACAACTAGCAGTAGCCGTGGGGGGTTCCTACGGTGCCCTAGACCCCTCGATCACAGCCGGAGAACTAAATTAGCCTAAAGATAGAAAGGGGAAATCTAAACTGCCCCAGACCAGACCCCAAAGCAATAGGCAGCCCCCAACATATAATGACTGTGAAGCAAGATGAAAAACACTAACACAGATAGAAAGATAGGTTGAGCAAATGATGGGGCCCAAGCTAACTAAATAGGACAGGATAGAAAAGCTGCTGACTGCAATCCGCAAAAACCCTATCCAAAAATGAACCAACAGACTGATAGGAAAAACAGGCCCTGAAGTCGCTAGGCTTCAAAAAGACTATATCAGCACTCAGGTGTATTCTGAAGACAGAGCCAGAGATCAACAGATCAGAGACAAAAATGGAATTCAGCTCACCCCAGGCCGGGGAAGGCTGAACTCCAAAAAACAAGGCAAACAAAACCAGAACTAAAGTGTACAAAAGGCAAAGCAAAACATAGCTTTGAGAAGCAGAAATCAGACTGGTCTCCAAGAATCCAGCAGGAAGATCACCAGCAAGGCAGCAGGGCGTCGGCTGCCTTATATCCAGTCATCAGTTCCTGTGACCCAGTCATCATCTACCTGCTCAGCTGTTTGGTATTCAGCCTCACTACCTTCCTTCGCCAGAAGAGGGAGTTCATCAGACCTCACTGGTGAAGGGAAAAATGAACTCACAACAGGGATGTATGCATATACTTGCATGGCTTCATTTTCTCTCTGGTAAAAGGACCTTTCAGACTTCCTGTTATGCTGTATTAAGAAGCTGATGCATGTACCTCTTGTTCTGTGAAGATAAAAGTTAAATTACACCATATAATCTACTCTCACAAGTTTCTTCTGCAACTAAACTATACAACAGGTTCTGGGCCCAGCATAGAAGGCAAAAAAGGACTTGGTGAATGCAAAAGAATACTTCAGAGCAATTCTCTCCAAACAAGTAAGACAAATAAGTTAAAGATGAGCAGCAGTTCAGAGCTGAGACTCACAGTAGCTAAGATGACCAATGAGAACTATCAGTTATGGAAGTTCAAAGTGGAGATGTGATTGTCTAAAGATGATTTATGGGAGGTAATCACTACAGACAGACCCAATGATAATAATCAGACATGGGATAAGAAAAACAGACAAGCAAAAGCTATCCGCTTATTAGTGGAGGATGATCAGTTAATGCATATAAGGAATGATAATGCAGCAAAGGGAATGTGGGAAGCATTGAGAAAGCTACATGAAAGATCCAGCTTAACCCCTGTGTGACGTTTGACGTACTATAACGTCCATGTGCCCTGGGACTTAATGCCCATGGACGGTATAGTACGTTATGTGTGATCAGCTGCGCTCACAGGTGGAATGCGGCTGATCGCGGCCAGCTGACACCCGGCACTAAATGCCAGGAGCGGTCACAGATCGCTCCCGGCACTTTAACCCCCGGAACACTGCATCAAACATGATCACAGTGTTCCGGAGCCAGCAGAGGGGCTGACAGCCCGTCTGCCTTTGGATCGGAGACCCCGCGTCATGACGCAGGGTCCCGATGGTTGCCATGGAGACCCGATGTAGTCATGATGACATCCGGGTCTCCAGAGCTGAGACTTACTGTCATGCGCAGAGCATGTCAGGAAGGCTTTCAGGTTAGTGATATAGAAGCTGCAGCGCTGACAGCTTCTATAGCATGCAGATCTGCATGCTATAGAAGCGATCAACCTGCACGAAATGAGTGTCCCATAGTGGGACACAGTGTAAAAGTAAGAATTAAATAAAATAAAAAATTTGAAATATTTGTAAAAATATTTAAAAAAATAATAATAAAAAAATCAATATTTATTCCATCAATAAATAAATATTTAAATAGAAAATCTAAACAATAAAAGTATACATATTTAGTATCGCCGCGTCCATAACGACCCGCCCTATAAAACTGTCCCACTAGTAAACCCCTTTAGTGAACACCATTAAAAAAAAAGAAAACACAAGGCAAAAAAACAATACTTTATCAACATACCACCGAACAAAAAGTGGAATACGCGATCAAAAAGACAGGTATAAATAAACGTGGTACCGCTGAAAACGTCATCTTGTCCCGCAAGAAACAAACCCCAATACAGCTCCATCATCAGAAAAATAAAAAAGTTATTGCTCTCAGAATAAAGCGATGTAAAAATAATTATTTTTTATATAAAATAGTTTTTATTGTATAAAAGCACCAAAGCATACAAAATGATATAAATGAGGTATCGCTGTAACAGTACTGACCCGAAGAATAAAACTGCTTTATCAATTTTACCACACGTGGGACGGTATAAACGCCCCCCCAAAAGAAATTCATGAATTGCTGGTTTTTGTTCATTCTGCCTCTCAAAAATCGAAATAAAAGCCATCAAGAAATATCATGTGCCCGAAAATGGTACCAATAAAAACGTCAATTCGTCCCGCAAAAAAACTTCACATGAGTCTCTGGGCTAAAATATGGAAAAATTATAGCTCTCAAAATGTGGTGATGCAAAAACTATTTTTGCAATAAAAAGCATCTTTTAGTGTGTGACAGCTGCCAAACATAAAAACCGCCATAAATAGTAAATCAAACCCCCCGTTATCACCCCCTTAGTTAGGGAAAAATAATAAAATAAAAAAAAGTATTTCCATTTTCCCATTAGGGTTAGGGCTAGGGTTGGGGCTAGAGTTAGGGTTGGGGCTAAAGTTAGGATTACGGTTAAGGATGCAATTTGGGCTAGGGTTGGGATTAGGGTTAGGGTTGGGATAGGGGTTAGGGTTAGGTTTGTGGTTAGGGTTGGTATTATGGTTACGGTGTGTTGGGGTTAGGGTTGGAGTTAGAATTGGGGGTTTCCACTATTTAAGCACATCAGGTGCTCTCCAAACGCGACATGGTGTCTGATCTCAATTCCAGCCAATTTTGCATTGAAAAGTTAAATGGCGCTCTTTCCCTTCCAAGCTCTGCCATGCACCAACCCTAACTCAGGACAAATTGCACAATAACTTTTGCAGTTCAATTTCTCCTGTTACCCTTGGTAAAATAAAACAAATTGGACATGAAGTAAATTTTTTGTGAAAAAAAGTTAAATGTTAATTTTTTTAAACATTCCAAAAATTACTGTGAAGCACCTGAAGGGTTAATGAACTTCTTGAATGTGGTGTTGAGCACCTTGAGGGGTGCAGTTTTTAGAATGGTGTCACTTTTGGGGATTTTCTGTCATATAGACTCCTCAAAGTGACTTCAAATGTGAGGTGGTCTGTAAAAATAAAATGGTGTTGTAAAAATTAGAAATCGCTGGTCAACTTTTAACCCTTAAGAAATGATGGAGGTGGTAACACAGCTGAGATCAGTCGGTGAAGACATTAACCCCTTCCTGACATCTGACATACTATCCCGTCCATGGTACAGGGACCCCTATAACCGGAGACGGGATAGTACGTCATCGCAATCAGCGGCGCTCCCGGGGGGAATGTCATGCTGATCGCAGCCGGGTGTCAGCTGATTATCACAGCATACACCAGGCACTATGTGTCAGGGGCGGTCATGGACCGCCCCCGGCACGTTGACCCCTGGCACACTGCGATCAAACATGATCACAGTGTACTGGGGGATTAGGGAAGCATCAGCAGGGAAGGGGCTTCCTCCATGCTTCCCTGAGACCCCCAGCGCAGCGCAATGTGCTGCGCTGCTCTAGGCGCCTCCTTCCCTGCAGGTCCCCGGATCCAATATGGATGTAGTGGCCTTCGGGGGCCTTCAGGGAGGCGGCTTCCTCAGTGCCTGCAGAGCGCAGGCAGTGAGGAAGCCTGTGCAGCTCCTGTCAGATCGCTGATCTGACGCAGCCCTGTGTGACGTGTCAGATCAGCGATCTCAGACATGACAGTGATGTCCCCCCGGACAATGTAATAAAGTTAAAAAAAAAAAAAAAATCGCTAAATACAAAAAAAAAAAATTCCCTAATAAATTCATTTTTTGGAATAAAATAAAAGTACACATATTTAGTATCGCCGCGTTCGTAACAACCCGCCCTATAAAACTGTCCCATTAGTTAACCCCTTTAGCGAACCCCTTAAAAAATAAAAATAAAAAACAAAGCAAAAACCAATGCTTTATTCTCATACCGCCGAACAAAAAGTGCAATAACGCGCGATCCAAAAGACAGATATAAATAACCATGGTACCACGGAAAACGTCGTCTTGTCCCACAAAAAAACGAGCTGCCACACAGCATCATCAGCAAAAAAATAAAAAAAGTTATAGCTCGCAGAATAAAGCGATGCAAAAATAATTATTTTTTATATAAAATTGTTTTCATTGCATAAAAGCGCCAAAGCATAAAAAAAGACCTAAATGAGGTATCGCTGTAACCGTACTGACCCAAAGAATAAAACCGCCTGTTACGTGTTACAGAACCACTCAGCACCCAGAATATGTTGTGCACTTATTTGTATGTATAACAGGTTCCATGTGAGATGCATGTCCCTAATGCATCAGTTCACAGGCTGCGCCCCTGGGCAGAGGGGACATGATATTCTCCTTTTTTCCACCCTCCCCCCACCTTTGTAATTCCCACAGTAAACATCGGCAGGCTCCGGCCACCTGCGGCTTTTGTAATGTATGTCTGGTCTGCTGCTTTTCTATTGGCCGGCCCTCTGTATCTGTGTGATATATTCTGTGTCCTGTGAGTAAAGTGTTGTCAGACTGGAAATACGTGGAGAAGCAGTGATCTTTTATAAGCGCCCATGTAACCAAGGAATTCCAGCCAGCGTCATTCATTCAGACTCCAGCCAACGCAGAGCGGACCTCCGAAAACATGGGCTGGTACTGAAAGAGGTACCCCAGCTTGGTAGACCCCGTTACACTGGTGGCAGCGGCGGGATATGATACCCCTTCTGCAGGAGGAAAGGAATGAATGGAAAACAACTACCAGAAGTTAAAGAGGACTACATTAAAAGATCTGCTGGAAGCCCGAGGGTTGATCGCCAGCAACAAAACAAAAGCGGGTTTGATAGCAGCCATCATGGAACACGACAGTGCAGCGCCCCCCAATGTGAACGTGGAGGAGACCGAATTCCAGAGGGAGGTAAAGAACAGATTAGTGTTCTATGGCCCAAACCCTGCAGTAGAGATCATACGAGAGGTGATGGCTGATGTGCGTACTGATCTGAAGGAAAAGATGGCCGAGCGGACCAGGATAGAGCTAGCCAAGATGGAGATGGCAGAGCGGACCAAAGTGGAGCTGGCCAAGATGGAGATGGCAGAGCGGAGAGAGGAGAGTCAGCGAGCAGGGGGAGCTCTGGCCTTCGACCAGGTACCTTCAACAGTAAGCCACAAAAAGATCCAGTATAATGTGTTATGAATGAGTCACCGTAGGAGGCAAAAACAGAAATACTAGCTTAGTCCAGAAAACCAGAGAAGTTGGCAGCTATCGGATTGCAGACCCCTGAACCTAACAACAACAACTAGCAGTAGCCGTGGGGGGTTCCTATGGTGCCCTAGACCCCTCAATCACAGCCGGAGAACTACATAGCCTAAAGACAGAAAGGGAAATCTAAATTGCCCCAGAGCAGACCCCAAAGCAATAGGCAGCCCCCAACATATAATGACGGTGAAGCAAGATGAAAAAATACTCACACAGATAGAAAGATAGGCTGAGCAAATGATGGGGCCCAAGCTAACTAAATAGGACAGAATAGAAAAGCTGCTGTCTGCAATCCGCCAAAACCCTATAGAAACAAGAGCCACCCGACTGATAGGGAAAAAAGCCCTGAAGACGCTAGGCTTCAAAAAGACTATATCAGTACCCAGGTATTTTCTGAAGACAGAGCAAAAAGGAATTCAGCTCACCCCAGCAGGCAATGGCAGAAATCCAGCAAAACAAGGCAAAACAAAACCAAAACAAAAATGCAAAAAGAAGAGCAGAAAACTTAGCTTTTGAGGAGCAGGAATCAGACTGGTCTCCAAGAATCCCTCAGAGAAATCACCCGCAAGGCAGAAGGGCGTCGGCTGCCTTATATCCAGTCAGCAATTCCAGTCACCCAGTCATCATCATTCTGCTCAGCTGTTTGGTAATCAGCCTCACTACCTTCCTTCACCAGAAGAGGGAGTTCATCAGACCTCAATGGTGAAGGGGAAAATGAACTCACAACAGTACCTCCCCCTTGAGGAGGGGTCACCGAACCCTCATCCACGCCACCAGGGCGATCAGGGTGAGCCCGATGAAAGGCACGCACCAATCTTTTGGCATGAATATCAGAGGCAGAGACCCAGGAATTATCCTCCTGACCATAACCCTTCCACTTAACCAAATACTGGAGTCTCCGTCTAGCCAGACGGGAATCCAGTATCTTCTCTACCTCATATTCCATGTTACCTTCAACCAATACAAGGTCCGGAGGTGCCACCCCAGGAACAACTGGTTCAACAAACCTCTTCAACAAGGACTTATGAAACACATTATGGATTTTAAATGTGACAGGAAGAGCCAAACGAGAAGAGACCGGATTAATAATCTCCAAAATCTTGCAAGGTCCAATAAATCTAGGCTTAAACTTAGGAGAAGCCACCTTCATAGCGATATTTTTTGATGATAACCAAACCATATCACCAACCTTAAACTGGGGACCAATGGTCCTATGTCGGTTGGAAAACCGCTGGGCCTTTTCCTGGGAGAGAGATAACTTATCCACCACTTGGTCCCAGATCTGGTGCATTCTCTCCACCACAGTGTCAACACCTGGGCAGGCAGAAGGCTCCACCTGCCCTGAAGAAAATCGAGGATGAAACCCAAAGTTACAAAAAAAAGGTGACATCAAAGTGTCAGAACTAGCTCTATTATTTAAAGCAAATTCAGCCAAGGGCAACAATGAAACCCAATCATCCTGATCAGCCGAAATAAAACATCTCAAATACGACTCCAAGGTCTGGTTTGTTCTCTCCGTCTGCCCATTGGTCTGAGGGTGAAAAGCAGAGAAGAAGGACAACTGAATTCCCAGCTTGGAACAGAAAGTCCTCCAAAATCTAGACACAAACTGAACTCCTCTGTCAGATACAATGTTCTCAGGAATCCCGTGCAAGCGAACCACCTGTTGCAAAAACAGGGGCACCAACTCAGAGGAAGATGGCAACTTAGGGAGTGGTACAAGATGAACCATCTTAGAGAACCTATCACAAATCACCCAAATAACAGTCATTCTCTGAGAGACAGGCATATCAGAGATGAAATCCATTGAAATATGGGTCCATGACCTCCTGGGCACCGGCAAAGGCATCAACAACCCACTAGAGCGAGAACAAGGTTTAGACCGGGAGCAAGTCCCACAGGACTGCACAAAATTCCTGACATCACGAGACAAGGCGGGCCACCAAAAAGACCGACTCACCAGATCTCTAGTACCAAGAATACCTGGATGACCAGCCAATGCAGAGCAATGAACTTCAGACATCACTCTTCTTCCACTGGTCAGGAACATACAATTTTCCACTGGGACAACGCTCAGGTTTGTCCTCCTGGAACTCTTCCAGAGCACGTCTCAAATCGGGCGAGATGGCAGAAAGAACTACCCCTTCGCCTAAGATGGTAGCAGGTTTGGTCACCACAGGAGAATCAGCAAAGAAGCTCCTAGAAAGACCGTCAACCTTGACATTCTTAGTGCCAGGAAGAAAAGAGACCACAAAATCAAAACGTGTAAAAAACAAGTCCCACCTAGCCTGTCTAGGGTTCAAGCGTTTGGCTGACTCCAGGTAAATCAAATTCTTGTGGTCAGTGAGGACCACGACTTGATGTTTAGCTCCCTCCAACCAATGTCTCCACTCCTCAAATGCCCATTTCATGGCTAACAGTTCCCGATTCCCCACATCATAGTTACGTTCAGATGGAGAGAACTTTCGGGAAAAGAAAGCACAGGGATTCATTTTAGATGTTACAGGATCCTTTTGGGACAAAACAGCTCCTGCACCAATCTCAGAAGCATCCACCTCTACCTGGAACGGGAGTGAGACATCAGGTTGCCGCAAAAGCGGGGCAGAAGTGAATCTTCGCTTCAGCTCCTGAAAGGGAGAAACAGCCTCTGGAGACCAATTCAACTCATCAGCACCCTGCTTAGTCAGATCAGTCAATGGCTTGGCAATACTAGAAAATTTTGCTATAAATTTCCAATAAAAATTAGCAAAACCCAAAAACTTCTGGAGGGCCTTCAAAGAAGTGGGTTGAACCCAATCATAAATGGCCTGCACCTTGGCCGGGTCCATTTCAATAGTTGACGGAGACAAAATAAATCCCAAAAATGAAATCCTCTGTACCCAAAAAGGCATTTCGATCCTTTGACATACAGGGAATTCTCCCTCAAGATCCGGAACACAGTCTGAACATGTTCCACATGAGAATCCCAATCCTTGGAGAAGATCAAAATATCATCCAGATAGATGATTCTCCACTCACTCACTCCCTCCTAGACCCTTCACAGTCCGGTTTCCGCCCCCTACATTCGACAGAAACTGCACTCATCAAAGTGACCAATGACCTTCTGACAGCAAAACGTAATGGTGACCACTCTCTGCTCATTCTTCTCGACCTTTCTGCAGCTTTCGACACTGTTGACCATCCTCTCCTACTCTCTAGGCTCCAGTCACTAGGCATTAAGGACACTGCTCTTTCCTGGTTCTCCTCCTATCTTTCCGACCGCTCCTTCAGTGTTCTGTTTTCTGGCTCCACTTCATCTCCTCTTCCTCTCACTGTTGGGGTACCTCAGGGCTCAGTCCTTGGCCCCATTCTCTTCTCTCTCTATACGGCCCCAATTGGACAGACCATCAGCAGATTTGGCTTTCAGTACCATCTTTATGCTGATGACACACAACTGTACACATCATCCCCTGACCTTACCTCCGCTGTACTACAGAACGCCACTGACTGTCTGTCTGCAGTCTCCAACATCATGTCTGCTCTCTATCTGAAACTCAACCTCTCCAAAACTGAACTTCTTCTGCTCCCACCATCTACTAACCTCCCTAAATCTGACATTTCCCTCTCTGTGGGTGGCACCATAATAACCCCCCGACAGCAGGCGCGCTGTCTGGGTGTTATGTTCGACTCCGACCTCTCCTTCACCTCCCATATACAATCTCTTGCCCGCTCATGCCGCTTACACCTAAAGAACATCTCTAGAATCCGCCCTTTTCTCACCATGGAAACAACAAAAACTCTCACTGTCGCCCTGATCCACTCCCGCCTGGACTACTGTAATGCTCTATTAATTGGCCTCCCTCTCACTCGACTCTCCCCTCTCCAGTCTATCCTTAATGCAGCAGCCAGGGTTGTCCATCTGGCTAATCGTTACTCAGACGCGTCCGCTCTTCGCCAGTCGTTACACTGGCTGCCAATTCATTACAGGGTACAATTCAAAGTACTTGTTCTCACCCACAAAGCTCTCCACAGTGCGGCACCCCCTTACATCTCCTCCCTCATTTCTGTCTATCGGCCTAACCGACCGCTGCGCTCTGCAAATGACTTTCGACTAACCTCTGCCCTAATCCGTACCTCCCACTCCCGACTCCAAGACTTCTCCCGTGCTGCGCCAATCCTCTGGAATGCTCTACCCCAAGATATTAGGACCATCCACAATTTGCATAGTTTTAGGCGCTCGCTCAAAACACATTTGTTCAGAGCGGCCTATCACATTCAGTAATCAAAGTCATGTTTGTGTGTGTGTAGCCCATTCACTATCTCCATCTAACCCCCACCCCCTGAAGATGGCTGGACCGTCATTGTAAATACATCATTGTAAATACAAACCTGTGTTTTGTATCTCCCCCACCTCATTGTAGATTGTAAGCTCCACGAGCAGGGTCGTCTTATTTCGCTTTAATTATTGTATTGTTAACGTTGTTACTTATGACTGTTGTGTTTGAAACTGTTCAACTGTAAAGCGCTGCGGAATATGTTGGCGCTATATAAATAAAGATTATTATTATTATTATTATTATTATTATTATTATTATTATCCACAAAGTCTCGGAAAATGTTGTTCATGAAGCACTGGAAGACAGAAGGGGCATTAGTGAGCCCAAAAGTCATCACCAGGTACTCAAAATGTCCCTCTGGAGTATTAAACGCAGTCTTCCATTCATCCCCATGCTTAATGCGGATAAGATTATACGCCCCCCTGAGGTCAAGCTTGGTAAACCAGCAAGCACCTTTAACTCTGGAGAATAGATCTGAAATCAGGGGTAACGGATACTGATATTTAATAGTAATTTTGTTGAGGGCACGATAATCAATACAAGGCCTTAATGAACCATCCTTTTTGGCCACGAAAAAAAACCCGGCACCCAAGGGTGAAGAGGATGGTCTAATATGACCCTTCTCCAATGCCTACTTAATATAGGATCGCATAGCCTCGTGCTCGGGTACAGATAAATTGAAGAGCCGACCCTTGGGAAATTTACACCCCGGGCTCAGTTCAATTGCACAGTCATAACTCCTATGAGGAGGCAAAGACGCAGACTCATTCTCACTAAATACATCATAAAAGTCCGCCAAATAGTCCGGAACATCATGCGACTGAGGAGAGGTGGAAAAAACCGGAGCCTCACTAAGGGCACACCGACAACCCCAACTCACCACAGACACAGATTTCCAATCCAAAACTGGATTATGAATTTGCAACCAGGGAAACCCCAGAACAATTGTATCATGCAAATTATGCAACACCAAAAATCTGCAATTTTCTTGATGGTCTGGGGAGACCCGCATTACCACCTGGGTCCAAAACTGAGGTTTATTTTTCGCCAAAGGAGTAGCATCAATCCCCCTCAAAGGGATAAGCGTCCGCAGAGGTGTCATCGGAAATCCACAACGTTTAGCAAAATCCAAGTCCATTAGGTTCAGGGCTGCTCCCAAATCCACAAAAGCCTTGGCGGAAAATGTGGACAGGGAGCAGATCAGAGTAATTGCCAGAAGAAACTTAGGTTGAACACCACCCACAGAAAACGTGTGTGCGAAACGTTTCTCTCATTTAGGACAGACAGAAATAATATGCGAGGCATCTCCACAAAAAAAAACACAGCTTATTACGCCTTCTAAACTCCTGACGTTGCTACCTGGACAAAACTCTATCACATTGCATAGGTTCAGACACTTGTTCAACAGGTGGCAACACCTCTCGTGCAGTCCTGCGTTCACGTAAATGCCGATCAACCTGAATGGCTAATGACATAGAATCGTCCAGACCAGAGGGAACAGGAAATCCCACCATAGTATCTTTTAGGGCTTCTGACAAACCCTTCCGAAAGAGAGCTGCCAAGGCATTATCATTCCAGGTAGTAAGGACCGCCCACTTTCAGAATTTTTGACAGTACAATTCTGCAGAATATCGACCCTGGCTCAACGCCAAGAGGGTCTTTTCAGCCTGATCAATAGCATTAGGTTCGTCATACAACAACCCCAAGGCTTGAAAAAATGCATTCACATTAGTCAGAATAGGATCATCTGGTTTCAAAGAAAACGCCCAATCCTGGGGATCGCCACGCAGCAAAGAGATGACAATTTTAACCTGCTGCGCGGAGCTCCCTGACGAGTTAGGCTTCAAGGCAAAAAATATTTTACAATTATTTTTGAAATGCAAAAATTTAGACCGATCCCCAAAAAACACATCAGGAGTAGGGATCTTTGGTTCAGCAGCATGTGAATGAGCAAGGTAGGCGGAAATTCCCCGCACTTCCGCAGTGAGCTGCACTACACGGTCAGACAATTGCTTTATCTCCATTGAGAGAAAAAAAAATTCCCCCTACGGCCTCAGAGATATAGCGGAAAAAATATACACACCTTTTTTTTTTTTTTTACAATTCTTTCCTGCTATTGAGTACCCTATGATCTGCGGTATGGCGGGTGATTCTGTTATGAATGAGTCACCGTAGGAGGCAAAAACAGAAATACTAGCTAAGTCCAGAAAACCAGAGAAGTTGGCAGCTATCGGATTGCAGACCCCTGAACCTAACAACAACAACAACTAGCAGTAGCCGTGGGGGGTTCATACGGTGCCCTAGACCCCTCGATCACAGCCGGAGAACTACATAGCCTAAAGACAGAAAGGGAAATCTAAACTGCCCCAGAGCAGACCCCAAAGCAATAGGCAGCACCCAACATATAATGACGGTGAAGCAAGATGAAAAAATACTCACACAGATAGAAAGATAGGCTGAGCAAATGATGGGGCCCAAGCTAACTAAATAGGACAGAATAGAAAAGCTGCTGTCTGCAATCCGCCAAAACCCTATAGAAACAAGAGCCACCCGACTGATAGGGAAAAAAGCCCTGAAGACGCTAGGCTTCAAAAAGACTATATCAGTACCCAGGTATTTTCTGAAGACAGAGCAAAAAGGAATTCAGCTCACCCCAGCAGGGAATGGCAGAAATCCAGCAAAACAAGGCAAAACAAAACCAAAACAAAAATGCAAAAAGAAGAGCAGAAAACTTAGCTTTTGAGGAGCAGGAATCAGACTGGTCTCCAAGAATCCCTCAGAGAAATCACCAGCAAGGCAGAAGGGCGTCGGCTGCCTTATATCCAGTCAGCAATTCCAGTCACCCAGTCATCATCATTCTGCTCAGCTGTTTGGTAATTAGCCTCACTACTTTCCTTCACCAGAAGAGGGAGTTCATCAGACCTCAATGGTGAAGGGGAAAATGAACTCACAACAATAATGCCTTCCGACAGGTGAGAGAGGCAGAGGAAGACATTGATGGCTTTCTGCAGGACTTTGAGCGGCAATGTGCCCTTCATCAAGTGAAGCCGGAGGAACGGGTTCAGATTCTGGCCAGCAAGCTGACAGGCCGGGCAGCGGACGCATATCGCACGGTACCTGATGAGGACTGTATGGACTATGAGCGGATCAAAGAAGTGATCTTGGCCCGGTATGCGCTGACACCAGAGGCATACCACCAAAAGTTCCACGGACTTATAAAACGCGTAACCGATACCCACGCTGAATGGGCCTGTAAATTACGGCGGTCACTGCTACAGTGGGTACAAGGGAGCCAAGCAACCACTAAAGAGGACATCCTCCAGCTCTTCTTGTTAGAACGATTCTGTAATGGACTAACCCCAGAGACACAGGAATGGCTTCGGGACAGGCGGCCAACAACTCTTGAGGAAGCCGCTCGTCTGGCCGATGAACATCATGATGCAAGGAGGCCACAGTTGTCCGGATCAAAGATGGTCACTAGGGGCCCGCCCATGGACCTGCAGGGCCCCAAACCACCGAAGATTGTAGGAGGACCAGCTAGAAACCCGGCCTACTACAGTCCCCCTGGGGCACGATGCCACACCTGCCGTCAGCTGGGCCACCTGCAAAGACAATGTACCAACCGGACTCAGCATACCCAGTGGCCAAAGGCGGGAACAGCTACCTTCAGCCGGGCTGCTGTACACTGCTACCAAGGCGAAGCTGACCCGGCATTGGGGGCTACGACTAACCAAGGGGTGGAAGAGATGGAGGAAGTGCTGCATGAAGTAGACCCCGTGCAGGCAGCCCGGGCAGATAATCGACAACAGCATCGACAGGTCGTGTGGGTTAATGGGAAACGTATGCAGGGACTAAGAGATTCCGGAGCAACTTTGACCCTTGTGAATCCTCATCTCGTCCGGGACCAAGAGAAGAAGGACCGGACAGTGGCAGTCCGTGTAGCAGGGGGAGCCATACATCGACTGCCCACTGCCAGGAATCACCTGAACTGGGGAGTCGGGGATGGCCTTGTTGAGGTCGGCTTGATGGAGGATTTGCCTGCAGACATCTTGCTGGGAAATGACTTGGAGCCCATGTTGTCTGCATTCTCGGTGGCCCCTCTGGCTGAGACAAATCCTGTGACCACCCGGAGACAAGCTCAAGCTGCGGAGGCGGAATCACACTCAGAGGAGGCCCAGGTAAAACATCCCAGCCCTACACGTATTCCCATAGCTAGACACATTTCTTGGGCCACCCCAGATAAATTTAAGAGGGAGTTACTTGAGGATCCTTCATTTGAGGGATATCGTGGAAAGGCACAGGAGGGGAGAGGGGTATTGGAAGGGGAACAGTTTGTATGGAAGCAGGGACTCCTCTACCGGATCACAGAGCAGCACCACACAGGGACGAGCCCCACTATAAAACGACAGCTGGTAGTTCCCAATTAGTATAGGCAGGAGCTACTGCAAATCTCTCATGACATACCCTTAGCCGGGCACTTCGGCGTCAGTCGCACCAGGCATCGTCTGACACAAAACTTCTTTTGGCCGGGGGTAACCTATGATGTTCGTCAGTACTGCCAGACCTGTGACAGTTGCCAGCGCATTGGCAAGAGGGGGGATCGATGCAAGGCCAAATTAGCCCCCTCCGCATTGTGGAGGAACCATTTAGCCGAGTAGCGGTCGATCTGATAGGGCCGTTAGCCAAACCCAGTCCGTCAGGGAAAAAGTATATATTGACATTGGTAGATTATGCCACACGGTATCCAGAGGCGGTTGCGTTACCTAACATACTGGCAGAGACGGTGGCGGCCGCCCTACTCCAGGTGTTCTCACGGGTTGGATTTCCCCGGGAGATTATCTCGGACCAGGGTACCCAGTTTACAGCAGAGGTGACCAACCAACTGTGGAAGCTGTGCGGCGTAAAGTCCATTAGAAGCGCCCTGTACCACCCGCAAGCTAATGGGTTGTGTGAACGCATTAACAGGACATTAAAACAGCTCATTGGGACTTTTACCAGGACATACGGGGACTGGGAGAAATTCTTGCCACACCTCCTGTTTGCCTATCGGGAGGTGCCCCAAGAATCCACGGGGTTCTCCCCGTTCGAGCTGGTATACGGGAGACGGGTAAGGGGACCCCTAGACTTAGTGCTGGAACACTGGGAAGGGGAGGGCCTCATAGAAGGGGTACCTATTGTACCCTATGTGCTGGAATTCCGGGACCGCCTACAGGAGCTGACTCAGGCTGTACGTGAGAATATGCAGGCGACCCAGCGGCGCCAGCGCATATGGTATGATCGGAGGGCCAGAGAGCGCACTTTGGAAATAGGACAGAAGGTCCTGGTGTTAGAGCCCACTAAGCAGAAAAAGTTGCAAGCTGCATGGCAGGGGCCCTACCAGGTAGTGGGGAAAATAGCCGACACAACCTATAATGTCGCCAATTGTGACGACCCCAGGGTTATCCGCATGTTCCACGTGAATATGCTGAAGCCCTACCGGGAGCGCCCTGAAGAGGTAGTGGCCATCTGTGCACCTGAAGCAGAGGATTTAGCCGGACTTCCCTTGCCGGATGTCTTAGGGAAAAGAACTCAGTCTAAAACATGGGACCAGGTACACTTGGGTGAAGACCTAGGCCCCCGGGAGAGACAGCAGGCGGAGGAGTTGTTGAGGCAGCGACAGAGGATGTTTTCGGGGAGACCAGGGTACACTCGCCTGGCACAACACAAGGTTGAGACCCATGATCAGATCCCCCTGCGACAAAACCCCTTCCGCGTCCCTGAGTCTGTACGAGAGGGGATGCAACAAGAGATACAAGAGATGCTGCATTTAGGGGTCATTGAAGAGTCAGATAGTCCCTGGGCATCCCCCGTAGTGTTAGTGCCCAAGAAGAATGGGACTACACGGTTTTGTGTAGACTATCGTAGGCTCAATGAGAAAAAGAAAACAGTGACGGATGCATACCCCATGCCGCGTGTGGATGAGTTGTTAGACCGGCTGGCGGGGGCAAAGTATTTGACCACCATCGATCTATGCAAAGGCTACTTGCAGATTCCCCTTATTCCTGACGCTATTCCCAAGTCGTCATTTGTCACCCCGTTCGGCTTATTCCAGTTTCGAGTTATGCCATTCGGGATGAAGAATGCCCCGGCGACCTTCCAAAGGCTGGCTGACCGGCTTCTGGATGGTCTCCAGGACTATGCTTGTGCCTACCTGGATGACATTGCCATCTACAGTGTGACATGGGAAGAGCATCTAAATCACCTAGAGACAGTATTGGACAGGATCCACCAGGCCGGAATCACCCTGAACCCAAACAAGTGTCACGTGGGCAAAGCAGAGGTTCAGTATTTAGGGCATTGGGTGGAAAGTGGGAAACAGCGACCAGAACCAGCCAAGATTGAGGCCATAGCCAAGTGGCCCATCCCACGCACTAAAACCCAGGTCATGGCGTTTCTAGGGACAGCGGGGTATTACAGGAAATTCATTCCCAATTACAGCAGCGTAGCCAAGCCCCTCACTGATCTGACCCGTAAGAACCAACCCCGCCAGGTAACCTGGACCTCAGAGTGTGAGGAAACCTTCCCGCAACTAGAGGACACCCTCACAAATACCCCTGTATTGGCCGCACCCGATCCAACTAAATGTTTCCTTGTTCACACAGACGCCTCTATGTTTGGATTGGGGGCAGTACTGAGCCAAGTCGGGCCAGACGGCCAAGAACACCCGGTAGCTTACCTGAGTCGGAAACTACTGCCCCGTGAAGTAACCTATGTGGCCATCGAGAAGGAGTTCCTGGCAGTAGTATGGGCACTCAAGAAGTTGCAACCATATTTGTATGAATGACAGTTTTCCCTCCTAACGGACCATAATCCCCTAGTCTGGCTTAATCGGGTCTCCGGAGACAATGCCAGATTGCTGCGGTGGAGTTTAGCCCTACAACCTCTGGACTTCACCATCCACCACAGACCCGGCAAACAAAACGGTAACGCCGATGGACTAAGTCGACAAACGGAACTTGTACCAACCCCATAAACTTCGGTCATCCCCAAACCGATCCGTTGAGGATCAGACTGTGTATGCCGATCGCGTCGCTGAAAAGGGGAGCTGTGTTACGTGTTAAAGAACCACTCAGCACCCAGAATATGTGGTGCAGTTATATGTATGTATAATAGGTTCCATGTGAGATGCATGTCCCTAATGCATCAGCCCACAGACTGCGCCCCTGGGCAGAGGGGACACGATATTCTCGTTTTGTCCGCCCTCCCCCCACCTTTGTAATTCCCACAGTAAACATCGGCAGGCTCCGGCCACCTGCGGCTTTTGTAATGCATGTCTGGCCTGCCGCTTTTCTATTGGCCGGCCCTCTGTATCTGTGTGATATATTCTGTGTCCTGTGAGTAAAGTGTTGTCAGACTGGAAATACATGGAGAAGCAGTCATCTTTTATATGCGCCCATGTATCCAAGGAATTACAGCCAGCGTCATTCATTCAGACTCCAGCCAACGCAGAGCGGACATCCGAAAACACGGGGTGGTACTGAAAGAGGTACCCCAGCTTGGTAGACCCCGTTACACCACCTTATCAATTTTACCACACATGGAACGATGTAAACGCACCCCCCAAAAGAAATTCATGAAATGCTGGTTTTTGTTCATTCTGCGTCCCAAAAATCGGAATAAAAAGCGATCAAAAAATGTCACGTGCCCGAAAATGGTACCAATAAAAACATCAACTTGTCCCGCAAAAAATAAGACCTCACGTGACTCGGTGGGTCAAAATATTGAAAAATTATAGCTCTCAATATGTGGTGATGCAAAAAACAATTTTTACAATATAAAGCGTCTTTTAGCGTGTGACAGCTGCAAAATATAAAAACCCGCCATATATAGTAAATCAAACCCCCCGTTATCACCCGCTTAGTCAGGGAATAATAACAAAATAAAAAAATGTATTTATTTCCATTTTCCAATTAGGGTTAGGGCTAGGGTTAGGGCTGTGTTGGGGTTAGGGTTGGAGCTATAATTGGGGGGTTTCCACTGTTTGGGCACATCAGGTGCTCTCCAAACGCAACATGGCGTCTGATCTCAATTCCAGCCAATTCTGAGTTGAAAAAGTCAAATGGTGCTCCTTCCCTTCCAAGCTCTGCCATGCGCTCAAACAGTGTTTTACCCCCACATATGGGGTATCAGCCTACTCAGGACAAATTTCAAAACAACTTTTGGGGTCCAATTTCTTCTGTTACCCTAAGTAAAATAAAAAATTGGGGGCAAAAATATTTTTATGGAAAAAAAATATGATTTTTTTATTTTCACGCCCGGGCGCTTTAAACTTCTGTGAAGCACTGGGGGGTTCAAAGTGCTCACCACCATCTAGATAAGTTCCTTGGAAGGTCTAGTTTCCAAAATGGTGTCATTTGTGGGGGGGTTTCCACTGTTTAGGCACATCAGGGGCTTTTCAAACGCGGCATGGCATCCAATCCCAATTCCAGCCAAAAAAGTCAAATGGCGCTGCTTCCCTTCCGAGCTCTGCCATGCACCCAAATAGTGGTTTACCCCCACATTTGGAGTATCACCATACTCAGGACAAATTGCAAAATAACTTTTGGGGTCCAGTTACCCTTGGGAAATTAAACATTGGGGGTGAAAAGATCATTTTTGTGGAAAAAAATATGATTTTTTTAATTTTACGGCTGTACGTTATAAACTTATGTGAAACCCTGGGAGGTTCAAAGTTCTCACCACACATCTAGATAAGTTTCTTTGGGGGTCTAGTTTCCAAAATGGTATCATGTGTGAGGAGTCTCCACTGTTTTGGCACATCAGGGGTTTCCAAACGCGACATGGCGTCTGATCTCAATTCCAGCCATAAAAGTCAAATGGCGCTGCTTCCCTTCCGAGCTCTGCCATGCGCCGAAACAGTGGTTCCCCACCCACATATCAGGTATCAGCGTACTCAGGACAAATTGCACAATAACTTTTGCAGTCCAATTTCTCCTGTTACCCTTGGTAAAATAAAAAAAATTGGACCTGAAGTAATTTTTTTGTGAAAAAAAGTTAAATGTTCATTTTTTTTAAACATTCAAAATATTCCTGTGAAGCACCTGAAGGGTTAATAAACTTCTTGAATGTGGTTTTGAGCACCTTGAGGGGTGCAGTTTTTAGAATGGTGTCACTTTTGGGTATTTTCTATCATATAGACCCCTCAAAGTGACTTCAAATGTGATGTGGTCCCTAAAAATAAAATGGTGTTCTAAAAATGAGAAATCGCTGGTCAACTTTTAACTCTTATAACTTCCTAACAAAAAAAAATTTTGGTTCAAAAATTGTGCTGATGTAAAGTAAACATATGGGAAATGTTATTTATTAAGTTTTTTGTGTGCCATATCTCTGTGATTTAAGGGCATAAAAATTCAAATCTGGAAAATTGCGACATTTTCAACATTTTTGCCAAATTTACGTTTTTTCACAAATAAACGCAAGTTACATGAATGAAATTTTACCACTATCATGAAGGACAATATGTCATGAGAAAACAGTGTCAGAATCACCGGGATCCATGGAAGAGTTTCAGAGTTATTACCTCATAAAGGGACAGTGGTCAGAATTGTAAAAATTGGCCTCGTCATTAACATGCAGACCACCCTTGGGGGTAAAGGGGTTAAGGAAAGCCATATAACACCAATATTATTGTGCAGTTTACCAGATTCATATACTGCTCTGATAAGTGCACTAGAGACAAGACCTGAAGCTGACATTGCACTAAAGTTCGCAAAGACCAGACTTATAGATGAATATCATAGAAGGAAAGAGCAAACAAACAATTCCTCTGAAAGGGATAGAGAAAATGCTCTCAAAATGATAAGAATCCCCATAATACAGAAACAAGAGAATGTTTCAGATGTAAGAAAAAAGGACATTTAAAGAAAGACTGTACTATATGGAAAGCAGAACATCAGAAATTACACCAAAAAGAGAATAAACAGAAAGTAAAAAGCACAAGACCATTTGATTTGGTACACACTGATGTATGTGGATCCATGAAAGTGACCATATTAGGAGGTAATAGACTCAAGATACACAAATTTCAAAAACTGACCGTCACATCCCAGCATAAGCATAGTGTGAACAGGTGCTTAACCCAGAGTCACCAACTCATATACATTCAAACAAAAAAGGAAGCACACTGCAGCGTCAAACCATGCAAACATGAAAAATGAATAATGCATTGCATCACTGCATTAGAAGTATGAAGAAATGAGAAAGTTCAGCGCATAAAATGGCCAAGTTATGTGTACCTGGAAGCCAACGTTAAGGCATTTCTCGTTTTCCAGGTCCCTATTCTATGCCAATCTTCACTAAGACTGTAGCCTCCATCTGAATGGGAACCTATGAAAAATCCTCTGTTAGGACTGAAGTCTATATATATATATTGTGATAAAACACTCCGGGATCGCCTTTGCTGGGGTCAAAGGTCACGTGCATTCAGCATGAAACTCAGGCGCAGAGCTGGGATTCGGGTCTAACTGACACTGGGTCAGGTTTATTAACGGTGAAAGCAATGCAAAAGGAAATAAAACATAAAACAAATCCTTGCCTGTCCGGCACTAACTAAACAATGGACAACCTAACTACCAACTGGCGGGCTTCTCCTGTCCAGCCAAAACACAGTTGCAGTGGGCACTGCTTCCACTCACGTGTGTCTCTCACACAGACAGGCTCTCTGTGTTCCCAGGCTGAGACACTCACACAACCACCTGGCATCCTTTTATATCCACCTCCCATTATCCATTAGTCACCAGGTGCGATACTGACCAGACTAGGCCACATAGGAAAGGAATCTGGGCGAGATATACCTGCCCTCATCCACTATTCCCACATGATTCTCACAATAGATAGATAGATAGATAGATAGATAGATAGATAGATAGATAGATAGATAGATAGATAGATATGCCTTAACGTTGGATTCCAGGTACACATTTTATGCGCTGAACTTTCTCAGTTTTTCATACTTCTAATGCAGTAATGCAATTCATTATTCATTTTTCATGTTTGCATGGTTTGGCGCCGCAGTGTGCTTCCTTTTTTACTCAAGATACACAGTCATGTACTTGATAAAGAACAAAAGTGAAGTTTTTGAAACATTATAAGACTATGTGACAAAGTCAAATAACAATAATATGTTGGTTGTGGCATTACAGTGATTGGCTGCTGCGCAACAACATCAGGTCTATATTTGACCTGGCGCCGCCCTGCTCGTCCCACTCAGCTCCAGTAGAGAGTGTAGAGATAGGGACAGAATAGGTGGGGTATCAGTTACTGAGGGTATACCATTGCTGAATCCACAAATCTAGCTAAACCAACAGTCCTTCCAAGGACTAATTACGGGGTATATAGATATCAGTGATAGGTAGGCAGGCAGTGTATGTGGCATACTTTTTTGCATACAGCAAGCGGGTCCATTCCATTACCGTCTGCTTCTGCCTATTACAGATATTGACTGTATATATAGCCCCAGGTATCAGTGGCCAGGAATAATTTTTTTGCATCTTAATCCTGATTATTTTATTTAAAAGCAATCCAGAGCACACATTTTTTTTCTGCATTTACTTGTTGACACTGCAGAATACAGCCAGATCCTTTTCATAGTACAGCGTTAAAATACAGCTATTTTAAACAGGGGTTTGGCCCTCACAGCGATCACATCTGAGTGTGCATAAAATTCTTCCATTTTTGTGTTACTGTAAAAAAATTTTGGAGTGTCTTATACAAGTTCTTGACACCAGTTTGCTTAAAAAAATTCTTTACCTACAGGGCAGATATTTTACACTAGGATCGCATATCATTGTGCTCAAAATTGTCCCATTTCAGGGCTCCATTGAATATTTTTTGCTGAGACTTAGCCTACTTATTGACACAATTTTGCTGTAAAAAAAAATTCAGGCCAGATAATTTAAAGTCTGGTATCTCCATCACACGCCTGACCTATCTGTGTGCTGAAAATTGGGTCATTTTTTGTGCTCCATTGAACTTTTTTTGTTGTGTCTTACCCTAGTAATTCACACTATTTTGCTGTTTTTAAACAAATACTGGCCAGATAATTACAAGTGGGGGATCTCCGTCACGGGCCTCAACTATCTGTGGGCTAAAAACTGGGGCATTTTTTGGACTCAATTGAACTGTTGTTGCTGTGTCTTAACCTAGTTATTCACGCTCTTTTGCTGTTTAAAAAAATACAGACCAGATAATTAAAAGCGGGGGATTTCCGTCACATTCCTCACCTTTCTATGGGCTAAAAATTGGCGCATTTTTTGGGCTCAATTGAACTGGTTTTGCCAGTTATTGACTCCAGTTTGCTTACAAAAGAGGTGTTACCTACAGGCCACTCACATATTTTCGCTCGACTTTCCTGTCACAATTTTTAGGGGACTGCAGCAGCACACTACTATTGAACCCAGAGCAGTGTCAAAAGGTTGTTGGTTGGATAGCAGACAATGCTTCCAGTCACTTTGCTGCCACCACCAGCACCCTGTCTTCCAAACAGTCAAGTCTCAGTAGCCGTGAGTCTGGACAGCATATTCCTCACCCAGATCCTCCTTCCTCCCACCATGCCAAGTGCCCAGAGACAACTGATCCCACACTTGGACACTCCGAAGAGCTGCTCACTTTTTCATTTAGAGATTTGGGCCTCTCTCCCAGTGCACTTGAAGTTGGGCAAAAGGACATCGCATGTAGCGATGCCCAAATATTTGAGCAGCCACGTTCACACGAAGGTGACAGTGGAAACGTGTCACAAGAGGTGGATGATGATGAGACACAATTGCCTGAAAGTCAAGAGGAGGACCAGGGTGCAGAAGTGGAAGAGGAGGTGATGGATGATATAGTAATTGACCCAAGCTGGCAGGAGGATATGCAGAGCGAGGACAACAGCACACAGGGAGAGGGAGGTGAAGCACCCCAACAGGCAGGAAGAAGTGTGGTGGCCGCAGACAGAAGATGGGCAACCGTTCCTCGCAGCACCAACACAATGGAAGTTGCCAGTACAACAGGCCATTTGCATCACCTGCCATGCCCGCATCAGCAGGGGTAGCAAAACTACCAGCCTGACCACCACCAGCATGATAAGTCACATGGCAGCAAAGCACCCAACTTTGTGGGCTAAACTCCAGGGTCCAGGAACACGGTCTGCAGGTGACACCACTGCTTCTTCCGATGTGCATAGAAGCCAATCCCCTGTCCATGGTGTCTGTGAAGATGGCTACTGCCCTGCATATACATACTGTTGCACACACTCAAATAGCACCATCAACAAACACGTCCACTTCCTTGTCCCAGTGCAGTGTTCAGTTGTCCATACCCTAGTCCTCATGAACCGGATTGTTGGCAGCAAACATACAAGGTTGCTTCTGGCCAGGGCCGGATTGGGACTAAAATTCAGCCCTGTCATTTGAAGTTACACAGGCCCACTAGTCACATGGTCATATCTTTGTACACTTGTAGGTTACAAGAAGTGAGAGGAGATTAACACGACTATATAACATGTAGTCATAGCCGCCCCTATCATACCTCACAACTTTTGAAGAAGGGAAAGAGGGAGAAAGCCAGCGGCGTGCGCCGCTGCAAATTTTAGGCCACGCCCAAGCCACATCCATTTTGCAACTAGTCACACCCATGTCCACGCCCAACTGCACCCATTTAGCACTGCTGATCACACTGACTGGTACTGAGGGCACAGTGGCTGGCATTATGGGCACACTGACTGGCACTAAGGGAGAAACCAGAGAGAGAGAGAAAAAAGAAAACGGAGAGAGAAAGAAAGAACAGAGAGAGAAAGAAGAAAGAACAGAGAGAGAAAGAAAGAGGGGAAAGAAAGAACAGAGAAAGAACAGAGAGAAAGAAAGAAGTAAAGAAAAGGAAGAAAGAACAGAGAGAAAGAAAGAGAGGAAAGAAAATGAGGGGAAAGAAAGAACAGAGAGAGAGAGAAAGAAAAAAGAAAGATTAGAGAGAGAAAGAAAGAACAGAGAGAGAGAAAGAAAATGAGGGAAAGACAGAATAGAGAATGAGAAAGAAAAAACAGAGAAAGAAAAAGAGAGAAAGAAATAAAGAAAGATTCTATAAAGATACTATAGCAGCCCGGCTCCCATTGTAGTGCCCACCTGAGCCTCCCGGTGCAGGACATATCATGATCCGCTCACATGGCCGAATTCCCTGATTCCAAGGCGTGAGTTTTAAAATGCTCCACGGGGCTCCGCCGTGTACTCCTGTGTCCGTGGGAAAAGCCCGCTTTGTATGCTTCGTACATACTTGGCTCCGCTCCGTACATCCCGTACACATATAGCTCCACTCCATACACACACTGCTCTGCTCTGAATACCCCATAAACATGCGGCTCTGCTCCATACACCAAGTACACACACGGCTCCGGTCCGTACACCTCGTACACACACACGGCTCCTCTCCGTACACCTCGTACACATGCGGCTCCGCTACGTACACCTCCAGCTCCACTCCGTACACACACGGCTCCTATCCGTACACCCTGTACACACGCGGCTCTGCTCCGTACACCACGTACACATGCGGCTCCTCTCCGTACACCCCGTACACACACAGCTCCGCTCCATACACCTCGTACACACACGGCTCCGCTACGTACACAAGCGGCTGCTCTCCGTACACCTTGTACACGCGCAGCTCCATTCTGTACACCTCATACACACACGGCTCCTCTCCATACACGCGCGGCTCCATTCTGTACACTTCATATACACACACGGCTCCTCTCCGTACACCTCATACACGCGCGGCTCCTCTCCGTACACATCCAGCTCCGCTCCGTACACACGCGGCTCCTCTCCTTATACCTCGTACACACGCGGCTCCATTCTGTACACCTCATACACACACGGCTCCTCTCCGTACACCTCGTACATGCGCGGCTCCATTCTGTACACCTCATACACACACACGGTTCCACTCTGTACACCTCCAGCTCCGCACACCTTGTACACATCCAGCTCCGCTCACCTCGTACACGCGCGGCTCCATTCTGTACACCTCGTACACGCGCGGCTCCATTCTGTACACCTCATACACACGCGGCTCCTTTCCGTACACCTCATACACACGCGGCTCCTTTCCGTACACCTCATACACGCGCGGCTCTGCTCCATACACCTCTTACACACACGGCTCTGCTCCGTACACCTCTTACACACATGGCTCAGCTATGCTCTGTACACCTCGTACACACACAGTTCCGCTCCATACACCTTATACACACACAGCTCTGCTACATTTACCCTGTAAACCCCTCCTGACCCCACACATACTTACCTCATCCAGCACCATGAAAACCAGCACAGCAGAGTCTGGCAGACACCAAGAGGCAAGTCTGAGTGCACAGGGCCTGTGATGAGGTCACATGAGGGGCGGAGTCAGGGGTCACATGATCAGGGGTCTGGACAAAGGCTCCTGATCATGTGACCCCTAACTCCTCCCCTCCTGTGACCTCATCACAGGTCCTGTGTACAGAGAAGAGAGCAGGCAAGCGACGCTGGGGGGGAGGTCTCAAGCTAGGGCGAGGATGGGGTGCGTGGGGAGGTGTGGCGGCTTATCTCCCAGCAGTGTGGGAGGGTTGGAAACTATAACCGCCGTGCCCATAGAGGGCCGGCGGCAGGAACAACAGACAGCTGTCAAGCGGCCAGATGAGCGGGCGCTGCCGCCCGCGGCCCACATGACAGCGGCCCAGCGGGAAAATGCCCGGTTGGTATTATTACCAATCCGGGCCTGCTTCTGGCAGTTCAATGATAGCCGTTGCAAGTTTCTAGAAGCATGCAAGTACATACATGTCTGCACGCTCTCCAGCAGAAATCACAGGTCCACAAGATGCTTCAAACACAATAAGATTACAACAGCTGAGATTAACCAAAAGGGGGAAACGCCAGTGAAGTTCCTAGAGAACATAGGATTTAAAGCAGATATCCATATAGTGAAGCTGTTTAAACGCTGTGGGAGAGTTTTGAAAGCGTGTTTAACATCCCATCTACACCTGGCCCCCCTGAAATGTTTTTACACAACTTGGGATCAGCTTCAACATTCCCTGACAGTCTCAAAAAACCTGGAACAGGAAATTTATCTTGGACGCATGGCAGGTCCTTTTCCCTTTATGCTATTGTCAAACTTAACCCCTTAGTGAGAGCCAATTTTGTACTTAATGGCCAAGTCAATTTTTACAATTTTGACCACTGTTGTGAAGGGTTAAAACTAAAATCAGAGTTGAAGTTTCGTTTTATCCATTCTCTGAAGGTTTCGTTTCTTCATTTTTGTTGCTGTAAGATTCATTTTTGTAATTGGGATAGGCTGTCATGAAACCAGACTGTTCCCATCAGGTGCAAGATAAGGGAACCGGGGGTGTACTACTCTGAAGAATATGCCATTATACTACTTTCTATTTGGATACGGACATATATGTAGTTTCCGGTTTTCTTGCAATATTATTGGCTTATAAAGTGAAGTATTACCATGATGCTATAGGTAGTTGAGAACTTTGCATAATTATGCAAAAGATTATAAAAGAAGTGACTAAAATAAAGGGGACTGGTGATCTGTCTCGATCCTCCCGTACAGAGACCCCCGTCTCCGTGTGGTCATTTGAGTTGCTAGCAACACTCTGTGGATTAATTTGGAAATCACTGGCTCAACCGTGAAGGGTTAATTTAGCCCTCCTTAAATAGCTACCCCGACAGCTGGCCGCCCAACGTGGGGCCCTTGAATAGGGATGCCTCTGCCCCCCGGAGGACAGCAAGACAAAGCACACAGGTGCTGGAAAATTGGGACTGATCATCCTCCACAACAACCACGGTAAGTTGGCAGTTATACTCTTCAGACTGACCATTGGTGTGGTTTTCCTGTGCTTGTTGCTGCAAAGAGGATCTGAGGTTTGTCCTCGTGGTGGGGTGATTCATGGGTGGAATCATATAGAGGTGCAGTCCCGTTGGGGGCCCAGTGCTCGAACCGTACCTCATAAGGGACGGACACCCCGGATTGACCGGTGATTGTGTCTCTCTTTATAGTCAAACTATCCTGAATTCACTGTTAGAGTCAGGCGTGGTGAGGTGATTGAAGACTGGGTAGGATACGTAACTCAGGTATATATGGATAGATATATATAACCAGAGATGTCCGGAGGGATAGTCTGAGATGCCCTCCTCCTTTCACTGAGTACTGCAATGAATTTTGGGCTTCCCAGAGGGGGATTATTGACCCAATGGAACAGAGACTGAAACGGCCGCCAGTACTGTGCACAACTGAAGTAAGGATATGTAGCTCTAAATGAGAGAATCCGTGGAAGGAAAAGAAGAATTTTGTGGCTTGGCACAAGAATTGTGTGACGAAGGTGTTAGGAAGAACAGAGGAAGTGAATTCTGATTGTTTCTGTAACTGCTATGTTGAAGAAGGAAAAATGGTCTATTATTATGGCAAGGACTGGATGTATTGTGGTTCAAGAAAGTGACTGTGGTGTGAGAAAGTGATTGGTTAAGAAGGAACGAAGATTTATACTAATGTGTCAGGCAGACAAATAGTTAAAAGTGATGATTTGAAAGAAGAGGTCTCCCTGCTAGATGACAATTGTACAAGGAGACCGGGAGTAGCAGCCCCCACCTTTGCTGACGGTACCTATTATCATCTGCCGCCAGCCTTAGTCCCTGTTATGCCTAATTTTGTTAGTGGTTATGAGTATCCACCCCCTTCCATTTACCAGATCCAGAGAAAAAAAAAGTTTTCAGAAGACTTTAACCCGCTCTGTTCAGCAGAGAGAGAAAAAGAAAAAAAGAAAACAAGCTAGCAGCTGTAGCTGCTCCAGCCCCCTCCCATCGCCCCCACTGCAGTTGTGAACACACAGCTCCCCTTCAAACTGCAACTCCCGCTCTCCAATATCTCTTCCAATCCTATGACTGGGGACCCTGCTAATTCTCGTCAGCAATTCTGGCGCTGTGCCCGACTCGGACACTTTCAGAGATTGTCATTCCCCTGCTGCTTTAATCGGAGTAGATGGCAGACCCAATTAATATACTTTTATAAACCCCATCCCTATGGGACCCTTCCCCGAGGTTGCTGCTCAGTTTGTAATCTCTCCCACATGTCCAGTAAATTTACTAGGGGCAGATTTATTATCACAGTTCCGCTCCGGAATACAATTCCAAGATGATGGTCAGATGGTTCTTACGTTATATAATCCCTATGTAGATGAAGACAGTGAAGAAATCTGTATTTTGCATGCCCTTCTTATGGTTATGATGGCCCTGATAGGCTCAGATCCACCCCCAATATGGAAAAACACATAAAAGGATCCTCCAATGCAAATAAAGGTTTTTAAATTTTATTTAGACATATATCGGATGAATTCTCTAAAATATCTGGGAGATTGGGGGGCGTGGTTTGCAGGGGACAGGAGCAGACGTGTTTTGCTGAGCTCCTGTTATTTCCCCTATTTAAGCCTGCAAAAGCTTACTTTAAAAGCAGAACTTTGGACTCTTAAACTTTCTAAGAATGCCTGGAATAAAGAAGAACCCGGATCCGAAGAAAAACAACTTTATTACTGGATTAAAAAGCTCTCTGAAGAGATCTGAAGGAGGCCTGCCTTCCAAAACAAAGCCGCGGCCTGGATTTACAGCACCCGGCCAAGAGAAGTGGAAGGAGATGACTCAGCTTGACCAGCAGACTCCCTGGGCTGAAAACGCTAAAGAAACATCGCAGACAGCGACCCCAGTACTTCAAGGGTCAAGCCTGCTGAAGCGTTGGGAGATCCCGGGGAGATGTACAGGAAAATCCTCCCCGGGGTCGGCACTGGGCCGGAGAGGAGGAAAGCCTAATGCAGGGAGGGAAGACAATCCTAAGAGGCCAAGTACAGCAGCAGGACCAGCGGCGGGATCAGTAAAAGCACCAGCGCCGGTGGGAAGAAGAAACCGGCATGAATCCGCTTCTATCAAGCCGGTAGCAGGTGCAGGTCGGGCTCCGAAGAAGGCGGCGGTGGCGTCAGCGGCCGCGGGAGCGGTCGGCGGCGTGGAGGCAGCGTCACAGGAGGTCCGGGATCCAGAATTGACAGCGGTGAACGCGTCGGTGACCGCGGGAGCAGCCGGGGACTTGAAGGAAGCGGCGGTCTCTCCGCCGACAGCGACGGGAGCTATCAAGAGACGGGGAAAAGCGGCGGGAACTGTGTCCGCGGCTGATGAAGAAACTGGCTTTGCTGGAGAGGTGGAGGTGAGTCTGTCTGGGGCTTCGGGAGCAGCAAGATACCCAGGGGATGTGGTGGTGTCGATTACAGAGACTGCCGGAGCACCCAGAAGATTAGCGAAAATGGCGGGAAATTTTAAAATGGAGGAAATGGCGGGAAATTTAAAAATGGAGGAAATGGCGGCAAATTTAAAAATGGAGGAAATGACGGGAAATTTAAAAACGGAGGTATTGGCGAGAAATTTAAAAATGGAGGATGGAACTGTTGGGAGACTGGGGAAGACAGCGTTGTCATCAATAGCGGTGAAACCGGTAGTAATGGCGGCAGTTCCAAAAGTGGCTGTGGGAACAATGGAAAACACGAAAGTAGTGACAGATACAAGATCTGGAGACTTTACAGTAAATTTAAAGGCTAATGAAGAATCAGATGGGAGCTTTACAAATGAAGAAAGAATTACATATATTATGAAAGAAGCTGAAAGAGAATTTATAACAAAATTTAAAGCAGCTACTGGAATAACACTTAATTCAATGGGGGAGCTAGATGAGAAGGGAATGGAGGAAAGGTGGGGTGAAACAGCATTGTATATAATGGACGAGATGGCTAAGAGGGAGAGATTAGTATTAACGGAGGCAATGGACATGATAAGCTCTATTACAGTGGAACAGACACATAATAATAGAGATGATCCCAAGAGGAGGGGGAAGGAATTAAATGTTTCTAATGATATAAGCTTTGGCATAGGGGATAGCTTTAAGTTATGTGACAAGGTGGTGATGGGGGACGAAGACCAGCAGGATTACACTACAACCTTAATAGGACATAACCAGCATAGGCCCCTTTCACCCATTTTAATTATTGATGGTAGACTTAGACACGAAGCACCAATATTTATCCCAAAAAAGGATGAGAAGGTACTTTATGGGTCATGGCAAGGGGAAGAAATAGAGACTCAAAGTTTTGAATTTTCTGGGCCCAGTGACCACTCAGGGGATTTATCTGATCGAGCAAATAATTCGTATAACTCATTAGAGGATTTGCAAGATATACATTTAGAGGGCATTTCGGAGATGGGGTCACCTGAACATAGACGTAGTGATATATCTGTTAGTACAGATTCTGAATTTAATCCTTCAGATTTTTCTTCAGAAGATGGGCAAGAGGTTAACTCTGATTATGAAGGGAATGACCATAGGAAGGAAAAATATAGTACACCTATCACATCATTAATTGACACAATACCTGCATCTGATGGTTATCCTACAGAGGATTTCCTAATTAAATTAGTTAAAGCTTTATTAATATCTGTTGAAACACTAAGGGGGAATTCTATTATAGGGAAAAATTCAGAAGCAACTTGTACGTCAGAGCTTTTCTTAAAAGAACTCTTCCAAAAAGTGCTGCTTTCCTTCCTGGAAGGACTTAATTCTGAACCTACAACAACCTCAGTTATTCCTACTCAAAATTTCAGAACGAATGATATTTCTCAGTTGAAACTCGAAACTCTACGTCCTGAAGAAACCAAGAATTTATTTTCACTTGCAAAATCTGTAGAAAAAATTCAAGAAGACATAGACTTCTTCAGAAATAATCTGGCTATATATGAAGACTTTAAGAGGAAAAACAACGTTAAGATTAGGGGAATCCCAGAGAAAGTTCCTGTCTTTCAATTAAACAATTATATCTCCTCAATGATTCATCAAATTATCCCTCACACAAGCAAGATAAACCTGATCGAGAAAGCCTTTAGAGTCCGCAGACCTCCTTCCCTCCCGTCTGACGTTCCCAGAGATGTCATTGTCTCATTTTATCCTAATTGGATTAGAGATACATTGCTGAACATTGCTAAAGATCCGCTGTTTCTCTCGTCATCTTACAGCCACCTATCCTTCTATAAAGATTTTTCCAAGGACACATGGAAGAAAAGAAGATCACTCCAATCAATAACGAAGGAACTTCGTTGTGCTAATATTTCTTATACTTGGACCCAAAATTCCTCCCTCCAGATAAAGTTTGCAGCAAAGATGTTTGTCATTTCTTCCTTGGAAGAGGGTATGAAATTTTTGAAAAATATTGGAAGATTGCCCTCGGCGGACTCACCTGGGATCTCGAGACTTCTTAAAGCAGACATCAACCCTCCGTGAAGATGTCTAAAGATTACAAAACTTTAAGATGGTGGCAGACTTGTTCTTCTTTATATTATTTTATCTTTTTAGGAGTAAAATTATTCATGTTTTTAAATCTACAAAGATTCGGGCACTAATAATAGTAGTACGTTTAACAGGGCAAATTATTTGTGTTTAACAGATTAGAACTAGGAAGATTAAGAAGTATAATTATAATTATATATATATATATTATATTTATGTAGAATAAGCAGGTATCTGCTTTGTAGCTTTGTTTGAACCTTATTTACCCCAATCGGTCCTAGAGCCACCATGTGTGGTTTAGGATGGGGGGGTAAAGCCTCCAAACAGGTCCTAGACCACTTAGTGGTTACGGACGGGACAGGTAACATGCAACTATAGCTTTTTGTACATATGACGTAATATGGTACTTTGTTTGTATACCTGTCTATCCCCCATCTGGGGGTCTCCCTGTACTTACAGGGGGTATCCTTTTCTCACCTAACCTTTTCCCACTTTTTTTTCCTTTCCTGTTAAAAAATTCTGAAACGTTAATAAAAATATTTAAATAAAATATCTGGGAGATTAAATAAAGATAATCTCACTAAAGACCAACGTCAAGCTCTTAACCCCTTACCTACAATGGACGTAATATTCCGTCCATGTGACCCTGGACCTAATTACCATGGACGGAATATTACGTCCCAGCAATCAGCGGCGCCCACGTGGTAAGCGCCGCTGATCACGGCCGGGTGTCAGCTGATTATCACAGCTGACACCCGGCACAATGTGTCAGGGGCGGTCACGGACCGCCCCCGACACGTTAACCCCTTGTACACCGCGATCAAATGCGATCGCTGTGTACCGGGGATTAAAGGGAAGCATCGGCAGGGAGGGGGCTCCCTCCTTGCTTCCCTGAGCCCCCCACGGCAGCGCAATGTGCAGCGCTGCTGCGGGGGGCTCTTTCCCTACAGGCCCCCGGATCCAAGATGGCGACGGGGGCCTTCGGGGGCCTGTAGGGAGCTGACTTCCTCATTGCCTGCAAAGCGCAGGCATGAGGAAGTCTGCAGAACTGCCTGTGACAGATTGCTGATCTGTCACAGTGATCTGTGATGTGACAGATCAGCGATCTGTCACAGGACAGTGATGTCCCACCTGGGACAAGGTAATAAAGTAAAAAAAAAAAAAGTGTTAAAAATAATTTAAAAAAAATCGCTAAATAAATTAGTAAAAAAAAAAAAAATATTCCCCAATAAATCCATTTTTTCAAAATAAAAAAAAACAAAACAATAAAAGTACACATATTTGGTATCGCCGCGTCCGTAACGACCCGCCCTATAAAACTGTCCCATTAGTTAACCCCTTTAGCGAACCCCTTAAAAAATAAAAATAAAAAACGAAGCAAAAAATAATGATTTATTATAATACCACCAAACAAAAAGTGCAATAACGCGCGATCAAAAAGACGTATACAAATATCCATGGTACCGCTGAAAATGTCATCTTGTCGCACAAAAAACGAGCTGCCATACAGCATCATTCGCAAAAAAATAAAAAAGTTATAGCTCGCAGAATAAAGCGATACAAAAATAATTATTCTTTATATAAAATTGTTTTCATTGCAAAAAAACGACAAAACCTAAAAAAACGACCTAAATGAGGTATTGCTGTAACCGATCTGACCCGAAGAATAAAATCACTTTATCAATTTTACCGCACGCGGAACGGTGTAAACGCACCCCCCCCAAAAGAAATTCATGAAACGCTGGTTTTTGTTCATTCTGCGTCCCAAAAATCGGAATAAAAAGCGATCAAAAAATGTCACGTGCCCGAAAATGGTACCAATGAAAACATCAACTCGTCCCGCAAAAAATAAGACCTCACATGACTCGGTGGGTCAAAATACGGAAAAATTATAGCTCACAATATGTGGTGATGCAAAAACTATTTTTACAATAAAAAGCGTATTTTAGCGTCTGACAGCCGCCAAACATAAAAACCGCCATAAATAGTAAATCAAACCCCCCGTTATCACCCCCTTAGTTAGGGAAAAATAATAAAACTAAAAGAAAATGTATTTATTTCCATTTTCCCATTGGGGTTAGGGCTAGGGTTAGGGATAGGGCTAGGGTTAGGGCTCAGATTAGGGTTAGGGGTGGAGTTATAATTGGGGGGTTTCCACTGTTTGGGCACATCAGGTGCTCTCCAAAGGCAACATGGCGTCTGATCTCAATTCCAGCCAATTCTGCGTTGAAAAAGTCAAATGGTGCTCATTCCCTTCCAAGCTCTGCCATGCGCCCAAACAGTGTTTTACCCCCACATGTAGGGTATCAGCCTACTCAGGACAAATTGCAAAACAACTTTTGGGGTCCAATTTCTCCTGTTACCCTTAGGAAAATAAAAAATTGGGGGCAAAAATATAATTTTTGCAGAAAAAAATGATTTTTTTATTTTCACGCCCAGGCGTTATAAACTTCTGTGAAGCACTTGGGGGTTCAATGTGCTCACCACACATCTAGATAAGTTCCGTGGGGGGTCTAGTTTCCAAAATGGGGTCATTTGTTGGGGGGTTTCCACTGTTTAGGTACATTAGGGGCTCTCCAAAGGCAACATGACACCCGCAGACCATTCCATCAAGGTCTGCATTCCAAAACGTCACTACTTCCCTTCCGAGCCCCGACATGTGCCCATACAGTAGTTTTCTCCCACATATGGGGTGTCAGCGTACTCAGGACAAATTGGACAACTTTTGGGGTCCAATTTCTCCTGTTACCCTTGGGAAAATAAAAAAATGGAGACTAAAAGATGATGTTTGTGGAAAAAATACGATTTTTTTATTTTCACGCCCGGGCGTTATAAACTTCAGTGAAGCACTCGGGGGTTCAAAGTGCTCACCACACATCTAGATAAGTTCCTTGGGGGGGGTCTAGTTTCCAAAATGGTGTCATTTGTGGGGGGTTTCTACTGTTTTGGTACATCAGGGGCTCTCCAAAAGCAACATGACACCCGCAGACCATGGCATCAAAGTCTGCATTCCAAAATGTCACTACTTCCCTTCCGAGCCCCGACGTGTGCCCATACAGTAGTTTTCTCCCACATATGAGGTATCAGCGTACTCAGGACAAATTGGAAAACTACTTTTGTGGTCCAATTTCTCCTGTTACCCTTGGGAAAATAAAAAAATTGGAGACTAATTGATCATGTTTGTGGAAAAAATACGATTTTTTTATTTTCATGCCTGGGCATTATAAATTTCTGTGAAGCCCTTGGGGGTTCAAAGTGCTCACCACACATCTAGATAAGTTCCTCAGGGGGTCTAGTTTCCAAAATGGGGTCATTTGTGGGGGGTTTCCACTGTTTAGGTACATTAGGGGCTCTCCAAAGGCAACATGACACCCACAGACCATTCCATCAAAGTCTGCATTCCAAAACGTCACTACTTCCCTTCCGAGCCCCGACATGTGCCCATACAGTAGTTTTCTCCCACATATGGGGTGTCAGCATACTCAGGACAAATTGGACAACAACTTTTGGAGTCCAATTTCTCCTGTTACCCTTGGGAAAATAAAAAAATGGGGACTAAAAGATGATGTTTGTGGAAAAAATACGATTTTTTTATTTTCACGCCCGGGCGTTATAAACTTTAGTGAAGCACTCGGGGGTTCAAAGTGCTCACCACACATCTAGATAAGTTCCTTGGGGGGTCTAGTTTCCAAAATGGTGTCATTTGTGGGGGGTTTCTACTGTTTTGGTACATCAGGGGCTTTCCAAACACGACATGGTGTCCGATCTCAATTCCAGCCAAAAACGTCAAATGGTGCTGCTTCCCTTCCGAGCTCTGCCATGTGCCCAAATAGTGGTTTACCCCCACATGTGGGGTATCAGCGCACTCAGGATAAATTGCACAATATCTTTTAGGGTCCTGTTACTTTTGGAAAAATAAGAATTGAGGGTGAAAAGATCATTTTTGTGGAAAAAATATGATTTTTTAATTGTACGGCTGTAGGTTATAAACTTCTGTGAAGCCCTTGGGGGTTCAAAGTTCTCACCACACATCTAGATAAGTTCCTGGGGGGGTCTAGATTCCAAAATGGTGTCATTTGTGGGGGGTTTCCACTGTTTTGGTACATCAGGGGTTTTCCAATCGCGACATGGTGTACGATCTCAATTCTAGCCAAAAACGTCAAATGGCGCTGCTTCCCTTCCGAGCTCTGCTATGCGCCCAAATAGTCATTTACACCCACATATGGGGAATCAGCGTACTCAGGACAAATTGCACAATAACTTTTAGGGTCCTGTTACCCTTGGAAAAATAAAAATTGGGGGTGAAAAGATCATTTTTGTGGAAAAAATATGATTTTTTAATTGTACCGCTGTACGTTATAAACTTCTGTGAAGCCCTTGTGGGTTCAAAGTTCTCACCACATATCTAGATAAGTTCCTTGGGGGGTCTAGTTTCCAAAATGGGGCCACTTGGGGGGGTTTCCCCTGTTTAGGTACATCAGGGGCTCTCCAAACGCGACATGGCGTCCGATCTGAATTCCAGCCAATTTTGCATTGAAAAAGTCAAACGGCGCTCCTTCCCTTCTGAGCTCTGCCATGCACCGAAACAGTGGTTCCCCCCCACATATCAGGTATCAGCGTACTCAGGACAAATTGCACAATAACTTTTGCAGTCCAATTTCTCCTGTTACCCTTGGTAAAATAAAGAAAATTGAACCTGAAGTATTTTTTGTGAAAAAAAGTTAAATGTTCATTTTTTTAAATATTCAAAAAATTCCTGTGACGCACCTAAAGGGTTAATAAACTTCTTGAATGTGGTTTTAAGCACCTTAAGGGGTGCAGTTTTTAGAATGGTGTCACTTTTGGGTATTTTCTATCATATAGACCCCTCAAAGTGGCTTCAAATGTGATGTGGTCCCTAAAAATAAAATGGTGTTGCATAAATGAGAAATCGCTGGTCAATTTTTAACCCTTATAACTTCCTAACAAAAAAAAAATTTTGGTTCCAAAATTGTGCTGATGTAAAGTAAACATGTGGGAAATGTTATTTATTAAGTTTTTTGTGTGCCGTATCGCTGTGATTTAAGGGCATAAAAATTCAAATTTGGAAAATTGCAAAATTTTCAAAATTTTTGCCAAATTTCCATTTTTTTCACAAATAAACGCAAGTTATTTGAATGTAATTTTACCACTAACATGAAGTACAATATGTCATGAGAAAACAGTGTCAGAATCACCGGGATCCATGGAAGCGTTTCAGAGTTATGACCTCATAAAGGGACAGTGGTCAGAATTGTAAAAATTGGCCCGGGAGTTAACGTGCAAACCACCCTTGGTAGTGAAGGGGTTAAAGAGCTTAAAGAAATGAAAGGGGCCCTGATAAAACCAGCGGATAAGGGCGGTAACGTGGTTGTTTGGCCAACGGCAATGTACGAAAAAGAAGCCCTTAGGCAATTACGTGACTTTGAATGTTATAAAAGATTAACGTACAATCCAACTAACTCTTTCCGTATTTTGTTGCAGAAGATCTTATTGAGGGCTTTTGAGAATGGCGTCATTAGTAAGCAGAGAGGGAATATCTGACAGTGGAGCACCCTCGGACACCATGCCTGTATCTACTCCCTAAGGTTCACAAGAATGAGTTAAATCCCCCTGGGAGACCTATAGTCTCTGGAAATGGCAGTCTATGTGAACCACTTTGTAAATTTCTGGACTAGCATTTTAAACCTTTGGTAGAGACTTTGCCCTCATTCTTGAAAGATTCAACTGATTGCATTCGGAGATTCGAAGGCATACATTTGGAGTCAGATATGTTTGGTCTCCATGGATGTGGAGGCTCTCTACACATCTATCCGTCATGTAGATGGAATTGGAGCAGTTTCCTTTTTTCTTTCTACCATGGATATGGAAGCTCCACTCAAGGCATTCCTGCTCGAGACTTTGGAGTTGTCTGAGTCACAATTTTTTCTTATTTAAGGGGGTCCCCTACCTACAGCTCCAGGGAACGGCCATGGGAGCGGCGTTCGCGCCCTCCTATGCTAACCTTTTCCTGGGGCTGTGGGAGAGGGAATGCTTCCTGACGAATCCAGTGAAACATTCTGAAAAGGTCTTAATTTGGACTAGATTCATAGATGACGTCCTGTTTTTGTGGCAAGGATCTGAGGACCATTTAGAGGAGTTCGTTGGGGAACTTAATAGAAATAAATACAACATTCGTCTAACTAGTAGGCAAAGCCAGGACGCTATCGAATTCCTGGATATTTTGTTATATAGGGATCAGAAAAACTGCCTACAGACAAGCATATATAGGAAAAATACTGCAGTGAATTCTTTGCTTTATGCCTCTTCTTCGCATCCAAGTCATTTGATTAACAATATTCCTATGGGGCAATTATTGCGATTAAAACGTAATTGCTCTGATGCCAACTCCTTCTGTTTGTAGTCACGTGAACTCTCTCGGAGATTTCTTGAAAGAGGGTATAGCCGTAGGTCTATTAGGAAGGGCTTGAGAAGAGCCTTGAATACAGAAAGAAGTTCTTTATTACGACCATGTAAAGAGAAGAAGAATAAAACGACAAAGGAACAGGTGAGATTTATATCTCAGTACAACGATAATTGGCATGACATGAAATTGGTGCTTGGAAAGTTCTGGCCACTATTGACCACAGATTCTGTGCTTCAAGAACACATTTCTTCGTATCCTTCAATTACTTACAGGAGATCGAAAAATCTTAAAGATCACCTTGTAAAGAATAATTTTGCTGGTGATGCACCAAAAAATATTTTTGGTGCTAGTGATCCAAAGGAAGGTTTATTTCCTGTAGTACGTGTATTGCATGTCCAAATATGAAACGTGAAACTGTCTTTTATACAAGTGATGGGAAAAGACAGTTTACAATAAGAAAACACATTACATGCAACACGGAAGGAGTTATTTATTATGCTAAGTGTCCGTGTAATCTTATTTACGTAGGACTGACTACAAGGAAACTGCATATTAGGATTCGAGAACGTGTTGGATATTATCAATGCGGAAAAAATCACGGATTGGAAATCTTTGAAACCAATCCCTAAACATTTTAAAAGGGTGCACAATTGTGACTCAAAACTTTTGAAGGTAATAGGCATTGACTGTGTCTCGATGGATCATGGTGGAGGAGATGTTGGTAAGGTACTCTCGCAGATGGAATCCAGATGGCTCTGGAAATTACAGACAGTACGCCCCAAGGGTCTAAATGAAATTCTGAGCTATGCTCCCTTTTTGTGAAACAATTAGTTTTAAATGTTTTTATTCTTTTTGTGTAATTGTTCTTATTTGTGATTTTTAGTTTTAGTCTTGGTCACCCTTACTTCTGAGAGAAACGTTCTTTTTTGTGGGATCATATTATTATCTTACAATTTGGAGATCCTATCATACAGAACATTTTGTGATATTCATCTGGATTTTATTTTTCCATCGATGCAATTCACTTAATTATATGCTTGGAGAATTGTACCTTTTTGGTCTAAGCCTTCAAAATGCCGTATCCCTCCCCTTGGAAGTCTCTACTCCCTTGAGATGGATGTTTTGAGCTTCTCTTTGTAATGAATTGTTCCTTTGTTTAGGATTTACTCTGCAAGTTGTTGCTATAATAATATATTTATTTAGCTCTGTATTTTGTGACATTGCTGGAGTATATTTTTATGCTAATACATATAAATTCCTTTATTTATAAATGGTGAATTTATGTGTGTATGGGGTTTTAGATTCATTTGTGTATAGCAGTTTGGGGCTGAATTCATTCTGAATAAAGGTTTAACACAATTGTCGGATATATATATATATATATGGGTATTTGTGGTTTGGTGTTTCACGTATGCATGTGTATTATGGGTGTATGTGTTGCATCTTCTTATTAATATATTTACTTTTTGCTTTTTTATATCAATCTCTACACATTATTTTTGGATATGGGGGTTCCTTATGGATCCAATAATGAGCACCTTCCCACTCTGACTTTTTTTATATAGGAGGACAACTTTTGGAGTCCAATTTCTCCTGTTACCCTTGGGAAAATAAAAAAATGGGGACTAAAAGATGATGTTTGTGGAAAAAATACGATTTTTTTATTTTCACGCCCGGGCGTTATAAACTTTAGTGAAGCACTCGGGGGTTCAAAGTGCTCACCACACATCTAGATAAGTTCCTTGGGGGGTCTAGTTTCCAAAATGGTGTCATTTGTGGGGGGTTTCTACTGTTTTGGTACATCAGGGGCTTTCCAAACACGACATGGTGTCCGATCTCAATTCCAGCCAAAAACGTCAAATGGTGCTGCTTCCCTTCCGAGCTCTGCCATGTGCCCAAATAGTGGTTTACCCCCACATGTGGGGTATCAGCGCACTCAGGATAAATTGCACAATATCTTTTAGGGTCCTGTTACTTTTGGAAAAATAAGAATTGAGGGTGAAAAGATCATTTTTGTGGAAAAAATATGATTTTTTAATTGTACGGCTGTAGGTTATAAACTTCTGTGAAGCCCTTGGGGGTTCAAAGTTCTCACCACACATCTAGATAAGTTCCTGGGGGGGTCTAGATTCCAAAATGGTGTCATTTGTGGGGGGTTTCCACTGTTTTGGTACATCAGGGGTTTTCCAATCGCGACATGGTGTACGATCTCAATTCTAGCCAAAAACGTCAAATGGCGCTGCTTCCCTTCCGAGCTCTGCTATGCGCCCAAATAGTCATTTACACCCACATATGGGGAATCAGCGTACTCAGGACAAATTGCACAATAACTTTTAGGGTCCTGTTACCCTTGGAAAAATAAAAATTGGGGGTGAAAAGATCATTTTTGTGGAAAAAATATGATTTTTTAATTGTACCGCTGTACGTTATAAACTTCTGTGAAGCCCTTGTGGGTTCAAAGTTCTCACCACATATCTAGATAAGTTCCTTGGGGGGTCTAGTTTCCAAAATGGGGCCACTTGGGGGGGTTTCCCCTGTTTAGGTACATCAGGGGCTCTCCAAACGCGACATGGCGTCCGATCTGAATTCCAGCCAATTTTGCATTGAAAAAGTCAAACGGCGCTCCTTCCCTTCTGAGCTCTGCCATGCACCGAAACAGTGGTTCCCCCCCACATATCAGGTATCAGCGTACTCAGGACAAATTGCACAATAACTTTTGCAGTCCAATTTCTCCTGTTACCCTTGGTAAAATAAAGAAAATTGAACCTGAAGTATTTTTTGTGAAAAAAAGTTAAATGTTCATTTTTTTAAATATTCAAAAAATTCCTGTGACGCACCTAAAGGGTTAATAAACTTCTTGAATGTGGTTTTAAGCACCTTAAGGGGTGCAGTTTTTAGAATGGTGTCACTTTTGGGTATTTTCTATCATATAGACCCCTCAAAGTGGCTTCAAATGTGATGTGGTCCCTAAAAATAAAATGGTGTTGCATAAATGAGAAATCGCTGGTCAATTTTTAACCCTTATAACTTCCTAACAAAAAAAAAATTTTGGTTCCAAAATTGTGCTGATGTAAAGTAAACATGTGGGAAATGTTATTTATTAAGTTTTTTGTGTGCCGTATCGCTGTGATTTAAGGGCATAAAAATTCAAATTTGGAAAATTGCAAAATTTTCAAAATTTTTGCCAAATTTCCATTTTTTTCACAAATAAACGCAAGTTATTTGAATGTAATTTTACCACTAACATGAAGTACAATATGTCATGAGAAAACAGTGTCAGAATCACCGGGATCCATGGAAGCGTTTCAGAGTTATGACCTCATAAAGGGACAGTGGTCAGAATTGTAAAAATTGGCCCGGGAGTTAACGTGCAAACCACCCTTGGTAGTGAAGGGGTTAAAGAGCTTAAAGAAATGAAAGGGGCCCTGATAAAACCAGCGGATAAGGGCGGTAACGTGGTTGTTTGGCCAACGGCAATGTACGAAAAAGAAGCCCTTAGGCAATTACGTGACTTTGAATGTTATAAAAGATTAACGTACAATCCAACTAACTCTTTCCGTATTTTGTTGCAGAAGATCTTATTGAGGGCTTTTGAGAATGGCGTCATTAGTAAGCAGAGAGGGAATATCTGACAGTGGAGCACCCTCGGACACCATGCCTGTATCTACTCCCTAAGGTTCACAAGAATGAGTTAAATCCCCCTGGGAGACCTATAGTCTCTGGAAATGGCAGTCTATGTGAACCACTTTGTAAATTTCTGGACTAGCATTTTAAACCTTTGGTAGAGACTTTGCCCTCATTCTTGAAAGATTCAACTGATTGCATTCGGAGATTCGAAGGCATACATTTGGAGTCAGATATGTTTGGTCTCCATGGATGTGGAGGCTCTCTACACATCTATCCGTCATGTAGATGGAATTGGAGCAGTTTCCTTTTTTCTTTCTACCATGGATATGGAAGCTCCACTCAAGGCATTCCTGCTCGAGACTTTGGAGTTGTCTGAGTCACAATTTTTTCTTATTTAAGGGGGTCCCCTACCTACAGCTCCAGGGAACGGCCATGGGAGCGGCGTTCGCGCCCTCCTATGCTAACCTTTTCCTGGGGCTGTGGGAGAGGGAATGCTTCCTGACGAATCCAGTGAAACATTCTGAAAAGGTCTTAATTTGGACTAGATTCATAGATGACGTCCTGTTTTTGTGGCAAGGATCTGAGGACCATTTAGAGGAGTTCGTTGGGGAACTTAATAGAAATAAATACAACATTCGTCTAACTAGTAGGCAAAGCCAGGACGCTATCGAATTCCTGGATATTTTGTTATATAGGGATCAGAAAAACTGCCTACAGACAAGCATATATAGGAAAAATACTGCAGTGAATTCTTTGCTTTATGCCTCTTCTTCGCATCCAAGTCATTTGATTAACAATATTCCTATGGGGCAATTATTGCGATTAAAACGTAATTGCTCTGATGCCAACTCCTTCTGTTTGTAGTCACGTGAACTCTCTCGGAGATTTCTTGAAAGAGGGTATAGCCGTAGGTCTATTAGGAAGGGCTTGAGAAGAGCCTTGAATACAGAAAGAAGTTCTTTATTACGACCATGTAAAGAGAAGAAGAATAAAACGACAAAGGAACAGGTGAGATTTATATCTCAGTACAACGATAATTGGCATGACATGAAATTGGTGCTTGGAAAGTTCTGGCCACTATTGACCACAGATTCTGTGCTTCAAGAACACATTTCTTCGTATCCTTCAATTACTTACAGGAGATCGAAAAATCTTAAAGATCACCTTGTAAAGAATAATTTTGCTGGTGATGCACCAAAAAATATTTTTGGTGCTAGTGATCCAAAGGAAGGTTTATTTCCTGTAGTACGTGTATTGCATGTCCAAATATGAAACGTGAAACTGTCTTTTATACAAGTGATGGGAAAAGACAGTTTACAATAAGAAAACACATTACATGCAACACGGAAGGAGTTATTTATTATGCTAAGTGTCCGTGTAATCTTATTTACGTAGGACTGACTACAAGGAAACTGCATATTAGGATTCGAGAACGTGTTGGATATTATCAATGCGGAAAAAATCACGGATTGGAAATCTTTGAAACCAATCCCTAAACATTTTAAAAGGGTGCACAATTGTGACTCAAAACTTTTGAAGGTAATAGGCATTGACTGTGTCTCGATGGATCATGGTGGAGGAGATGTTGGTAAGGTACTCTCGCAGATGGAATCCAGATGGCTCTGGAAATTACAGACAGTACGCCCCAAGGGTCTAAATGAAATTCTGAGCTATGCTCCCTTTTTGTGAAACAATTAGTTTTAAATGTTTTTATTCTTTTTGTGTAATTGTTCTTATTTGTGATTTTTAGTTTTAGTCTTGGTCACCCTTACTTCTGAGAGAAACGTTCTTTTTTGTGGGATCATATTATTATCTTACAATTTGGAGATCCTATCATACAGAACATTTTGTGATATTCATCTGGATTTTATTTTTCCATCGATGCAATTCACTTAATTATATGCTTGGAGAATTGTACCTTTTTGGTCTAAGCCTTCAAAATGCCGTATCCCTCCCCTTGGAAGTCTCTACTCCCTTGAGATGGATGTTTTGAGCTTCTCTTTGTAATGAATTGTTCCTTTGTTTAGGATTTACTCTGCAAGTTGTTGCTATAATAATATATTTATTTAGCTCTGTATTTTGTGACATTGCTGGAGTATATTTTTATGCTAATACATATAAATTCCTTTATTTATAAATGGTGAATTTATGTGTGTATGGGGTTTTAGATTCATTTGTGTATAGCAGTTTGGGGCTGAATTCATTCTGAATAAAGGTTTAACACAATTGTCGGATATATATATATATATATGGGTATTTGTGGTTTGGTGTTTCACGTATGCATGTGTATTATGGGTGTATGTGTTGCATCTTCTTATTAATATATTTACTTTTTGCTTTTTTATATCAATCTCTACACATTATTTTTGGATATGGGGGTTCCTTATGGATCCAATAATGAGCACCTTCCCACTCTGACTTTTTTTATATAGGAGGTTCTTATTGAGCCAATAATGTGCACTATTTTTTATTCACATTTATTTCTTATTTTGACACATTCACTTGTTATTTTTTATTATTCATTATTGTCTTTTTATATTTTTTTGTTTTTTGTGCTTGTGTATGTAGGATGTATGTGTGAATTTTACTTCGTGTTTTTGTATGTAAACATGATGTGGTGGTCTTTATTTGTAATAAATTAAATTGATTTATTATTCTTCACCACGTCGTTGGTGTCTTATTTCATCACTAAGTAATATTTTTTTCACTATATTCACCTTCACCATTTATCACCTTGGTGGTTATTTTTTATATGTATATTTATTTTTTATTTATTTTTTTTATACTCACTTATGATTTATTTATCACCATCACATTATTCACGTGATTTATTATTTCATGTTGGTGCAAGTACTTTTATGCATTTTATTTTTGTTTATGCAAATAAAACTTCACTTTATCACTAAAGATATTTTTAAAAAAAATAAGTTTTTTAAAATAAAAGAAATCTTTCTTTTTTGAGATGAGAGATATGTTTTTGATGATTTGTGTGGTGCATGAGGGCCCGCATACACCACCTGTTCAATCACTCATTCATCATTATGTATGTGTGTATGATTTTATGGTGTTGCATGAATGAACTTTGGTGGTTCAACCCCTTCGGGGTTTGTTTCGAATGGGGGAATTTATCTGATGTGTATTTGGTATGTGCAGAGTGATCATTATACATTTTTATCCGATTGGGTTTAGAACATGTGATGTTTTTTCTATGAGAAGTGCGGATGCATTGCGCTATGTAACTTGTTTTGAAACGGTTGTGATCCTTCCTTGCTGTGAGGGTGGATAGGATGACGTGTTTGGTGACGTCGCGTCTCCTAGGAGACAGATTTGTACTTCCTGATTTCGGGGAATTAAGGTGACGCGGGTACCTCCAGCATATGTGTGAGTTGTTGCCAGACTTTGTTCTTGAAGGCGCACTTCCGGTATTCGCGCTGGTGGCGCGTCGGCGTATTTTTATGTGAACACACTTCCGCCCTGTTGTAAAGCCATGAGGACGCTAGGGAGTGGATTCCACAGGTGAATGACATTATTTATTCTTAAATGATTATATAGAGGTGACCGCTTGAAATGGGAGGTTACCACCCCTTCTGAGGAAGATATTTGCATCGAAACGCGCGTCAGGGGGACCCTGGGTGTTCTGCTCTGGTAACAACTTTTATTAGCACGCTACTTATGGAACCATGAGGCGTTCTTTTCACGTTTTTTTCACATTTGATCCTCTACCTATGCATTATTATTTATTTCATTATACTGTGGGATATTTTCCCTGTGGAGTATGGATAGATGTGAGAAATTTATGATGTTTAGAACTTTCGTGTGCACGTGATATATTTTTTTCACAGTTATATTTTCCTTATAAAAATTTTTTATTGTTTAGATTTTTCTGGTGGATTATTTCCCGTTTGGATAATAATTAAATGTGAAAAACCAGCAATGTTAAACAGTTTTTTCATGCAAGTGAAATGTATTAAAATTTTTTTACTGTTAGTACATTCATATATATGTATTAGTCTCTTGTGTTCTGGATGTGATACATGTAATTACTTGCTCCAAATGCGTCTCACCTAGGGGTTGTGTTTTGTTACTATTTTTTCCAGTACGGTTTGCTGGCTCCATTTTATGCCTTTGGTATATGTCTAAATAAAATTTAAAAACCTTTATTTGCATTGGAGGACCCTTTTTTGTGTTTTTCCATGTGCAGTTCTCACGGTCCTCCGTGTTATATCTTTTGTATATGAGTGTTTATCCACCCCCAATAATGCCTGAGGATCAACGACTCACCCCATACCTCTCAGAGATACCATCTAAACTCTGGTCAAAAGGGCCAAATGATATAGGGAAAATGCCTGTAGAACCAGTAACAGTGTTTCTCAAACCTGGTGCCTAATCCTCATACTCTTTTGTCCCAAATACCCCAGGATGCTGCTTGGCTTACAGTTATTGATCTTACCAACGCCTTCTTTAGCATTCCGTTACACCCAGACTGCCAGTTTCTATTTGCATTCACTTATCAGGGACAACAGTTAACATGGACAGTAATGCCACAAGGGGCCCAAAACAGCCCCAACCAGTTTGCAAAAAATATGAGCAGGTGTCTTTTGCCATTGTTGCCACTGTTAGCCTCCTCAAGCATCTGGCAGCACTGAACTGTCGAGTTTCGGCCTTGCGACTTCAGTTCTGCCTTGGTCAAGTGATATTCTTGGGTCACTGTCTCCTTCAGGGTGCCAGACACCTCGCAGAAGAAAAATAGCTGCCAGCTCCCTTCCTTTCCCAAAAGATGAAACTGAACTCCAGCGTTTTCTTGGACTATGCATTTATTTTTGTAAGTGGATACCGGATGTATCCCGCATAATGCAACCCCTTTGCAATGCCTTGAAAGACGGTATAATGAACTATAAGGAAAGATGGCAGTGATGAGGATTACCTCCAATATGATTGTTCCCAACTTTTGACTGAAGAAACAGCTACTCCACCAAATGTCAGTGAGAATCCACTCCCAAATCCTGATCTGGTGTTATCCACGGATGGTTCAAGATATGCTGATGAGTTTGGTAGATTCCACATCGGATACGCTGTTACCACAGAGGACACTGTAGTACACGCAGCTGCACTCCCGCCCTCACAGTCAGCACAAGAAGCAGAACTCCAGGCTCTGTCTACTGCATGTACTTTGGCCAAGAACAGACGGGCTAATATATACACGGACTCACGGTATGCATTTGGTATTGCTCATGATTTTGGGGCTCTATGGGCCAATCGAGGGTTTATTACTACTGCCGGAACCCCAGTGAAAAATGCTGAAGCTGTTAAAACCCTCATGGACTCGATCAAATTACCTACTCAGGTGGCTATTATCAAAGTGAAGTCGCACAGTCCTAGGAACAGTCCACAGACTGTTGGCAACATATTTGCAGACATGCAAGCAAAAGCCGCCGCTCTCTTAGCCGTTGAACCAATCATACCAACTATGGTGACCACACGCTCTCAGCGTAAACAGTTACAAGAAGCATTGACCCTACAAGAACCTGATGATCTACAACAGACTGAAGTTTTCTGTTGGACCCCGCGAGACCGCTTAATGACGATGCAGAGAATGTCTCCAAAGGAAGAGGTGAAGCAGTGGAAGACTGATGGGGCACAAATGGATAATGGTCTCTGGAAAAAGGACCGACTTGTGTGTCTCCCTAAGCGGATGTACCCTGCTATTGCCATATGGGCACATGGACCTATATATCAAGGAAAGAATCAGGCCCTCGCACTGGTGCAAAAATTCTACTGGGCTCCGGTTCTCCAGTTGGCCGGAAGCATTCCCTGTTACCAATATGACTGCAAAGACCACAGCGAAGAAACTGGTGATGGAAGTCATATGCAGATATGGGGTTCCAGAAGTTGTTGAAAGTGATCAAGGCCCGGCCTTTTCTTCTCATGTGTACCAAGAAGTTCTGACAATGCTTGGATCCACTGTAGCCCTCCGTACCACCCACAATCCAGTGGGAAAGTTGAGAGGTTTAATGGCACTCTGAAGGGACAATTGACCAAAATGGTGCAGGAGACTATGGCTCCATGGCCAGAGCTCCTACCCATTGTACTATACCACATTCGTACTACCCCTATTGCAAAACATGGCCTGTCCCCATATGAGATATTGTTTGGTGCTAGGCCCCCAGTTGCAAATTTCCAGCCTCAGCAGTTATCAGAAGAAACTGAACGTGCTGTTCAATGTGTTATTCAGCTTAGTAAAAATCTTGCTAACACCCATGCTCTAGTTTCTTCTTCTCTTCCAGATTCAGCAGAAACCGACACCTGTTATAACCTGAAGCCTGGTGATTTGGTAGTCGTGAAAAGGCATGTCAGAAAGCATGGACTAGAACCCTTGTATGACGGTCCCTATCAAGTTCTCATCACCCAACAAGCCAATAGCAAATAAAGGGGGGGCATAATGTTTTGCATTTTCGCATTTTCCATATTATTATTTGTAGAAGTTAAAGATAGAAGACATTCAAAGACTCAGATTAATACGATAAAGATAATGATCGTAATAAGGACAGTTGGTGGTCAGACACTTTCTTTTTACTCAATCCAGCCAATTGATTTAAGGGAATTGGGGGCTGGGTAGCTGGGATCTTGCAAAGCTTGTTACACATTGCTGCCTGTATCCTTGTTTCATATGTGATACTAAAACTTGTTCTTTGGTGTATTTTTGTATGTATTAGGAAATTCTGCACTTAGACAGCTAATGATGATACCAAAGGTGTTGTTGCCCCTGCTTTTCTCTGCACCGATCTCAAAAGGCTACTTGATGAAGATGTTGAAGCCAAGCACATGGCTACCTACAAAAGATCTCCACCACCGTTATCAAAAATTGTTATTCGTGAACTGCAGTATACAGGGGGGGACGGGTGCGCCGCGACAGCCATGACTGGTAACACGGCATCAGTCATGTGAAGACCAGTAATCCTCAAACTGTTAGCTTGGGATAGCACCTCTGATGCTGCATATGTGTTAAAAAAAATTTATCTGGGGGGAATGTGAAGGGTTAAAACTAAAATCAGAGTTGAAGTTTCGTTTTATCCATTCTCTGAAGGTTTCGTTTCTCCATTTTTGTTGCTGTAAGATAAATTTTTGTAATTGGGATGGGCTGTCATGAAACCAGACTGTTCCCATCAGGTGCAAGATAAGGGAACAGGGGGTGTATTACTCTGAAGAATATGCCATTATACTACTTTCTATTTGGATAAGGACATATATGTAGTTTCCGGTTTTCTTGCAATATTATTGGCTTATAAAGTGAAGTATAACCATGATGCTATAGGTAGTGGAGAACTTTGCATAATTAAGCAAAAGATTATAAAAGAAGTGACTAAAATAAAGGGGACTAGTGATCTGTCTCGATCCTCCCGTACAGAGACCCCCGTCTCTGTGTGGTCATTTGAGTTGCTAGCAACACTCTGTGGATTAATTTGGAAATCACTGGCTCAACTGTGAACGGTTAATTTAGCCCTCCCTAAATAGCTACCCCGACACTGTCACTTTATGAGGTTATAGCTCTGGAATGCTTTAACGGATCCCACTGATTCTGAGATTGTTTTTGTGTGACAAAGTTGTGCTAAAAAAGTTTACATACCGCTACAGAACTTTTTGCTTTCCTGTCCTTTTTTCAGAGAATATGAATGATTACACCAAAACTTTTTCTCCACTCATGCTTAGTGGTTCGGTGAAGCCAGTTAATGTCAGACTACTGTGTTTTCTCTTTTTAAATCATAATGACAACCCAAAACATCCAAATGACCAGGATCAAAAGTTGACTGTAAGATACAGTATTGTTATGCTCCAGGAAGACATCCAGGCCTCTCTTGAACCCCTCGACTGAGTTCGCCTTCACCACCTCCTCAGGCAAGGAATTCCAGATTCTCACTGCCCTAACAGTAAAGAATCCTCTTCTATGTTGGTGAAAAAACCTTCGCTCCTCCAGACACAGAGAATGCCCCCTTGTGACCATCACCTTCCGTGGTATAAACAGATTCTCGGAGAGATATTTGTATTGTCCCCTTATATACTCATACATGGTTATTAGATCGCCCCTCAGTCATCTTTTTTCTAGACTAAATAAGCCTAATTTTTCTAATCTCTCTGGGTATTGTAGCTCCCCCATTTATTTTGTTGCCCTCCTTTGTACTCGCTCTAGTTCCATTACATCCTTCCTGAGCACCGGTGCCCAAAACTGTACACAGTACTCCATGTGCGGTCTAACCAGGGATTTGTACAGAGGCAGTATGATGCTCTCATCATGTGTATCCAGACCTCTTTTAATGCACCCCATGATCCTGTTTGCCTTGGCAGCCGCTGCCTGGCATTGGCATCTCCAGGTAAGTTTATCATTAACTAGGATCCCCAAGTCCTTCTCCATGTCAGATTTACCCAGTGGTTCCCCGTTCAGTGTGTAATGCTGATATTGATTCCTTCTTCCTGTGTATAACCTTACATTTAACATTGTTAATCAGCATCTTCCACATTTCGGCCCATTTTCAACTTATCCAGATCCATCTGTAGCAGAATACTTTCTTCTCTTGTATTGAATGCTTTATTTACATAGTTTTGTATCATCTGCAAATATCGATATTTTACTGTGTAAACCTTCTACCAGATCGTTAATAAATAGCGACCCAGTTAGAGAATATAGCATTTATAACCCCCCTCTGCTTTCTATCTCTAATCCAGTTACTTACCTATTTACACACATTTTCCCCCAGACCCAGCATTCTCATTTTGTGTACCAACCTCTTGTGTGGCACGGGATCAAACGCTTTGGAAAAATCAAGATATACCATGTCCAATGACTCACCTTGGTCCAGTCTATAGCTTACCTCTTCATAAAAACTTAGATTAGATTGGTGTGACAGGAGCGATTCCTCATAACCCCATGCTGATATGGAGTTACACAGTTATTCTCATTGAGATAATCCAGAATAACATCCCTCAGAAACCCTTCACATATCTCACCAACAATAGAGGTTAGACTTACTGGCCTATAATTTCCAGGTCACTTTTAGAGCCTTTTTGAATATTGGTACCACATTTGCTATGCACCAGTCCTGTGGAACAGACCCTGCTGCTTTAGAGTCCCTAAATATAAGAAATAATGGCTTTTCTCTTACAATACTTAGTTCTCTTAGTACTCGTGGGTGTATGCCATCCGGACCCGGAGATTTATCTATTTTACTCTTATTGGGCTGGTTTCGCACCTCTTCTTGGGTTAGATTGGTGACCCTTAATATTGGGTTTTCTTCGTCTCTCGGCATTTCATTTTCCACCGTGAATACCGTGGAGAAGGTGTTTAATATATTGGCTTTTTCCTCGTCATCTACAACCATACTTTCCTCACAATTTTTTAATGGGCCTACACTTTCACTTATTTCACTTTTACTATTGATATAGGGGAAGAACAGCTTGGGATTAGTGTTACTCTCCTTTGTGCTTCTCTGTTTCCCTTTTGGCAGCTTTAGTTTTTTTTTTTAGTATTTTTCCCCTTATAGTTTTTAGATCTTCAGCAGGGCCATCCTGCTTTAGTAGTGTAGATGCTTTCTTTTTACTGTTAATCGCCCCTCTTACGTTGTGACGAGCGTCAGCTTACACTGAGTTGTTTTTCTTCTTAGAATGGACCCTCTGGGCCGTGGCACCCACCCACCTAGGGCGAGCTGACCTAGTGAGAACCCACCCTCTGTACAGGGAGTGTCAGGGGCAAGACCAAGGGGGTGAGCCACCACCGTAGCTGGACCAGATGGCCGGCTCAGGGAGACACTGTTGTGTCTGGCAACAGGACGAACAGGATATGAAACATAAGCGAGGTCACAGGGTTTCTTCAGCAAACGTGGTTACACACTTTAATCAGATACAAGGCATAAACAGAGAATCAGGTGCAGGGCACAAATGGAGAAACATGGCAAGGTGCGTGCAAGGGCACGCCAAATGTTCCAGACATAACACGTGCTCGAAAACATACCAGGGTCCAGGGCAGGGTACGAGTTAGGGGTCACATCAGAGTTCCTAGGAGGGATGCGTGCTAGGACACGCTAGAGTCCAAGACAAGGTGCGTGCTCAGAGACACGCCAGAGTCCAAGGCAGAGTGCGTGCAAGAAGACGCGCCAGGGTCCAAGGCGGGTGCGAAGGCATCGGACTCCGGATGACTGGCAAGGACTGATAGGATCCAGGCATCAGGATGTAGTCATCTGGTTCCGGACCTCTGGCAGCGGTTGGCAGGCTTCGGGAATCTGGCAGACAAACCAGGATATGAGGCAGGGTGCGTGCTAGGAGGCACGCCAGGGTCAGGTTCAAGGACGGAGGCCTGCAGAGTCTTGCGTGTGCAGAGACACGCCAGGGTCAGGTTCAAGGCAGAGTCCTGCGCGTGCAGAGAGGCAAGCCAGGGTCAGGGTTCGAGGCAGAGTCCTGCGCGTGCAGAGGGACACGCCAGGGTCAGGTTCCAGGCAGAAGAGGAGGATGAATGAACTCATGGAGATCAACATCCGACACTGCGGAGACACCATCACGTGTTTCTCAACGCAGTGATTCTAGAGCACTGCCCCCATCCCTTATGGGAAATATGTAAAACATGCAAAACAGAAGCCGCGGAGACACCATCACGTGTTTCTCAACGCAAGCAATGACCAGCCAGGTCTTTGCCTGGGAAGGAACAACCACGGGAAGGGCAGTCTCCAATGAAGGAAACCACCTATGCCAAAACATGGTATCCATCCACATACAGCTGTTTCGGGGTATTGCCCCTCATCAGTGTGGAGTAGGAAACTGGCTGGTAGGAGCAATGCCTAGTAAAAGACTGTGAAAAATGAGGATGAATGAACTCATGGAGATCAACATCCGACACTGCGGAGACACCATCACGTGTTTCTCAACGCAGTGATTCTAGAGCACTGCCCAGGTTCAAGGCAGAGTCCTGCGTGTGCAGAGAGACACGCCAGGGTCAGGGTTCAAGGCAGAGTCCTGCGTGTGCAGAGAGACACGCCAGGGTTCAAGAACAGGGTTAGGGCCTGTGCGTGCAAGAGGGCACGACAGGGTACATGGCAAGGCCTGTGCGTACTTTTACAGAAGCACGGGGAGGTATGCCAAGGAGCAGGCGAGGGCCTGCGCGTGCTTTAGAGAGCATGTAGAACACAGTGCAGAAACAGCGTAAGGTACAAGGAAGCACAGAGAGCACGGCTGGGGCACTGGCTAGCTGGACGGGCTGCAGCACTGATAGACGGGCAAGACTCCAGCGAACCTGGCTGAGGCATAGCAGGCGACACAGCTGTCACTGATCGACGAGCACGGCTGAGGCACAAGCAGGCAGTCACGGCTAGAGCGGGCATGGCTGAGGCACAAACAGGAGGCTAGAAAAGCCAGGTACATGCAAAGGGCACACGAAGCAACAAGACAAAGCAAAGCAAGAAACAAGGCAAGGCAGGGAGCGGAACATAGGCAGAAACACAGAGTCAGGTCAGAGAGAGAACAGAGCTAGCAGCGGAGCGTAGGCCGAAGCTCAGAGCCGGGCCAAGGGAGAGCCTTGGGACTAGACATAGAAATGTGCAAGAGAGCACAAAAGGTAAGAGAGGAGGAATGGTGCGTGTGCCAGGAGGCACTACAGAGCACCATAGGAAGAGAGCGAGGCAGAACAAGCAAAGACAGAGAACATAGGAAGGAACACAGGGCAGAGCATAGCGAAGGCAAGACATGGCAGAAACCGGCAAGGCAGAGAACACCGGAAGGACAAGTCCAAGCAGGACAGGGACGAAACATGGCACAACGGACAAACATAGGACAAGGCACGGGATAAGAGACGGAGTACAAGCACGGAGCGTGTGCAGAGACGCACGACAGGGTAGAGTGCAGGGGCACAGAATAGAGGGAGCGACCCAGCAGACCAAGCAGCCATGCAGGGAAGCAACACAATACTCAGGCCCTGACCATAGAGAGGGGCGGTCTGATATAGCACCAGTACTTCCGGGTCAGGACCAGGGAGGGACTTTGGGTTCAGATCCTCCAGGATCATAGAGTGCATCGCTAGAACAGCCTGGGTAGAACCATAGAGCAGGTCACGTGATCAGGAGTTCCAGGAATACAGTGGATTGCAGAACCAGAGCAGGGCTGGAACATAGGAAAGGTCACATGATCAGGGGTTCCAGGAGTACAGCGGATTGCAGAGTCAGACAGATGGATGGATACCCAGCAACAGCGTGCAGCCATGAGGTAAGGCGCGAGTGCACACTGCTCCAGGCAACTTGCAGCATAACAGACATGGCGGACATGACATACGTCTTTGTTTAGCCACATTGGGTTTTTCCTATTTCTGGTCCTTTTATTCACACAAGGTATAAACCGCTTACAGCGCCTATTTAGGATGTTCTTAAACATTTCCCATTTATTATCTGTACTCTTATTTCTGAGGACATTGTCCCAGTCACCCAGATTAAGGGCACCTGTAAGCTGGTCAGACTTTACCTTCCTAAAGTTCAGTGTTTTTGTGACTCCCTGACAAGTCCCCCTAGCGAAACACAAGTGACACTGTACAATATTGTGGTCGCTATTTCCTAGATGCCGACGACCTGCAAATCTGTTATTCTGTCAGGTCTGTTAGATGTATTAGGTGTAAAGTGCGGCTCCTCTGGTTGGATTCTGCACCAATTGTGAAGGATAATAATTATTCTTGGTTATTAGCAGAAACCTGTTGCCTTTATGGGTTTCGCAGGTCTCTGTTTCCCAGTTAATATCCGGGTAGTTAGTCCCCCATAACAAGGACCTCATTATGGGTTGCAGCTTCATCTGTCTGCCTTAGTAGTAGACTTTCCATGATTTCTGTTATATTTGGGGGGTGTAACAGACCCCAAAGAGAATTTTGTTACTGTTTTTCCCTTCATGTATTTTGACCCATATGGACTCGACATCCTCATTCCCTTCGCTAATATCTTCCCTTAAGGTGGACTTTAGACAAGACTTTACATAAAGACAAACCCCTCCTCCTCCCCGATTTCTACGATCCTTTCTAAACAGACTGTAACCCTGTAAGTTACCTGCCCGGTCATAGCTTTCATCTCACCATGTCTCGGTTATTTCCACTATGTCATAGTTACCTGCAGATGTTTCTGCTTTTAGGACGGTTTAAAATTTTTTTTTGCGAGATCAAAAACTGATCAAGAAGGTAGAGGAAGATGGGGGAGCATGGTGGCTCAGTGGTTAGCTGGGGTTCTGGGTTCAAATCCCACCAAGGACAACATCTGCAAGGAGTTTGTATGTTCTCCCCGTGTTTGCGCGGGTTTCCTCCGGGCACTCCGGTTTCCTCCCACACTCCAAAGACATACTGATAGGGAATTTAGATTGTGAGCCCCATCTGGGACAGGGATGATAATGTGTGCAAAATGTAAAGTGCTGCGGAATATGTTAGCGCTATATAAAAATAAAGATTATTATTATTATAAATGTGTTTCTGTTACAAGCCTTGATGGCATGCCCAGTACTCTGTTTGAACAACTATTTAGCAATGAGGTCAAGGGTTAAGGCCTCTTTCACACTTCAGTCAAAATCCGCCAAAAGGTCGGATGGCGGATCCGTTTTAGTACTGATGACAACGGATGCCACCCGTCCGTTTTTTTGACAAATGAAGAATTTTAAAGGAATCGCAGCCTGGAAAAGGAGAGGGAGAGGGGGAGAGAGGGAGAGAGGGAGAGAGGGGGAGAGGGAGAGAGGGGGAGAGAGAGAGAGACATTACTCAATACTAGGCGACATACTGAATAAGACCGGTGATCGGTCGAAACGTCAGAGTCGCTATATCACGTTTTTTCCTTCTCTGCTCCACGAATATCATATGTGAACATATAAATACATTTCTTCTTGGCATCACTTCACGGATTGAGTGTGCGGTGAATTTTCTTCATCCGGATTCAGGGTCCCAAGGGCCCATTGCACCAGCATCTCGCTTTTGGACAGAGTGCAAGCCAATTTATCTTACTCGGCAGCTGGAAGGAAGACATCGATAAGCCAGGGGAGGAGTCCTGAGGAGATAATTTGCATATTCCCAGTGCATTCTGGGATAAGTGAAGAGTCTCCGCGAGCTCAAGGAACACTGGATTTTGGCCGTTGCAGCTGAAAGGAGGACATCGGTAAACCATGCGCCTACCGGCGCGTGAATTTTGGCACGTTTTTCACCGCTTTCATATATCATTAACAATAAGAACATGGAAGAGGCCAGGAGCCATTTGGTGAGCTGCATTTCTTGCTACATCTTCACAAACTTACCAGTGGAAAAGCCAAACTTCACATGCCACAAATGCAAGCTTGTGTCCCTATTGGAGGAAAAGTTGCAAAATCTAGGAAAGGTTAGCTACATTGAAGATCATTAAGGAAGGTGAAGAATTCTTAGACAGAGCAGAATTATCTCTTCATGTTACAGAAAGAAGTGCACCTGAAAAAACAGAGGAAAGGAAGCATGTGACGCAGAGAAGCAGGAGGATAGGGAGGCAGTCAGCACCCATACTTCTCAGGAACCAGTACCAGGCTCTCACGCAGGAGAACGATGAAGAAATACATCAGGATAAGACTCTGCCCACAAACAGCAACCTTGTACGCCTTCAGAATCCTCCTGGATGGAGAAAGAAAAATGTTGTGAAGAAGAAATGAGAGTGGTGGTCATGGGGGATTCCCTGCTGAGAGGAACAGAGGCCGCTATCTGCAGACCGGATATAACTTCAAGAGAAATGTGCTGTCTTCCAGGTGCAAAAATTAAAGATGTGTTTGACAGGATATCAGGACTCTTCAGACCTACATTCCTGCTAATACATGTGGGAACAAATGACACCGCAGGAAAATACTTGGAAACCATCTGCAGAGACTTTGAAGACTTAGGTAAGAAAGTGAAAGAACTAGGAGCGCAGGTGGTCTTCTCTTCCATCCACCCAGTGGATGGCCATGGAACAAGGAGGTGGAATAAGATTCTGCAGGTGAACAACTGGCTACGTCGGTGGTGCTGTCAGCAACGATTTGGAGTTCTGGATCACAGAGTGAATTACCTATACGATGGACAACTTGCTAGAGATGGGGTGCACCTTACGAAGACTGGAAAACATGTAAAAACATGCTACACTTGTAAGGAGAGCTTTAAACTAGAACAATGCGGGAAGGGAAGCAAAAGGCCAGAAAAAGCCATACAACTGAAAAATGCTATTGAGAACTCTGCTATTAGAAGTGAAAAGGAAGAACAAAGACAAAAGAATCTAAATAATAAAAATATTGGAGAAAGAGAAACCAATCACAAACTAAAATGTTTCTATACAAATGCACAAAGCATGGGCAACAAACAAGGAGAACTGGAACTACTAACACAGGAAAAGAAATATGATGTCATTGGAATCACTGAAACTTGGTGGGACAATACACATGATTGGAATACAAGGCTAGAAGGATACAACTTATTTGCGAGAAACAGACTTGATAAACGAGGAGGAGGTGTTGCATTGTATGTCAGAAACGCGTATATCTGCAAAGAGATCCAAGCTTCAGAGACTGGGAGTTCTGTGGAAACTGTTTGGGTAAGAATACAAGGACAGAACAATGGAAAGGACACCATTGTAGGCATTTACTACAGGCCGCCTGTGCAAGCTGAAGATATGGATGAACTCTTTATGCATCAAATGGTCAAGTTCTCCAAAAAATAGGACATAGTTGTCATGGGAGATTTCAACTATCCAGACATTTGTTGGGAATCTCTCTCAGGCAAAACAGGTCAAGGAAATTTGTATCCTCTATTGCTGACAACTTTATCTTCCACAAGGTAGGGGAGAAAACAAGGGGAACTGGTACTTTGGATCTAATCCTTATAAACAGGGAGGAAATGGTTGAGGAGGCAAGTGTGGCTGGGACCCTAGGAGGAAGCGACCATGCTATTTTAGAATTTTGAATAACTATAGGAGGAAGACCTGTGAACACTCAGACGTCAAGGTTAGATTTCAGAAAGGCAGATTTTAAGGGAATCAGAAAGAGAATTGGAGGGATTCAATGGCAGGATATCCTTAAGGACAAAAATGTCCAGGGAGGATGGGAAATGTTGAAAAATGAGATTCTCAAAGCACAATCGTTAACAATTCCGAAAAGAGGGAAGAATAAGAAGCATTTAAGATAACCAGGATGGATGAACACAGAACTTAAGCACATGCTAAAAAGAAAGAAAGCAATGTTTATCAAATGGAAAGAGGGAGGCATATCTAAAGAATAATGTAATGCTGTCTGCAGAACCTGCACAAATCAGATTATCTAAAGCTGACAATGAATTAAGGCTTGCAATGGACATCAAAAGCAATAATAAAGGATTTTGGGGATATGCCAAAAGTAAAAGAAAAGCCAAAGATGCTATAGGATTTTTACAATATGAAAATTATGAAATGGTAAGAAAGCATGTTAAGAAGCCGAACTTTTAAATTCCTATTTTGCATATGTTTTCTCTCAGAAAGGAAATGTAACATCAACTGTTCTTCACTGTCCTATTAAAGGAATAGAAAAATCCAGGTTATCTATAAACAGAAAGATAGTGAGGGAATACTTAGCTAACATAAATGAATTCAAGTCTCCAGGCCCAGGTGAATTACATCCCAGAGTACTGAACGAGATAGCAGAAGAAATTTTTGAACCACTCCATAATCTTTGAAAATTCTTGGAGATGGGGGGCGTGGTCTGAGCGCAGCAAGGTGGCGGTCATGTGAGATCTAAGCTCCTGTGTGACCAGCCAGTGAAGTGACGAAAAATATAAAACCAATGAGGAACCTGGATTAAAAAAGTCCCTGAAAGTGTGCACAACCCTTCTGAAGTCGACTGGAACGATTTCCTAAAAGTGGGACTAATATTTCTCCTGTTACAGCTGACCACAAGTAGCGGGGAACGGAGCGGAGCTGTTGGCGGGAAGCCGGCATTGGGAGTCCCTCCTTGGTGAGGTACCGCAGGCCTGTCCAAGGGTACTTGAATCTGCAGAGAATAAAAGACTATCGCCACTATACCTGTGTGACTGGGACCCTGGAAGACTCAGCGGTGACGTGGTGAGAGAAGCTGCTGGTGATAAATTGCTCAGGAGTCCGGGAGTCCCTCCTCTGTGAAGTTTTGGTGGCAGCCTGGGAGGTCGGAGCTGTGGAAAAATCCGTCGCTACATCTGGAGCTGAAGTATCCTGCAGAGCCCGGCAGGTCCGACGTTGCTGTGAAGTAAAGAAGAATCACCACGGCCATTAGAAGGAGGCGTTGGTCTGCTCCTATCACCAAAATGTACCTTTCAGGTTATCCCTCAAGTACCCTCACTTGTCTTCCCTTCTTTTGAGGTCCATGCAGTCAGACTCTACACCCCCTTCTCCATGCAAGTGGCGGTGGTGTATCGTCCTCCCGGCCCCTCCCGTCAGTTCCTGGATCATTTTGCCACTTGGCTTCCACATTTTCTCTCCTGTGACATCCCTACCCTCATCATGGGAGATTTCAACATCCCCATTGCTCTTCCCCTCTCCCCATCTGCTACTCATCTTTTATCTCTAACCTCCTCATTTGGCCTTTCGCAGCTCGCTAATTCTCCAACGCATGAAGACGGAAACTCCCTCGACTTGGTCTTCTCTCGGCTTTGTGCAGTGGATGATTTTGCAAACTCCCCTCTCCCGCTCTCTGACCACAATCTTCTTTCATTCTCTATAAAGAACTGCCAGGCTGCTCAGGTCACCCCCACTGTCCAGACTTATAGAAACATACAGGCCATTAACACCCAGAAACTTATGAAGAACTTGCAGTCTTCATTGGCCCCTATCTCCTCCCTCTCATGTCCTGATTCTGCATTGAAGCATTACAATGAAACACTTTAAACTGCCCTGGATGAATTTGCACCCCCTATAAATAGAACACCACAACACAGACGGCGACAACCCTGGCACACGGTGCAAACACGTTTCCTGCAGCGGTGCTCCAGGTGCGCCGAACGTCTGTGGAGAAAATCCAATCTACACGAAGATTTCATCCATTTTAAGTTTATGCTTAGAACATACAACACTGCCCTTCACCTCTCCAAACAAACCTATTTCAACACCCTCATCACCTCACTGTCCAATAACCCGAAACGTCTCTTTGACACTTTTCATTCTCTACTCAATCCAAGAGTACAGGCCCCAACCACGGAGCTCCGAGCTGACGATCTGGCCAATTACTTCAAAGAAAAAATTGACCAGATCCGACAGGAAATTATCTCCAAATCCCCTCATACCATGCACCGTCCTCCCTCCCCCACTGCATCTAACTCACTCTCTGATTTTGAACCAGTCACAGAAGAAGAAGTAAGCAGGCTCCTTGCATCTTCTCGCCCAACTACTTGCACCAGTGACCCATTTCCGTCACATCTCCTCCAGTCCCTTTCCCCTGCTGTCACCCCTCACCTAACTAAAATATTTAACCTCTCTCTCTCTACTGGTATTTTTCCCTCCTCATTTAAGCATGCCATCATACATCCACTACTTAAAAAACCATCCCTCGACCAAAACTGTGCCGCTAACTATACACCTGTCTCTAATCTTCCCTTCATCTCTAAACTCCTGGAACGCCTGGTCCACTCCCGTCTTATCCGCTATCTCTCAGAAAACTCTCTTCTCGACCCTCTCCAATCCGGTTTCCGCTCTTTACACTCCACTGAAACTGCCCTCACTAAAGTCTCTAATGATCTGCAAACAGCTAAATCAAATGGTCATTACTCCATGCTAATTCTCTTGGATCTCTCTGCAGCATTCGACACTGTGGATCATCAGCTCCTCCTCACTATGCTCCGTTCCATTGGCCTCAAGGACACCGTTCTCTCCTGGTTCTCCTCCTATCTCTCCGACCGCTCCTTTACTGTTTCTTTTGCCGGTTCCTCCTCCTCTCACCTTCCCCTTACTGTTGGGGTCCCCCAAGGATCGGTTCTAGGCCCCCTCCTCTTCTCCTTGTACACTGCCCCTATTGGTCAAACAATCAGTAGATTTGGTTTCCAGTACCATCTCTATGCTGATGACACCCAATTATACGCTTCTTCTCCTGACATCACGCCAGCCTTTCTAGAAAACACCGGCGATTGTCTAAATGCTGTGTCTAATATCATGTCCTCACTATATCTGAAACTGAACCTGTCAAAGACTGAACTCCTGGTGTTTCCTCCCGCTACTAATGCACCTATACCCGACATTGCTATTTCTGTGTGTGGTTCCACTATTACTCCCCAGCAACATGCCCGCTGTCTTGGGGTCATACTTGATTCCGAGCTTTCCTTTGCCCCCCACATTCGATCACTGGCTCGCTCTTGTCATCTGCACCTCAAAAACATTTCTAGAATTCGACCTTTTCTTACTTTTGACTCTGCAAAAACTCTTACTGTTTCTCTTATTCATTCTCGTCTCGACTATTGTAACTCTCTTCTAATCGGTCTCCCTCTTACCAAACTCTCCCCTCTCCAATCTGTCTTGAATGCTGCAGCCAGGATCATATTCCTCACCAATCGTTACACCGATGCCTCTACCTTGTGCCAGTCATTACACTGGCTACCCATCCACTCCAGAATTCAGTATAAACTTATTACCCTCACCCACAAAGCCCTCCATGGCTCAGCACCACCCTACATCTCCTCCCTTGTTTCAGTATACCACCCTACCCGCGCCCTCCGTTCTGCTGATGACCTGAGGTTAGTATCCTCAATAGTCAGAACCTCCCACTCCCGTCTCCAAGACTTTACACGTGCCGCGCCAATTCTTTGGAATGCACTTCCCAGGTCAATACGATTAGTCCCCAATCCCCACAATTTTAAGCGTGTCCTGAAAACGCATTTATTCAGACTGGCCTATCGCCTCAGCACATTAACCTAACCTATCCCTGTGTGGCAGAGCCAAAAGTTTTACCATAACCAGGTTCCCAGCATCATGTTCCCACATGCTTTATGCATCCATTAGCCCTCTGTGTCTGTACTGTTACACACTTAACATTATGGCTGGTCCATAAAATCAGAGCAACTGTTACCACCCACCTTTCGTGTCTACCTCTTTCCTCATAGACTGTAAGCTTGCGAGCAGGGCCCTCATTCCTCTTGTTATTTGTTATAATCTACTGTATGTGATTATTGTTATGCTGTAATGTCTATTGTCTGTACAAATCCCCTCTGAAATGTAAAGTGCTGCGGAATATGTCGGCGCTATAAAAATAAAATTTATTATTATTATTATTATTATTAGAAGAGCAGGTAAGCGAGGCGCCGCTGCAAAGAAAAAAGGCACGAAAACCACTGCTCTGAGGTAATCAAGCGGGGGATTCAGCGGTGATGTGGCGAGTGAAGCTGCTGGTGGAGGGAAAATATTCAGGAGTCCGGGAGTCCCTCCTCTGTGAAGTTCCGGTGGTGGCCCAGGGAGTCGGAGCTGGGAGAATCCCGTCGCTGCATCTGGTGCTGAAAAATCCTGAAGAGTCCAGCAGGTCCGCCGTTGCTGTGAGGTAAAGAAGATTCATTGCGGCCATTACAAGAACAGCAAAGTGAGTCGCCCCTGCAAAGCAAAAAGGCGTGAAAACCGGTGCTCTGAGGTAAACAAGAGGCGGAGTGAAGAAGGAGCTGCGACGGAGCCGGACGTAGGAAGCCGCCGACAGGACAGAAGCAAGAAGAAGAAAGAAGCGGATAGAGAGAAGAAGCGGTGAGGATGGTGAGAAGACAAAGACAACACAGAGAAAAGCGGGAAGATACCGGAGCCGCAGCAGAGGGATCGGAGGTACCGGGAATAGCCGCTGGATCTACATTACATATTGCAGCTGTGTGGCAGAAGCAAGAGTTGCTATCTTAAACCTGACCAATAGCCCTGCTGGGGCTGAGCAAGAGCTTTAAAACCTCTTCAAGTTGCAGGTGACATTTATTTTTGTGTGCAAATTTACTCTCTGAAGCTCATCAAGAGAATGCCAAGAGTGTGCAAAGCAGTAATCAAAGCAAAAGGTGGCTACTTTGAAGAACCTAGAATATAAAACATATTTTCAGTTTTTTCACACTTTTTTGTTAATTATATAATTCCACATGTGGTAATTCATAGTTTTGATGCCTTCAGAGTGAATCTACAAGTTTCATAGTCATGAAAATAAAGAAAACTCTTTGAACGAGGTGTGTCCAAACTTTTGGCCTGTACTGTACATACACTGGTATACAGTGGTAAGGTGTTGGAACTCGGGGGCGCATGTCTGGGTCCTCGCTCTGAATGAAACGGGGGAGGACATAAGATATCACAACCTAGTTCTTTCCGGTCATATATTGCAGGGTTGCATTGTATATTGTTATTAACTGCCCTATAGTTTTAACAACTACAGTTGTGGCCAAAAATATTGACACCCCTGCAATTCTGTCAGATAATACTCAGTTTCTTCCTGAAAATGATTGCAATCACAAATTATTTGTTATTATTACCTTCATTTAATTTGTCTTAAATGAAAAAACACAAAAAGAATTGTCCTAAAGCCAAATTGGATATAATTCCACGCCAAACATAAAAAAGAGGGTGGACAAAAGTATTGGCACTGTTCGAAAAATCATGTGATGCTTCTCTAATTTGTGTAATTAACAGCACCTGTAACTTACCTGTGGCACCTAACAGGTGTTGGCAATAACTAAATCACACTTACAGCCAGTTGACATGGATTAAAGTTGACTCAACCTCTGTCCTGTGTCCTTGTGTGTACCACAATGAGCATGGAGAAAAGAAAGAAGACCAAAGAACTGTCTGAGGCCGGTTTCACATTTGCGCTTTAAAGCGCAGCGACGGCCGCCGCTAAGCCCCGCCTCCTGCCAGCTCCCTGCCCGCCCCATCCAGTCATCGCCGCCTACTAGCGCACATGGACGCTTGCGATCTGTGCACCCTATCTTTAGCATAGGGTGCGTAGATCATGCGCTGGCCATGCGCTAGCAGGATTTTGCCGTGCGCTGCGCACTTTTGAAGGTGCGCCGTGCGCGCCGAAATGCAACATGCTGCGTTCGGCGCACACGGGCGCACCTTCAAAAGTGCGCAGCGCTGGCAAAATCCTGCTAGCGCACGGCCAGCGAACCCTATGCTAAAGATAGGGTGCGCAGATCGCAAGCGTCCATGTGCACTAGTAGGCAGCAATGACCGGATGGGGTGGGCAGGGAGCCGGCAGGGGGCGGGGCTTAGTGGCGGCCGTGCGCAGGCCGTCGCTGCGCTATAAAGCGCAAATGTGAAACTGGCCTGAGGACTTGAGAAACCAAATTGTGAGGAAGCATGAGCAATCTCAAGGCTACAAGTCCATCTCCAAAGACCTGAATGTTCCTGTGTCTACCTTGCGCAGTGTTATCAAGAAGTTTAAAGCCCATGGCACTGTGGCTAACCTCCCTAGATGTGGACGGAAAAGAAAAATTGACAAGAGATTTCAACGCAAGATTGTGCGGATGTTGGATAAAGAACCTCGACTAACATCCAAACAAGTTCAAGCTGCCCTGCAGTCCGAGGGCACAACAGTGTCAACCCGTACTATCCGTCGGCGTCTGAATGAAAAGGGACTGTATGGTAGGAGACCCAGGAAGACCCCACTTCTTACCCCGAGACATAAAAAAGCCAGGCTGGAGTTTGCCAAAACTTACCTGAAAAAGCCTAAAACGTTTTGGAAGAATGTTCTCTGGTCAGATGAGGCAAAAGTAGAGCTTTTTGGGCAAAGGCACCAACATAGAGTTTACAGGAGAAAAAAAGAGGCATTCACGGTCCCTACAGTCAAACATGGCGGAGGTTCCCTGATGTTTTGGGGTTGCTTTGCTGCCTCTGGCACTGGACTGCTGGACCGTGTGCATGGCATTATGAAGTCTGAAGACTACCAACAAATTTTGCAGCATAATGTAGGGCCCAGTGTGAGAAAGCTGGGTCTCCCTCAGAGGTCATGGGTCTTCCAGCAGGACAATGACCCAAAACACTTCAAAAAGCACTAGAAAATGGTTTGAGAGAAAGCACTGGAGACTTCTAAGGTGGTCAGCAATGAGTCTAGACCTGAATCCCATAGAACACCTGTGGAGAGATCTAAAAATGGCAGTTTGGAGTAGGCACCCTTCAAATATCAGGGACCTGGAGCAGTTTGCCAAAGAAGAATGGTCTAAAATTCCAGCAGAGCATTGTAAGAAACTCATTGATGGTTATCGGAAGCGGTTGGTTGCAGTTATTTTGGCTAAAGGTTGTGCAACTAAGTATTAGGCTGAGGGTGCCAATACTTTTGTCTGGCCCATTTTTGGAGTTTTGTGTGAAATGATCAATGTTTTGCTTTTTGCTTCATTCTCTTTTGTGTTTTTCATTTAAGACAAATTAAATGAAGATAATAATACCAAAGAATTTGTGTTTGCAATCATTTTCAGGAAGAAACTGAGTATTATCTGACAGAATTGCAGGGGTGTCAATACTTTTGGCCACAACTGTATACTGGTCTATACATACGACCACAGATTTGTGCGTTTCTTGCCCTTTGTTGTCAAATTCTAATATGGCGTCGGGAAATTCCAAATTTAAAGGGCAAACTAATAGATCTCAGAGGGCATGGGGGTGCCACAAAACCCAAATCTTTGGGAGAATCCCCTAATTCAGTCAGCCCAACTAAGTCAAGGTATCCTATATAGACAGAACAGAGGAGAAACATAGGTCTTCTCCAACTACTTTCAATGCATGCCATGGGAAATTGGCACAGGGGAGACAGTCTCAAAGAGATCTACTTCCTGACTTTCACGACTTATCTCAACAAACTAATCTGGCCAATAAAACAGATAAGCTAGATGAGATGGACTTGTCACAATCAAATAAAAGGAAAACTTTAGAGGGAGGGTACCGAAGTAAAGGGGTAACAACTATTGACTTGGACAGCACCTCGGAAGAACTTTCTAGTAATGATAATCCACCTCTTCCCAAGAAGGGTCGTCCTGGGGCCTCATGCATAAGTACTCCTTCACTCGACTAAGGCTAAGTTCACACGTACCGGAACTCTAGCGGAAATTACCGCGAGAATTCCGGAATTCCATTCCGGGGGAAAATCACATTTTAAATTCCCGCGATTTTCCCACGGAAAAACTAGCAATTTGCAAGCGTAATTAGCTTGCAAAATGCTAGCATTTTCCAAGCGATCTGTAGCATCACTTGGAGAACTGATTGACAGGTTGGTCACACTCGTCAAACATAGTGTTTGACAAGTGTGACCAACTTTTCACTACTGAGGCCGCCTATGCAGCATCAGTAGTAAAAGATAAAATGTAAAAAAAGAATAAAAAATGGTGTTATTCTTACCTTCCGACGTCCCGCCCAGCAGTTCCCAGTAATCCTTTGCGAAAATGCCCGCGATGACGTGCGTTCTCACGGGATCGCGACGTCTTGCGGTAATTCGCGATGAAGTCGCGTGAATGACCGCAAAACTTCGCGATCCCGCGAGAATGGACGCCATCGCGGGCATTTTCGCGAAGGATTACTGGGAATGAGAGCGTGGAGAGGCGGGAAGGCTGCGCGGGACATTGGAAGGTGAGAATAACAATATTTTTAATTTTAAATTCTATTTTTTACCGGGATATGGTACCCAAAGCCCGGAGGACAGTCTCCTCTCCTCCGGACCGTGGGTACCATCCGTAAATGTTCTGCTTACTTTCCGCATGGTGTGCACAGCCACATGCGGGAAGTAAGCGGAACAATGCATTCCTATGGGTGCGGGATCGCCGCGATTCCGCAAAATTAATGAGCATGCTGCGGTTTTTAAAAACCGCAGCATTAGCACAGCATTGCGGAATCCCATAGGAATGCATGGATTGCTTATTTTTTGCATTTTCGCGGCAAAATCGCGCGGTTAAAACCGCCGCTGAAACGCGAAAAAATGCAACGTGTGAACTTAGCCTTAGTCAATTAGGAGATATTCCTCTCTTCAAATAAGCAGGTGTCAGAGGGTATATTAGCCAATTCTTGCAAGTCGCTCAAAGACTCTATTACTATAAGCTTCGAGACTTAGAGAAATCTCATTCAGGAAGTGTGTGACAAATAATAAACGAGGGCAGGATCACTAAAGTGGAGGATAGAACAGAAACTCTCATTCAGCAAAACTTGAAAGAGGAGGTTTTGTATATGAAATAAAAGTTGATGGACATAGAAGATAGGAGCCATCGCAGCAATCTTAAGCTTGGAGGGATCCCGGAGTCCATAATTCAGGATGATCTCGCTGGGTATGCTAAAACCCTCTGTAATGTAAAATGTCTATAAAGTATGATGTTTTCTGTAATCTTCTATGAAAAAGTAGCCTGTCAGCTTTTGCAGCCCCCTCCTTTTGTCCCCCTTAGCAGCTGTCTGTGTGTGTGCTCTCTGCCTGCATCTGAAACATGATACTGTCCATTTCCTCTCGTAGCCTTCCCCCCTCTTTGCACAGCCAGGAAAGGAAGTCCTTTGTTCTCTAGAAATGTGCTGGGATCAATATGAGTAGTATTAAAACAAGTCATATCGCAAAAACCATATGGGACAGAGATATAATAACCATATCATTGAGTAGGCAACGAAACCAGCTTACCAAGCCCTAGTTTTCATGATCCTAATCCCCCCAGAAACTGAGATATGGATTGCTCCCAAATGGGGTGTCTTAATTATGGCATGCTTGGTATTGCTGGATTCGATAAATCACAAACAATGATGCCCTATGTGTGTTGGTACAGGCTTTTCTTGTTTAGATATAGTTATTCTAAGTTTTGTAGCCAAATCATAACTTAGAGAAAGGGGGGTTGGACCTCACCAGACCGCCCATTTCGTGAGGTCACAGATCCTAGGCAATAAGGTATTCCCTACCAAATTCCAGTCAGTTGGAGCTACAGAGTCCGTGCTGACAAGAACCCCAGATGAGTGGGGACATTTGGCTATGCGGCCCATCCCCCCCAGCCACATGGTCTGCCTAATATCACCTAAGCACATGTAAGTGTTACTCTTTGTTAATCCTTTTGTTTTATACTGCATTGTACATACTTAATGTCTCAATTTTGTATCAATTCTTTATCTATGTAATCACTGCCCTTTTTGGAATAAATGATAAAATCTATTAGCTCTGTCTCCATGCTCTAAGAAACGAACTATGCGCCTTTTTTGGATAATTACGCTACTGTTCGGGTTGGCTTCGAACCCCTCCATTAAGCCTATAACTTAAGTGGAGAAACCAGGAGTTGGTGGCAGAGTGGTGTGTGCGGTTGGTTAGGCTTGTTGGCAGTCCAGAAGGGTCTTATATTGCTGTATGAGGGGCTGCGGCCACAGCATTGATAATTCCCTTACTGCAGTAGTCTAATTGGCCGTGCACAACAAGCAGCCTGTCCGGCGACTAATTACCCTAGGTGCAGTTCCCTGACTGACCTGAGGGTAAGGGGGGTTCCGGAGAGCTGCGAGTTCCAAAGTGGAACTGAGAAAGTGGGATATACATAAATCCCCGCAGTTCTTGGAAGGTTGTTAGCAGTGGTGGTGTATCCAAAATACCCCCTGGGGTAAATTGTTAGAGCAAGATTAGCTTGCTGTGTTTTGGTCACACAGTGCCAGTGGTGGGATAACTAAGATAAGCCCCCACTGTGCCTGTGATAGCCATGTGCCGGCAGTGCGTTACGTCCCTCCATCCGCTGACAAACCCGTGTCAGTGGTGGGATCGTGACATATTGCAGGGGGCATTTATGCACACTTTATCGAAGTACAGTTTATCAAAGTACTGGCAGTTATAACATGGATGAAATGTGACACGCATCTCTATTCTCTTCATACAGGTAACCACCTCTTTCAATCTCTGCTCTGAATCAACTCCTCCATTCAATGTCAGCAAGCAGTTAATCCTGAATGCTCTATGTCTTTTCAACTCTGCAAGCTTATATCTGGTATATATTTATTTCAACTTACTCTGCTTGTCCCCTTTTGCTCTGAGGTCAAGAAACTTTTCAAAGTGGTTTATGATGCATGTTGGCCTGGACATTGGTTTGTCTGATAATTACCTTTATTGTGCCCTGCTGTCTTAGTTTAGTTTGATTGATTAACGAGAGAAGAGAGAGAGAAAAAAAAATCTAAGCCTTAGATTCCTATATATTCAGACCTAGCTTGGGGGAGCATTTATGCACACTTTATTGAAGTACAGTTTATCAAAGTACTGGCAGTTATAACATGGCAGTTAGACAGGGCAGGAGACAGGTAAGACATTTATATACATCTACTCCCTGTACATTTGGGGTACAACAAATATATACCATATGCATTTGTGTAGAATCATAGAATCATAGAATCGTAGAGTTGGAAGGGACCTCCTGGGCCATCGGGTCCAACCCCCTGCTCAAAGCAGGATTCGCTAAATCATCCCAGTCAGATGTCTGTCCAGCCTCTGTTTGAAGACTTCCATTGAAGGAGAACTCACCACTTCTCGTGGCAGCCTGTTCCACTCATTGATCACTCTAACTGTCAAAAAGTTTTTTCTAATATCTAATCTGTGTCTCTTCCCATTCAGTTTCATCCCATTGCTTCTAGTCTTTCCTTGTGCAAATGAGAATAAAGTTGATCCTTCTACAATGTGACAGCCCTTTAGATATTTGTAGACAGCTATTAAGTCTCCTCTCAGTCTTCTCTTTTGCAAACTAAACATTCCCAAATCTTGCAACCTTTCCTCATAAGACAGGGTTTGCAGACCGGTCACCATTCTGGTCGCTCTTTTCTGAACTTGCTCCAGTTTGTTGATGTCTTTTTTAAAATGTGGTGCCCAAAACTGGACACAATATTCCAGATGAGGTCTGACTAAAGAGGAGTAGAGGGAAATAATGACTTCACGTGATCTAGACTGTATGCTTCTGTTAATACATCCTAGAATTGCATTTGCCTTTTTTGCTGCTGCATCACACTGTTGACTCATATTCAGTCTGTGATCTATTAGTATACCCAAGTCTTTTTCACATGTGCTGTCACTTAGCCCTATTCCTCCCATTCTATATATGCTTTTTTCATTTTTATTGCCCAGATGTAGTACTTTGCATTTCTCCCTGTTAAAAACCATTCTGTTAGTTGCTGCCCACTTCTCCAGTTTATTTAAATCTTTTTGAATCCTCTCTCTCTCTTCTCTAGTATTAGCTATCCCTCCTAGCTTTGTGTCATCAGCAAATTTAATCAGTTTACCCTCAATTCCTTCATCTAAATCGTTGATAAAGATGTTGAACAATACAGGGCCCAGGACAGAGCCCTGTGGTACCCCACTTGAGACATTCTTCCAACTGGATGTGCAGCCATTTACGACCACTCTTTGGGTCCGATCACTAAGCCAGTTATGAATCCACCTAACAGTTGCCTTGTAATTTATATCCTGGCCGCTGCATTCACACACATCCACCGCCCTGGCATTAACTCTCTACACTCCATCCATATCGGCCCCTCACTTCTTTCCTCTCCTATTTATAGCACTCACACTCTTTTCACATTGTTAAATTGCACATATCCATTCAGTCCCACCATTCAACATAAGAGACGCTCTCACAAATCACTTAACCATCTGCTCACTCTTTCTATCCTCCTTCTGCTAGTCGCAGGAGACATTGCTCCCACCCCTGGTCCCCCATGTTATAGAAAGTCAAACCCCCCAACTGCTACACTCAGAAACCCCTCTAATCTTATTAATATTCCCTGCATGCCTTCTGTCTCTTAATTGTGCCCTTTGGAATTCTCGCTCAGTGTGTAATAAACTCCTTCATCCATGACTTCTTCCTTTCTAATTCTCTTAACCTCCTGGCTCTTACTGAAACCTGGATCCAGAAGTCAGACACTACCGCTGCTGCTCTTTCATATGGGGGATTACACTTCTCTCATACCCCAAAATCAGACAAAAGAGCAGGTGGAGGCGTTGGTCTGCTTCTATCACCAAAATGTACCTTTCAGGTTATCCCTCAAGTATCCTCACTAGTCTTCCCTTCTTTTGAGGTCTATGCTGTCAGACTCTAAACCCCCTTCTCCATGCGAGTGGCGGTAGTGTATCGTCCTCCCAGCCCCTCCCATCAGTTCCTGGATCATTTTGCCACTTGGGTTCCACATTTTCTCTTCTGTGACATCCCTACCCTCATCATGGGCGATTTCAACATCCCCATTGCTCTTCCCCTCTCCCCATCTGCTACTCACCTTTTATCTCTAACCTCCTCGTTTGGCCTTTCACAGCTTACTAATTCTCCAATGCATGAAGACGGAAACTCCCTCGACTTGGTCTTCTCTCAGCTTTGTGCAGTGGATGATTTCACAAACTCCCCTCTCCCGCTCTCTGATCACAACCTTCTTTCATTCTCTATCAAGAACTGCCAGGCCGCTCAGGTCACCCCCACTGTCCATACTTATAGAAATATACAGGCCATTAACACCAAGAAACTTACGATTAACTTGCGGTCTTCATTGGCCCCTATCTCCTCCCTCTCATGTCCTGATTCTGCGCTGAAGCATTACAATGAAACACTTCAAACTGCCCTGGATGATTTTGCACCCCCTATAAATAGACCACAACACAGACGGCGACAACCCTGGCACACCCTGCAAACACGTTTCCTGCAGCGGTGCTCCAGGTGTGCTGAACGTCTATGGAGAAAATCCAATCTATACGAAGATTTCATCCATTATAAGTTCATGCTTAGAACATACAACACTGCCCTTCACCTCTCCAAACAAACCTATTTCAACACCCTTATCACCTCACTGTCCAATAACCCGAAACGTCTCTTTGACACTTTTCATTTCCTGCTCAACCCAAGAGTGCAGGCCCCAACCACAGAGCTTCGAGCTGACGATCTGGCAAATTACTTCAAAGAAAAAATTGATCATATCCAACAGGAAATTATCTCCCAATCATCTCATACCATGCACTTTCCTCCCTCCCCCACTGCATCTAGCTCACTCTCTGAGTTTGAACCAGTCACAGAAGTAAGCAGGCTCCTTGCATCTTCTCGCCTAAACACTTGCACCAGTGACCCATTTCCGTCACATCTGCTCCAGTCCCTTTCCCCTGCTGTCACCCCTCAGCTAACTAAAATATTTAACCTCTTTCTCTCTTCTGGTATCTTTCCCTCCTTATTTAAGCATGCCATCATACATCCACTACTTAAAAAACCATCCCTCGACCAAAACTGTGCCGCTAACTATAGACCTGTCTCTAATCTTCCCTTCATCTCTAAACTCCTGGAACGCCTGGTCCACTCCCGTCTGATCCGCTATCTCTCTGATAACTCTCTTCTCGACCCTCTCCAATCTGGTTTCCGCTCTCTACACTCTACTGAAACTGCCCTCATTAAAGTCTCTAATGATCTACTAACAGCTAAATCTAACGGTCACTACTCCATGCTAATTCTCTTGGTTCTCTCTGCAGCATTCGACACGGTGGATCATCAGCTCCTCCTCACTATGCTCCGCTCCATCGGTATCAAGGACACCGTTCTCTCCTGTTTTCCTCCTATCTCTCGGACCGCTCCTTTACTGTATCTTTTGCCGGCTCCTCCTCCTCTCATTTTCCCCTTACTGTTGGGGTTCCTCAGCGATCGGTTCTAGGCCCCCTCCTCTTCTCCTTGCACACTGCCCCTATTGGTAAAACAATCAGTAGATTTGGTTTCTAGTACCATCTCTATGCTGATGACACCCAATTATACGCTTCTTCTCCTGACATCACACCAGCCTTTCTAGAAAACACCGGCGATTGTCTAAATGCTGTGTCTAACATTATGTCCTCACTATATCTGAAACTGAACCTGTCAAAGACTGAACTCCTTGTGTTTCCTCCCTCTACTAATGCACCTATACCCAACACTGCCATTTCCGTGTGTGGTTCCACTATTACTCCCCAGCAACATGCACGCTGTCTTGGGGTCATACTTGACTCTGAGCTTTCATTCACACCCCACATCCAATCACTGGCTCGCTCTTGTTATCTGCATCTCAAAAACATTTCTAGAATTCGACCTTTTCTTACCTTAGACTCTGCAAAAACTCTTACTGTTTCTCTTAATCATTCTCGTCTGGACTATTGTAACTCTCTTCTAATCGGTCTCCCTCTTACCAAACTTTCCCCCCTCCAATCTGTCTTGAATGCTGCAGCCAGGATCATACTCCTCGCCAATCGTTACACCGATGCCTCTACCTTGTGCCAGTCATTACACTGGCTACCCATCCACTCCAGAATCCAGTACAAACTTACTGCCCTCACCCACAAAGCACTCCACGGCTCAGCACCACCCTACATCTCCTCCCTTGTTTCAGTCTACCACCCTACCCGTGCTCTCTGTTCTGCTGATGACTTGAGGTTAGCATCCTCGATAATCAGAACCTCCCACTCCCGTCTCCAAGACTATACACGTGCTGCGCCAATTCTTTGGAATGCACTTCCCAGGTCAATACGAGTAGTCCCCAATCTTTACAATTTTAAGCATGCCCTGAAAACTCATTTATTCAGACTGGCCTACTGCCTCAACACATTAACCTAATCTATCCCTGTGTGGCACAGCCAAAAGTTTTTACCATAACCAGGTTCCCCACATCATGTTCCCACATGCATCTATTAGCCCTCTGTGTCTGTACTGTTATACAATTAACATTATGGCTGGTCCAAACAATTCAGGCAATTGTTACCACCCACCTTTCGTGTCTCCCCTTTTTCCCTCTTGGTATCGGTTATGATCTATGTGATTATTGTTATGCTGTAATGTCTATCGTCTGTACAAGTCCCCTCTGAAATGTAAAGTGCTGCAGAATATGTAGGCGCTATAGAAAAAAAATTTATTATTATTATTATATTGGTGGCAGCGGCCGCGCTGTTCGTCACACCCTCTTTAAGAAGACAATCCCCTCTCTTTCAGACATCCAGTTAACTATAGATTGGATTCACAGATCACCCCGCCCAAAGGGTATCCCTTTGGATAAGCCTCGGGACATCATCTTACGTCTACTTTTCTACGAGACTAAGGAAGGGATCTTAAAATTCATAAGGGATAGAGGTGTTTTTCCAGCCCACTATGAACACATTAAGGTTTTCTCAGATTTCTCCAGAAACACCATGGAGGCTAGGAAATCATTCAAAGAAGTGACCACTAAACTGAGAGACTAGGGAATATCTTACAGGTGGGGTTTCCCTACCAAATTAATAGTGTGGTACAAGGGAAACAATGTCTCGTTACTTAATACTGAAGAGGGACGTGATTTTGTTGCATTTATTCAAAATGAGCATAAAGATAAAGGATGATTTTCGTGTTAGAGGTTATATATAGGGAATCTAAGATATAAACTATGTTCTAATGACGGTATAAATTATTCTAATAGAGTTTTGGCTGGTCGCGTAGGACCTTCGCCACATTTTCTTTACCCCAAAACTAAGGAGGGAAACCAAGGTTGGTTTTTCCCAGGAGAACTCCATAGTTTCACAATTTACTTTAAACCTTTTATTGTTTGTCTTGTTTTTGCTTGATTTTTAAACTATATAAGAATTCTTCTAGACTTTGGTCTTCTTGTTTGAATTTTAGATACAGATGGAAATAAATGTATTGTCCTATAACGTAAGAGGTCTTAACAGCCCATACAAACGACATGTTACATGGAGGGAAATAAAATTATACCAAGCTGATATCGTATGCCTACAAGAAATTCGCTAGGGATGACCATCCAGTGTTTCAACACAAACATTATACCCATACCTTTGAAGCATTTGGTGAAAAGAGGAAAGCTGGGGTTATGACCATAATCAGTAATAAAATACCATTCCAGTTGATCAGCGAGGTAGTTGACCCAAGGGGGAGATTTCACCAGGGCTGTGGAGTCGGAGTCGTGGAGTCGGAGCTCATTTTGGTGGAGTCGGAGTCGGTATAAAATGGTCCGACTCCGACTCCTAAAATATATAATAAATTGGGTACAGTAGGTCAATGCAGAATGTGCTGAATATTTTTTCATAGGAATTTGGGAAAGTTACGAAATGTCCTATAAATGGCTGTTCTATTCCTGATCTAAGGCTACATTCACACACAGCATTTTTGCTGCATTTTTTGAGGATACGTTTTTCAGCTGCAAAAGCAGATCAGCTTTTTAAAAAACCGCATCACCTGAAAGGTTTTTGAGCTCATAGATAATGTTTTCAATAGCAAAAGCAATTAGAAATCTGCTCTATCTATCCATTTATCCATATCTGTCTATCCATATCGTATCTGTACCAAAAAGAATGAAAGTCGGGTAGCACACAAACTAGCACTCCTTTTTTTTTTAGCACCAGTCAGGTACAGCTCATAGCTGCCCAAAAGGACGCCCAGAACAGGCATTGCTCGCCTTCAGTAACACATCAACATCAATTGATAGTTGGAATAAATAGACTGCATTCATCACATCTTAAGGTGCAGGCTTTATTTTCAAGTGTAGGGGTGTGCAGTATAAGGTTCTGCAGCAGCTGAGGTGTGCAGTAGGAGATTCTGCGGAACAGTATGAGGTTCTGCCCGCCCCTAGTTTTGATCCTGGCTAAAACTGTTTCTTATAGATATGGCGAACCCTCTGGTAACCCTAAATGAAGGTCAATGGACACAGGTGGCTGAATTGAAGGAATTGCTTAAACACCTATTTAGCGTGACTAAAAAATTACAAGCTGAGGATTTAACTCCTGGCATTTTCATAAGGGAGTGGAAGAATTTGCTATTTTGCCTGTCCCAAAGAGGAGATTTAATCGCAGATGGCATTTCTGCTTCAATGAAACGGAGACACAGCTATTGGAAAATAAAAATTCTCTGGCAGCTGTTTATGTGGACCCAAGTCATCGTATATTGCTTGATGATCAACAGCTTACTAAAGGAAAAGAAGCTCTGACTGAAGTAGCAGTTAGGATGAGTGGCCTACAGGAGGACTGCCAGGCGCAAGAGGACTTGGGTCCTGACAGTGCTACTGCTGCCATATCTTCATCCTCATCAGATGAGGAGTTTGACTTTGACAAGTATTTGGATGATATGGAGCAGGCAAAGCATTGCTGCAAGGAAAAAGATTTCACTCTGTCTCCTATAGCAAGCAGATTGACCATATTTCAGCAAAATGTTTCACTTGCTCTCAAAGAAAAATTCAACCGTTCATCAAAACTGACTGTGCACGAGACAATTCCTTTATACTTGGAAATTGTAAGAGATGTTGCCCATGTGGTTACGGCTTTGCCTCCAACCCAAGTTACTGTAGAGAGGTTGTTCTCTGGCCTTAAAATTATTAGGTCAGATTTTAGGTCATCTATGAAGGAGGATCTGATGGAGGCAATTCTATTTCTTAGAACAAATTCATAGACTGCACAAATGTTGTTTAGTATGTTTTTGTTGAAAACTGTTTTTTGCCACTTACATAGTTTATTACATAGTGTTTTATATATATATATATATATAAAATATTGATATTACATAGTGTAGTGTATTACATATTTACAATTTATTAGTTTTTTGTGTTCTGAAGTTGTATTCCAATAAATATATATTATGTTCTATCTAAATATCTTGATTATTGTATCATAAAAATGATTAAATGTCTGATGTTCACATTGTACTACAATACATTTTTCACTTAAATATAAGCAATATGTGTGGGAGTCGGAGTCATGGAGTCGGTGGAAGGGAAATTGAGGAGTCGGAGTCGCAGGTTTGGCTTACCGACTCCACAGCCCTGGATTTCACATATTGTTATGTAAACTTAATGGCAAAATATTCACCATTGCTAACATCTATGCACCTAATACAAAACAGTTCCCTTTTTTCAACAAAGTAATTTGAAAAATTAATAATATCAAACAGGGTGAACTGTTGATATTGGGAGATTTTAATATGGTGCCTGACAAGCGTATGGACTCCTCCTTTCCTGCACGCTTATTGGCCTCATCCTTGGGTAACTGGTTGCTCAAGAATGAGCTGTTTGATGCTTTTAGGTGCCTAAACTCGTCCTCCCATGAGTATACCTACTATTCTGATGTTCATGGCTCCTCGTCCAGGATAGATTTATTTCTTACAAATATCTTCTCCTTACCTAAATTCAAAAAGGTTGAAATCCTTATTAAATCCTTTTCTGACCATACTCCCTAATGGCTAAATTTGTAATATGGCCCCCGGTTAATAACACCTTTTTGTGGAAAACAAACCTAACCATACTCAAAATCCCAAAATATCAAAAATCTTTAGAAGACTCTATAAGAAACTACTTTACTTCAATGAAAACTCTACTGGAACCATAGATCCATTTACTCTTTGGCAAGCTCATAAGGCAGTTATCAGGGGATGCCTTATGCAGCTTTCCTCCAGACATAAAAAGAAAATAGGGAAAAGATATCTAGTCTACAAGCGAGTATTAAAATAAAAGAGGAACAGCAGTCTAAATTAAGTACTCCGTCTCACGCTACTCATATGGAAATTCTGAAACTGAGACAAGAGCTCAGCACACATTTTGACTGAGTATGTCTCGGCTCTCAGAGCCTCAGAACTCGCTTCTTACTCAAAGAATCAACTAACTAAATATATGATGAACAAACTTAAACAAGATCGTATTCGTAAAAGAATATCTCAAATTCGTTCCTCATCGGGAGTCATGAAAACACATGCACAGGACATTGTGAATGTCTTTTCTGCATTCTTTGAAAAATTGCATAATTTAAATCTTGATCCCACAATTCCTGCCCCAAGCCAGTTGTCTATTGATTCATTTCTCTCTGGCTTGAACCTTCCGCAAATTGATAAATTGGAGTTAGAGATTCTTAATCGCCCTATTAGTACGGAAGAAATAACCAACACTATTAGTCACCTTAAGCCACTGAAATCCCCAGGCCCGGACGGCTTTATTAATGAATATTACCAACTATTCTCTAAGCTTTTGTCCCCACAATTGCAATCTCTTTTTGGTCATGTATAGACTTGTGGTGCCTTTCCTAAAAATATGTTGGAAGCTACGATCATAATGTTACCCAAAGGGAAGGATGAACTTGACAAGGTTGAAAATTTTAGGCCTATTTCCCTGATTAATGGAGATGTTAAGATTTATGCTAAGATCCTGGCTGATAGGCTTAAGACCATATTACCGAAATTGATCAAAGATGATCAAGTAGGGTTTATTGTAGGCAGGCAAGCGTCCGACGGCACAAGGAGGATAATAAATATTTTGAACATGATTAGGTCTTCTAATGTCCCCTCTTTGTTCTTGTCCCTAGATGCCGAAAAGGCTTTCGACAGAGAAAATTGGGTATACCTCCAAAATATCTTATCTTAGTTTGGATTTAATGATAAATTTATTTCTAGTGTCTTTTCTTTATATGTAGAGCCCAATGCTAGAGTATACATGAATAATCACCTTTCTAAACCCTTAGCTATTACAAATGGCACCAGGCAGGGGTGTCCCTTCTTATCCCCCTTGCTTTTCGCAATCGCTATAGAGCCTCTTGCTGAAGCCATTAGGGCATCAGTCTCCATATCAGGGATAGAAACTAAAGTCCATTCACATAAAATTCATCTATTTGCTGATGATCCCTTTATATCAGTCACAAATCCGCTTGAAACAGTTTTCTAACATTCCTTTTTTTAAAATCAACTAAGCTAAGTCCAAAATTCTACCTTTTAACTTAACACGAACGGATATTGAGGACGTTATAGGCCAGACTAAATTTCAGCTAGAGGAGAGGCGCTTGACATACCTAAGCATCAATATTACCTGTGATCTCCAAACGATTATCCCATAAAATATTGATATTCTGGTTAAGACCATCTCTAAAGACTTTATCCATTTTGGGCTTTTAGAACTTACATAGCTTGGCAGGGTATTGGCGGTCAAATCCTTTATCTTACCTAAGATCTTGTAAATTTTTAGGACAATCCCCTTAAAAGTGCACATGAAACTGATTATCAAGCTACAAAACTTGATAAACTCATTTATTTGGCCAAAAAAAAAAAAGAATAGCAAATAACATTTTATATAGATGCAAAAACAATGGCGGAGTGGCCTTACCGAACATATGGGCTTATTACCGAGCTACCTTGATCAAGCATAGTCACCAATGGTATAGGGAGGGGGGTTGTCCTTCATGGATGGATTTGGACTTGGCCCATAATAATTATAGCTCTCTACAGACCCTGTTTTTCAAGTTTATGCTGGAATGGATGTCCAAAACTCATAGTCACCTAATTTTTGATGCTTGGAGGAAACTTGCTAAATTTAAAAAACTTGATGATACAATTGCCATTCTGAAATCTCTTCCCCTCAAATTTGTCTCGCACATATATAACTTTCCACTATCAAGTATATGGTATGACTCATGTTACAAAGGTCGGGGGTGTGTGGGATGGGTGTCATCTTCTCTCTTTCTCTGAGCTCAAGGACAAATACCATCTTCCTTCGGCAGAGTTTATGCCTTATTTGATGTTAAAAGATCATATCTAAAAGCTACTTCGCAATAGAGTTTCCTATTTAAAAATTGTCTCTGCATTAGTGGGTAACCCTAACCTCAAAACCAAATGGTCTCTTAAAAGCATTTAACAATTTTAACAGGGATACTGAGTTTTTAAAAAACAATTACATGGCTAGATGGGAGGTAGATTTGAAGTCATCCATACAGTTGGACCAATGGGAATACGCGATCAAACTCTCATATAAATCCACTTTATCGATGAGTTTACATGAGACTTTTTTGACGGTTATGCTTAAGTGGTATTACACGCCTACGTGTGTCACATAATAGTACAGATATTTCGCCTTTATGCTGGAGAGGCTGTATATCATAATTTCTAGTGCTGCCCGAAGCTGCGAAGTCTATGGTCACATGTCAACTTTCATGTAAACTCGCAGACTCCTATTGAGGTCACCCCACAAATGGCGCTTTTGTCCTTGGACTTTGAGAATGTCAGCCCATCCATCAAATTTGTGATCTTACATATCCTCCTGTCAGTTAAAAATTGCGTTGCCACATGGTGGAAAAAACCTGATGTGCCTAAACTTACTGCTATCATAGACCTCTTGTTGGATGGAAGAGAAAAATGCTTTCAACCTAGGTACCTTAAATAAGTATTACTTGAAGTGGGCAATTTAAGGTTCCGATAATTCTGCCTTTATTCATTATCTTTATTTAATATGTCTATAGTTTGAATTATAAAAATATCTGTAAGTGTATTTTAATGACCAGTGTCTGGAAGTAGAGTGGAGCTCTCTAGCTTTTTATTTTCCCTTGTCCCTTTTGTTTCCCCTTTCTTTCCCTTTTAAAGATAAAATTTCAATAAAAATCATTTGAAAGGAAAATTCTTGGAGATCAGGAGAAGTCCAAGAAGACTGGAGAAGAGTAAATGTTGTTCCTATCTTCACAAAAGGGGAAGAAGGTGGACCCAGGGAACTTTAGGCCGGTGAGTCTCACTTCTACAGTTGTGGCCAAAAGTATTGACACCCCTGCAATTCTGTCAGATAATAGTTTCTTCCTGAAAATGATTGCAAACACAAATTCTTTGGTATTATTATCTTCATTTAATTTGTCTTAAATGAAAAAACACAAAAGAGAATGAAGCAAAAAGCAAAACATTGATCATTTCACACAAAACTCCAAAAATGGGCCAGACAAAAGTATTGGCACCCTTAGCCTAATACTTGGTTGCACAACCTTTAGCCAAAATAACTGCGACCTACCGCTTCCAGTAACCATCAATGAGTTTCTTACAATGCTCTGCTGGAATTTTAGACCATTCTTCTTTGGCAAACTGCTCCAGGTCCCTGATATTTGAAGGGTGCCTTCTCCAAACTGCCATTTTTAGATCTCTCCACAGGTGTTCTATGGGATTCAGGTCTGGACTCATTGCTGGCCACCTTAGAAGTCTCCAGTGCTATCTCTCAAACCATTTTCTAGTGCTTTTTGAAGTGTGTTATGGGTCATTGTCCTGCTGCAAGACCCATGACCTCTGAGGGAGACCCAGCTTTCTCACACTGGGCCCTACATTATGCTGCAAAATTTGTTGGTAGTCTTCAGACTTCATAATGCCATGCACACAGTCAAGCAGTCCAGTGCCAGAGGCAGCAAAGCAACCCCAAAACATCAGGGAACCTCTGCCATGTTTGACTGTAGGGACCGTGTTCTTTTCTTTGAATTCCTCTTTTTTTCTCCTGTAAACTCTATGTTGATGCCTTTGCCCAAAAAGCTCTACTTTTGTCTCATCTGACCAGAGAACATTCTTCCAAAACGTTTTAGGCTTTTTCAGGTAAATTTTGGCAAACTCCAGCCTGGCTTTTTTATGTCTCGGGGTAAGAAGTGGGGTCTTCCTGGGTCTCCTACCATACAGTCCCTTTTCATTCAGACGCCGACGGATAGTACGGGTTGACACTGTTGTACCCTCAGACTGCAGGGCAGCTTGAACTTGTTTGGATGTTAGTCGAGGTTCTTTATCCAACATCCGCACAATCTTGCGTTGAAATCTCTTGTCAATTTTTCTTTTCCGTCCACATCTAGGGAGGTTAGCCACAGTGCCATGGGCTTTAAACTTCTTGATGACACTGTGCACGGTAGACACAGGAACATTCAGGTCTTTGGAGATGAACTTGTAGCCTTGAGATTGCTCATGCTTCCTCACAATTTGATTTCTCAAGTCCTCAGACAGTTCTTTGGTCTTTATTTTCTCCATGCTCAATGTGGTGCACACAAGGACACAGGAAAGAGGTTGAGTCAACTTTAATCCATGTCAACTGGCTGCAAGTGTGATTTAGTTATTGCCAACACCTGTTAGGTGCCACAGGTAAGTTACAGGTGCTGTTAATTACACAAATTAGAGAAGCATCACATAATTTTTCGAATAGTGCCAATACTTTTGTCCACCCTCTTTTTTATGCTTGGTGTGGAATTATATCCAATTTGGCTTTAGGACAATTCTTTTTGTGTTTTTTCATTTAACACAAATTAAATGAAGATAATAACAAAGAATGTGTTTGCAATAATTTTCAGGAAGAAGCTGAGTATTATTTGACAAAATTGCAGGGGTGTCAATACTTTTGGCCACAACTGTATACCAGGAAAGATATTTGAACAAATTATTAAACATGTATGTACGTACCTGGATAAGAATGAAATGATTAACCAGAGTCAGCAAGGGTGTGTAAAGTCATGTCAGACTAACTTAATTTCCTTCTATGACAATCACTGACTGGATGGATCACGGAAATGCTGTAGATATAGTATATCTTGACTTCAGAAAAGCATTTGACAAAGTCTCTCATACAATCCTTATTGAAAAAATGACTAAGTATGGAATGGACAAGGCAACTGTTAGGTGGATTCATAACTGGCTTAGTAATCGGACCCAAAGGGTGGTCGTAAATGGCTGCACATCCAGTTGGAAGAATTTCTCAAGTGGGGTACCACAGGGCTCTGTCCTGGGCCCTGTATTGTTCAACATCTTTATCAATGGTTTAGATGAAGGAATTGAGGGTAAACTGATTAAATTTGCTGATGACACAAAGCTAGGAGGGATAGCTAATACTAGAGAAGAGAGAGAGGATTCAAAAAGATATAAATAAACTGGAGAAGTGGGCAGCAACTAACAGAATGGTTTTTAACAGAGAAAAATGCAAAGTACTACATCTGGGCAATAAAAATGAAAAAGGATATACAGAATAGGAGGAATAGGGCTAAGCAACAGCACATGTGAAAAAGACTTTGGTATACTAATAGATCATAAATTAAACATGAGACAACAGTGTAATGCAGCAGCAAAAAAGGCAAATATAATTCTGGGATGTATTAACAAAAGCATACTGTCTAGATCACGAGAAGTCCTTATTGCCCTCTACTCCTCTTTGGTCAGACCTCATCTGGAATACTGTGTCCAGTTTTGGGCGCCACATTTTAAAAAAGACATCAACAAACTGGATCAAGTTCAGAGAAGAGTGACCAGAATGGCGACCGGTCTGCAAACCCTGTCTTATGAGGAAAGGTTGCAGGATTTGAGAATGTTTAGCTTTCAAAAGAGAAGACTGAGAGGAGACTTAATAGCTGTCTACAAATATCTGAAGGGCTGTCACATTGTAGAAGGATCACCTTTATTCTCATTTGCACACAAGAAAGACTAGAAGCAATGGGATGAAACTGAATGGGAGGAGACAGATTAGATATTAGAAAAAACTTTTTGACAGTTAGAGTGATCAATGAGTGGAACAGGCTGCCACGGGAGGTGGTGAGTTCTCCTTCAATAGAAGTCTTCAAACAGAGGCTGGACAGACATCTGTCTGGGATGATTTAGTGAATCCTGCTTTGAGCAGGGGGTTGGACCAGATGGCCCAGAGAGGTCCCTTCCAACTTTACCATTCTATAATTCATTGCTTTATTTTGAATGGTGCAAAAGGGGGGTGGATTTGAACTTTCATTTTTTTATATTTTTAAAAACTTTTTTTTTTACTTTTTGCATACTTCAATAGTGTCAATGGGAGACAAGAAGCTGCAGTTGTCTGATTGCCTGTGCTACATACAGGCGATAATCAGATTGCCTGTGTTTAGCAGAAATGCTCACTTGCTATAAGCGCTGACCTCCAGTCATCGCTCATAGCAATCCAGCTATGACAACAATGGAGGTCTGCTGGAGTCCTCTGGTTGTCATGCCAACCCATCCATGACCTGTGATCACATGACAGGGTGACTGATGGGTGGGATTTCCAGCGCCCTTCTGGTAAGCGCGAGTTAAATGCTGCTGTCAGAGATGACAGCGGAATTTAACAGGTAACAGCAGCGGGTGGATCTCGATTCCCCCCGTGGCTGTTAGAGGCACATATCACCTGTTAAAACAGCTGACATGTGCGGAGAAAGATGTAGGCTCAGCGCCGGAGCCCACATCAAAGAGAGGGATTCCGACGTAGGCGTACTATTACGCCCAATGTTGGAAAGAGGTTAATAATTGCTTACATTCTTCTCTTCTTAAAAAGTTTAAGAGGAAGTCAGGTCCTCAAGATATCATTGAGGTTAATTTGGAGGAGGATAAGGAGTATGTGGTGGAAGGAGTTTTGGGTTCCAGACGTGTGAGACGTCGACTGCAATATCTCATCAAATGGAAAGGTTTTGGTCCATAGGATTAATCCTGGATTGATGTGGAATATTTGCATGAGAATCGCCCAGTGAGTTGTGTCAGCGGTTGAGGATCTCAATGGGTCCAATGGCCTCTCGTAGAAGAGGAGGTACTGTTATGCATTTGGGTTTGAACCACTGAGCCTGTGCATTGTGGTGTTTAGTTTGTTATTCTTGCTGCAGTCTTTTTAGGGTAACAGGTTTTCATTTGCTCATGTGTCTGCCCCATCACCTTCCTGGTGCGGCTTTATATTTTTTCCCCCTCTTGGTATTTGTAATGTTAGGGTTAGGGTAAGTAAGATATGTCTGTAAAGTATGATTTTGCTGGAACCTTCCAGAATCTTCCATTCAATGAGAAAATCTGCTTGTCACACACTGCAGAGGTGACCCCCACCCCCCTTCACTCCTTAGCAGCGCAGCTGTGTGTATCTGCTCTGCCTGCAGCTGTAATAGGACACCGGCCATTTCCTGTCCATTCTCCCCTGCAAGGAATGTTGGTTAGCTAAGTGAAAGGATATATTTTGTTTAAGCACCATGCGGCTGAATAAAACTATGAGAGATATTAAAATAAGCCTAGCACGGGCTCCGGTTGCGACAGAAAAATGAAACGGACATTTCTGTGATCTGCGCGGACCCGGCTTCCCTACGGTGGCTCTTGCGAAGTTCTAACCCCCCCGAAACAGAGATATGGATTACTCCCAAATGGAGTGTCCTAACTACTACATGTTTGGTTTTTAATTATTGTATTCAATAAACTGGGAAAAATGATACCATCTGCGTGTTTATACGAGCATTCCTCGTCGAGATATAGTTAGTATAAGTTTTTAGTTAAATTGCAACTTAGAGAAAAGGGGGGCTGAACCTCCCCAGCCAACCTCTTCTGTGATGTCACACAGCAGACCTTAAGGCATGCCAGTGTACAAACCAGTCAGTTAAGCTGGAGTTTTCATGCTGAAAGGACGCACCAGATGTCCGGAGATGTCTGGCTGGCTGGCTGCCCATCCACATGGCTTGCCTAAAGACAATTGAGCAACTGTAAGTTTTAATTTCTGCTTTTCATCCCTGTTATTTTATATTTGCAATGTACATATCTAATGTCTCAACTTTGTAACTACTTTTTATCAATGTAATCAATGCCCGCCTTTGGGGAATAAATCATAAAATTATCAGTCTGCCTTCATGCTCTAAGAAATGAACACGTGCCTTTAGATAATTATGCTACTGAATTGGGTTGGCTTCGAACCCCTCTTAAGTCTATAACTTAAGCAGAGAAATCGGGAGCTGGTGGCAGGGTGGTGTGTTTTGGTTGGTTGGGCTAGCTGGCAGTATGGAAGGGTCTTATATGCTGAATGGGTGGCTGAGGCCAAAGCATTGATAATTCCCATACTGCTGCGGTCTAATCGCCTGTTCACAACTAGCAGCCCGTCCGGCAACTAATTATCCTAGATGTAGTTCCCTGACTGACCTGGGGATAAGAGGGGCGCCGGAGAGCTGCGAGTTCCAAAGTGGAACTGAGAAAGTGGGATATCCATAAATCCCCGCAATTCGTGGAAGATCGTTAGCAGTGGTGGGGCATTCAAAATAACCCCCCTGCGATAAATTGTTAGGGCAAGACTGGCTTGCTGAGGTTTGTCACATGGTGCCAGCGGTGGGATAACTAACATATGCCCCCACTCTGCCTGTGATAGCCGTGTGTCAGCAGTGCGTCGCATCCCTCCGTACGCTGACATACCCGTGGCAGCGGCGGGATTGTGACAGTATTTCCTACTGGTGATGATCTCATTTGGATGTCCAGTCATACTGCTGTAATTTAACTCTGTTAACTTGAAGATATGTAGTTAATCTGCAGGTGATCACGTTATGATGCCGTCCAGCGCCTGCACGCAGCCGAATTCAGTGGGGAGAAAATGATCTCTATTCTCCCTGCCAGTATTCGGTATTCAATCACAGGGGTGGGGGTGGCACCAATTCAGTCATGCTCTGAGTATACATGCCCCCAACCCTGACTGACAGCCGGCCGCAATGTAGAGCCAGTGTCAGTCCCGGCTGGGGGCAGGGCTACAGTGGCCGCTCTGTATACTCAGAGTATAGTGAAATATAGAATGAATTCAGCTCACTCTTATGAAGAACTTCACATGGTCCGTATGTGTAGCACAGGATTTGGGTCAGTTGCAGATTTTGGTTTCCCTTTTTCCCTCCTTACTGTACGCTAGATAGAAATCCCTGTATTGAAGACACACAAAGCTGGAATATTCCACTGAAAAATGAAGTCTCGGATCTTTTTTTATTAAAATAAGTCCCTTTCTTATAGATATCTTAATGTATTCCTTTTAAAATACTACAAACCAAGGACAGACAAAGTTCTAAACGGTGAAAAAAAACATTAATAAATACATGACAAAGGCAACAAGCACATCCCAATGTACATACAACTACACACGACAGACGTCAGGCATGGGCGACCACAGACATGGCCGAGCCACACAGCTAACAGCAGTTGTCTTTGTATTGCAGAGTTTGTTCCAGTGTAAAGTCTCGCTGATCAGGTGACCGGATAGATAGAATGGACTGTAATACTTTAAGGCAAAAAGAAGGGAAGACTGTGCAAAACAAAACGTATCAGTACCAGGTGGCTGTGTGCATTTGTACAGTGTAAGAGCAAAAATAAATAACATTGCGATGAAAAAAATGAAACAAATGTCCCAGTCTGAAAATGTGTCAAGTAAAGGAATTTCACGAACAAATGTCAAATTCTGCTTGCAAAAATAGAGATCTTAAAAAAAGGGAAACCATTAAAACCTGTAAACTTCCCTGCACACTGGGCCGTGGGAAGGAGAACACTGATGCCCTCTGGTTACCGATGCTCACTCAAATCTGGATGATTCGTGTTTGACACTGGGTGAACATTTCTTTAAAATCATTTTTCTGTGCAACCACAATGGTTTCGGGATCTGGAGACTTCTGTACTTTTGCCACAGCAAAGTTAATTCCTTGAGCCAGTCCAGCATGAGTTATATTCGCCACCTGGACCACTGAACTACGAATCTTTGCGAATGGAGACACAGCTCGACTACTGCTGCTATCAGCTGGAGAGGCTGTAGAACCGGAGCCAGGACTTGATCGTCCAGAAAGAGAGGCGGGAGCTGGGTCTACAGATAACAGATGTGGAACAGGGTCATTTATAGACACATCAAGCTGAGATGGCCGGTTAAGTAGATCTGCTTCAGATGCCTTCATGGAGGGCGAGTCTTGCCCAGGATTATTGCTCAGGGGGAGATGATCCACCTTCTCTTTCTTGTCACTCTGTGTAAGGCTGTTTTTGGTCTGAGCATCTTGAACAAACTGATGACAGTAAACATCAATAGGGGTCCCAAAATCTATGAGGACATTTTCTTCAGGGGAGGCTTCACACTTAGTGACCTGGATCTGAGTAGGAATGTGGACATTAATCTCAGCACTGGTGATTGACTGGGAGCGGCTCCCCAGACGAGGGACGGAGGCAATGATTCCACAACTGGGAAGGATGTAATCTACTTGACCAATGTTCTCCAAAGAGCCAATGATTTGCCCTTCGTCGTCAGACTTGGGAATGTAGTCATCGGAATGGTAAGAGTCACTGTCTGAAGAAAGGTCCAGGTCCGATTCGATGTGTGCTTTACCATCGCTGCCAGGATTTTCCAAGCTGCTATCGGATTTCCACAGACTGACCTGCAGATTTGGCTTCAGGAAGCCTTTCACTTCTGCCTTGTTTAAGGTTCCTAACTTTCGTAAACTTCCAATGTTTGTCTGTTTGACCTTCTGGTTGAGGGAGGAGAATTTACTCATCAGGAAGTTTTTACTCTGAGCAAGGCCCACAGGGTTGATCCCCAACTTTGGCCCTCTGGAGCGTATACCCATTATTTCCACATGAGGTTTGCTGCTTTTCCTAGAAAAAAAAAAAAAAAGATAACAAAAAATGTATTATTTTTGTTCTCCGTGACTGACACATCAAATCCTTATGGCCAATGTTCTCACCTCTCCAACTTCTTCTCAAAGATGAAAACATCTGATCCAAGGGCTTGTTTTGTGATCCGCAGCATTTCTGCTATACACAACAGCGTATCTGCAAATCAGACAAGAGTACGGGTAATAAAGTCAAGCCTTTCTGTAAGGGCCTGTGATGTGAAGATTTGCTGTGGGCAGCAGGGTGGCGTCCCTTGCTCGCCCTACTGGAGGTTCACATTAGTACGTCAGACTCCTACTGTAAGCACTACACTCCGGAGTTTTGCCCAGAGATTGAACTTTCCCTATTAACCACACGTGCGAAGTCGCAGAGGATTTTTTACTCAGGGTTTTACTTTATACTCTAATTAAATAGGTTTATTTCTAGTATCCTAACTGTTAAATATAACCCCTATTGCTCCATAATGTATGTGTGTCATGAGCATGCCTTACTTTGCACTCCATAATGACATACAGTATGTTTTATTGATATATTGTGAGCGGTCATTGTAACTTGTCAGCAGTAGAAGCAGGTCTAGTAGACATAGCCAGGCTCATGTCTCAACTGCTGGAGCCGGCATTCACCCTTTTGATTCTTCAGTTGCTATTGTCTAAGCTTTTAGACAAGGGAACGTCACTCCATTGTCTCCTACTCTGTACTCTGATAGTATAGTAATGTGCTAATGAGTTGTCAGGAACAGAACTGAAAGCCTAACAATGGCCCTGGGTCTGCTATGTACAGCTAAGCCAGGTTTAAATCACTGCAATGTTGAAGTAATGCAGAGTACTATGAAAGCAATCAGAAGACCGGATCTTCAAGTCACCCAGTGCAGACAGAACTGATCTGCTTTTATTCAGGCTCCTCCAAAAAAGTAGCATTAGGGCCAGCTGCCCTCCGCTGTAACGTTAGGGCCCGCTACCCTCCGCTGTAACGTTAGGGCCGGCTACCCCTCCGCTGTAACGTCAGGGCCCGCTACCCCTCCGCTGTAACGTCAGGGCCCGCTACCCCTCCGCTGTAACGTTAGGGCCCGCTACCCTCCGCTGTAACGTTAGGGTCCGCTACCCTCCGCTGTAACGTTAGGGTCCGCTACCCTCCGCTGTAACGTCAGGGCCCGCTACCCTCCGCTGTAACGTTAGGGCCCGCTACCCTCCGCTGTAACGTTAGGGCCCGCTACCCTCCGCTGTAACGTTAGGGCCCGCTACCCTCCGCTGTAACGTTAGGGCCCGCTACCCTCCGCTGTAACGTTAGGGCCCGCTACCCTCCGCTGTAACGTTAGGGCCCGCTACCCTCCGCTGTAACGTTAGGGCCCGCTACCCTCCGCTGTAACGTTAGGGCCCGCTACCCTCCGCTGTAACGTTGGGGCCCGCTACCCTCCGCTGTAACGTTGGGGACAGCTATCCTTCATCACCAAATATCCATTTATTTTGTGAAGGGATAAGTAAGGGTTTGTGAAATCTATACACTCTGGTGGACTGTAAAGTTTAACCAACATTCCTATTTTACCTTTCCCATCCTCATCCAGGCTCCGCGTCACGGCTCGCAGGGTGTGGAAGTAGCCTCCATTTCCCTGGTACTTATAGTGAAGGCGCATACATGAAAACTTCGGCTTCCCAAAAAAGGTGGGTTCAGGTCCTGAGTGACAAGAACTTGTAATACCAGACTGGCTAACAATATTACAGCCGGAGCTTTTATACATTATTAATGACTCATGGACATCCTCAGCAACCAGAACCTCTACAACATAGCGCAGAGGTCCCAACGTACAAGGATAGCCACATTGTACTTATTCAAGAACACAACTCACCGATCTCGATCTTCTCCAGATCTTCCAGATTGAGGCGCTGGTACTGATTCACCTTATCGACCTCATCATCGTAACTGGAAGAGAAGGTAGTGTCACCAGTGAGGCAAACAACCAGCTAGCACGAAAGGTGAGCAAACAGCTAGCGCAAGAGGCAAACAAACAATTAACACAAGAGGCGAACAAACAACTAACGCAAGAGGCAAACAAGCAGGTAACGCAAGAGATGGACAAACAGCTAACGCAAGAGGCGAACAACCAGCTAGCACAAAAGGTGAATAACCAGCTAACGCAAGAGGCGAACAAACCGATAACGCAAGAGATGGACTAACAGCTAACACAAGAGAGGGAAAAGCAGCTAACGCAGGAGATTGCACAGATAGAGAATATGAGTCAGGTCTAGATACCAGTTGGTGTCACTTACTAAGCCACATAATATGCACAGTTAGAGAGCAGCAGCAGGACATCTACATCTTTATGAGTTGCATCAATCAGACTATAAGAGAGTAAAAAACAATGCGTTACTAATAAGGGCAAGTCTTAACAGATTCACACCTAGTGCCCTAAAATGATGTGTCTAAACAAATCTCCACGCAGAGCCATAACAAGGGCAGGGCTAAATAAATTCCCACAAGGATGAGGCAACTGTTTAAGACAACAGATGTCATGCTGGATGATCCAGCGATAGTTTTGGTGCAGATCACATGACACCTGGGGTCGCAATCTATGAGCGCCCATCCTCCATGGAACTTCTCATCAACTGGCAGCAGCATCTGCATGTAGTTCTGGAGGAGCTGATTGATCAGCTCTTGGTGGTTCCGCTGACTCTGCCGCTCTAATGCTTCGTGCTCCTTCTCTTTTGTGAAGATGGAATAAAGATCTTCGGTCACCGGGATGCCCTGCATAAGATCTGCAAAAAGAGAGACCCCAGCTCTGGTTATTTTTTGCGACATAACCCTCCTGTGAGAGGGTTTGCAGCTCCATGATGCAACTCTGCCACAAACTGATCCAAAGCTCCACCATAGAAGCCACAACTGGAGTGGCTTCAGGTCCCTCACCTCACATTGGGTGATAGCAGGCTGACATTTTATACTTAAAAATTGAGAGGATCCAGAGGATGAGAAAGACTAGATAGAAACTCCTATGCTGCCCCTATAGACCATGGGACAGATTGCCCCTCCCATTCTATAGGGTCAGGTTCTATAGCTTACAAAGTGAATTAAGACTTTCCTATGTGGAAATTATACATTGAAATGTGAACTTGCATGATGCAGAGGCCTCACCAATGACAGCCTGCCGGTAGGCATCCTTGAAGCGGTTAATGTAGTAACGGTTTGCAGAGTTGACGCCATCTTTCATCACACCGGCCAACTTTCTTTCACCAGTTCGTGTGAAGTCCCCCTATGTATTGACAGAGAGGAGAGGAGGCATTAGAAGGGGCAGCAATGATACCATAACAAAGAGGGGAACCAGGCCTTGCCCTCTGTGGCATCATCCGGCGCCATGGATATACAAAGAATATGAAATATTGAGACTTTCACCCTGTCAGCTCTGCCACCTCTCCTTGCCCGCCACCACAGGGGACTGTCTAATCCAGTGTTCCCCAACTCCAGTCCTCAAGAGCCACCAACGGTTCATGCTTTCAGGATTTCCTTAGTATGGCCCAGGTGATAATTGCAGTACCTGCACAGGCAATAATGCCATCACCTGGGCCATACTAAGGAAATCCTGAAAGCATGAACCGTTGGTGGCTCTTGAGGACTGGAGTTGGGGAACCCTGGTCTAATCTCTGTCAAAAAATATTTTATGGAACAGGAGAGTTTCCGGTGCTCGTTCTTAAGAACAGTCTCAGCTAAAAAACATTGGAGGAATTTCTATGTTTATAAATCAGTCTGAAATAAAACATACTAAGGGTTCATATGTTGCCGTATTTTATCCCGCGCAGTCATGAAAAAAATGCTGTGTTCTGCAGTCCCAGCACAGTGAAAGATTCCTGGAGTGTGGTGCACGCGCGGCTTATTGTTTCCTTGCAGATTTGAAGCCGTTTCATAGCTGCAGAGCCAATTTCTTCAGCGTTTGTGCAGCATTTTTAACATTTTCTATCAACACTCCAGTAGATTTTTATGCTACAAATACTGAATGTGTGCACATACCCTAAGGCAATTTGCAGTGTTTTTTTCTACATTCAAACCTTCCCTGTCGGCAGTAAGAAAACACTGCATATAAACAGCAGCTATTTGCGGTCTTTGGTGCAAATCATATGGGTGATTTGTTTACAGTATATATGTAATGAAGTTAGAATTGATGCCGCAGATCTCTAATACAGTCAGGAAAAGTGTGTGCAGGAGATCTCTGAACTCAGGGCTTTTGCTGGTATTGTAAAAAGCAGACTCTTTTCTGCAGGAACAAAAAACCAGGCAAAAACGCCACATGTGAACATAGCCCAAGAATGTATCTAAAAAAACAGTGCTTTCTGATTCTGCAATAGCAACGTCATCAGGTAATAATAATAATAATAATAATATTTGGCAGCAGTCCCCTCTAAAATGTGAAGACATTAAAGGAAAACACATTATTACACAAGCTACAATCTATGAAGAAATGGGGGACACGAAAGGTGAGTGGTAAATGAGCTTCTACTAAGCAGCAGCCATCAATACAATACACCGGCCAGCGTGCGCACAGTACAGACAGAGGGCTAGTAAGTGCATGGAGGGTGTGAGAACAGAGGATACGAGGATCATGATTTGGAAAAAATTTTTGTATGGGCAAAACGTGGTGTATATAAGTGAGGTGATAGGCCAGTCTACAAAAATGCACAGTGACGACTCCTGGAGTGGACCCTCCGGGTCGTGGCACCAACCCAGGGCGAGCTGACCTAGTGAGGACCACCCCCTATACAGGGAGTGTCAGGGGCAAGCCCCAGGGGGTGAGGCACCACGACTGCTGGAACCAGGTGGCCGGCTCACAGGAGACACGAATGATTGTGTCTGCAGGATGCAACTGGGAGTGTGCAAAGAGTGGACACAGGGGCACGCAGGGTATAGGACAGTACAGGACGAGTGTATGGAAGGGTCAGGACAATACAGGGCGTGTACATGGGAGTGCGCTAGCTACTGGATAGTGCAAGGCGAGTATGGAGTATGGCGCGCACTGAGAAGCATGCCCGGGTGCGGGCAAAGCAGGGCACGTGCAAAGGAGCACGCAGAAGTACAGGGTTAGGCTGGTTTCACATTAGCGTTTTTTAGCGCAGCGCATTTTGCGCATCCATGCGCCCCTATGTTTAACATGGGGGCACATGGTCTAACGTTTGCATGTGTTGGTATGCATTTTCGTGCGCATGCGGTTTTTTGTAGTGTGAGCCTAGGCGCACCGAACGCAACCTGTTGCATTTTTGGTCCATCCAACCTGTGTCAAAAAAACCCATGCGCACGGAATGCACCAAAATAACACATTATAGTCTATGGGAACGCAGGCGTGCGCATGCACATGCGCACGCCTGCGTTTAAAATCGCATGCATTTTAAGAGTTAACATGGCTAGAAACGCATGCGCCTAAAAAAGCAAAACGCATGCAAAACACATGATGCAGTTTTTTGCATGCATTTCTATTGCGCACAAAGCGCAGCGCTAAAAAACGCTAATGTGAAAGTAGCCTTAGACAGAGCGCGCGCTGGGAAGCACACCTGAGTGCAGGGTTAGACAGAGCGCGCGCAGGGAAGCACGCCTGAGTGCCAGGCTAGGCAGGTGTGCCAAGAAGCACGTCAGAGCACAGAGCAGAGCGTGTGCCAAGAGTCACGACAGCATGGAAGACAACGGAGGATGTGCCAGGAAGCACGTCAAGGCAGAGTACAGGAACGGAGCACAAGGCACAGTACAGGAACGGAGCATGTGCCAGGAAGCACGGCAAGGCAGAGTGGAGGAGCGGAGCACAAGACAAGAGGACCCGAATACAGTGCGCAGCCAAGAAAGGACCAAGCAGACCAAGCCAGGAAGCACAACAATAATCAGGCCCCTCCCATAGGAAGAGGTAGCCTGATAAACGGCAAGAGCACAGAGACTTCCGGGTCAGGTCCTCCAGGACCATAGAGATGACATGGCTGCAGAAAGAGCCGGGAAGAGCGCGCATGCGCACTAGCAACATTGCGCAGCCATGGGACTAGGTGTGAGAGGTGCGCCTGCGGTACCAGAAGTGGTGACGTCGGGCGCGGGGTCCCTCCATCAGCTGAGAGCGCCCTGATATTCACATAATTGAGGATATTAGTCTTAGGTCATTAGCAGAACGGAGGGTACGGGTATGGTGGTAGACGGAGACGAGGCAGGAGATGTAGGGGGGGTGCTGAACTGTGGAGCTTTAGAATCATAGAATCATAGAATTGTAGAGTTGGAAGGGACCTCCTGGGCCATCTGGTCCAACCCCCTGCTCAAAGCAGGATTCGCTAAATCATCCCAGTCAGATGTCTGTCCAGCCTCTGTTTGAAGACTTCCATTGAAGGAGAACTCACCACTTCTCGTGGCAGCCTGTTCCACTCATTGATCACTCTAACTGTCAAAAAGTTTTTTCTAATATCTAATCTGTGTCTCCTCCCATTCAGTTTCATCCCATTGCTTCTAGTCTTTCCTTGTGCAAATGAGAATAAAGTTGATCCTTCTACAATGTGACAGCCCTTTAGATATTTGTAGACAGCTATTAAGTCTCCTCTCAGTCTTCTCTTTTGCAAACTAAACATTCCCAAATCCTGCAACCTTTCCTCATAAGACAGGGTTTGCAGACCGGTCACCATTCTGGTCGCTCTTTTCTGAACTTGCTCCAGTTTGTTGATGTCTTTTTTAAAATGTGGTGCCCAAAATTGGACACAATATTCCAGATGAGGTCTGACCAAAGAGGAGTAGAGGGAAATAATGACTTCACGTGATCTAGACTGTATGCTTCTGTTAATACATCCTAGAATTGCATTTGCCTTTTTTGCTGCTGCATCACACTGTTGACTCATATTCAGTCTGTGATCTATTAGTATACCCAAGTCTTTTTCACATGTGCTGTCACTTAGCCCTATTCCTCCCATTCTATATATGCTTTTTCCATTTTTATTGCCCAGATGTAGTACTTTGCATTTCTCCCTGTTAAAAACCATTCTGTTAGTTGCTGCCCACTTCTCCAGTTTATTTAAATCTTTTTGAATCCTCTCTCTCTCTTCTCTAGTATTAGCTATCCCTCCTAGCTTTGTGTCATCAGCAAATTTAATCAGTTTACCCTCAATTCCTTCATCTTTACCCTCAATTCCTTCATCTTTAAGTTTATATTGAACTGTCTAGTGGATGGGTAACAAGTGCAATGACTGGCACAGGGTACATGAGTTGGTGTAGTAGTTGGCAATGAATATGATCCTCTCTGCTGAATCATCTAAGTAGTTGTGGCAGAATGGTTAAGGCAATGGACTTGAAATCCATTGGAGTCTCTACGCAGGTTCAAACCTTGTAAACTACATCTATTTTCAAGTATTTTTCTGAAAGGGAGAAAATACAGATTAGATATTAGAAAGAACTTTTTGACAGTGAGGGTGATCAATGAGTGGAACAAGCTGCCACGAGAGATGGTGAGTTCTCCTTCAATGGAAGTCTTCAAACAGAGGCTGGACAAACATCTGTCTGAGATGGTTTTAAGCAGGGGGTTGGACACGATGGCACTGGAGGTCTCTTGAAAACTCTACCATTCTATAAATTCCAGATGGATTGGTTTAGTAAGGCCTCTTTCACACTTCCGTTTTTGACAATCAGTCAAGATCCGCCAATTATGAAAAAAAACGGATCCGCCATTTTTCTTTGAGGATCCGTTTTTTTCCCCATTGACTTTCATTATTGGCGGATCCTGACTGATTGCCGTCCGTTGCATCCGTTTTTGTGAGGATCCGCCACAATGTTAGTGTCCGTCAACATCCTCAAAGATTTCAAAACGGAGCTTGCAATGTTTTTTTGGCCGGCGACTCTCTCTCTCTATCCTGTGCCATCCGTTCACATCAGTTGAGAACGTATCCGCTTGTCTGCCTTTTTGGTGGATTTTAACTGATGCAAATAACTGAAGTGTGAAAGAGGCCTTAGAGGGAGACCGATCGCTGGAGAGTTGAATGAACAAAAGCTACAGTAAGGGTTTTTGCTGAGTCAAAAGGAAAGAAAACGTCGTTTTCTGGAGATGTTTTTTAAATGTAAAAAACATGGGCGGGTGAGGGAACGGATGTGGGGGGAGTGAAGGAAAGTTCTGAATCAAAGATGACACGAAGACAGTGGGCATGTTGCTGAGGAGTAATAGTGGAACCACACACAGAAATGGCAACAAAAGGCATAGGTAGGAAAGTGGAGGGAGGAAACACAAGGAGTTCAGTTTTTGACAAGTTCTGTTTCAGATAGAGGGAGAACATGATGTTAGAGACCGCAGACAGACAATCACATGTATTTTGAAGCAATGCAGGAGTGATGTAAGGAGACGATGTGTATGATTGGTGTCATCAGCATAAAGATGGTAATGAAAATCCAAACTACTGATTGTTTATCCAATAGGAGTGGTATACAAGGAGAAAAGGAGGGGCATAGGACTGAACCCTGAGGAACCCCGACTGCAAGGGGAAGGGGAGAGGAGCAAACAAAAGACAGAGTGAAAAGCAGTCAGAGAGGTAGGAGGCGAACCAGGAGAGAACACTATGGAAGAGCTGGTGATCCAGTGTCGAATGTTGCAGAGAGATCCAGGAAAATTAGCATCGAGTAGTGACCATTAGATTTAGCTGTTAGTAGATCATTAAAGACTTTAGTGAGGGCAGTTTCAGTAGAGAGTAAAGAGCAGAAACTGGATTGTAAAAGGTTGAGAAGAGAGTGATCTGAGGGAAAGCGGATTAGATGGGAGTGGATCAAGCGTTGCAGGAGTTTAGAGATGATGGGAATAGAGACAGGTCTATAGTTAGCTGCAAACTTTTGGTCAAGGGATGTTTTTTTAAGTAATGGATGCATAGTGGCATGTTTAAATGAGGAGGGAAAGATACCAGATGAGAGAATATGTAATTTCATTCTCATACCATAAATTGGCGTCGAGTTATGCCGAATGGTTAGATTCTAAATCCCATCCATTGTAGCCACAGAGCATATGTTGGAGACAAAAGAAGTTCTCTCTGCTAATTAACACATCCTGAGGAAGGGGGGTGAGAGGTTTAGTGATGGATTACAGGCAGAGGAATGAAGTGAGCTAGGGATAACAGCTTGCTGACAGGGGAGTAGAAGGGGGGGTCGCTTGTCTCTGGGCAGCTATGAATGTAGGAGAAAGTTCTGGAAAGGTGTGTTAATAAGGTAAACCATACATCATATTTACATTATCGTGACACCTCACCCTTCTGGAGTGCGCTACGGAGGCAGGACCTTTCGGTACTCCTCCATGCGCACCTCAGCGGGTTCGCCCCGGCAGGACAACCCATCAGCGTTGCCATGCTCACTACCCTTTTTGTGTTGCACGGTAAAGTCGTACTGCTGAGAGCAAGGCTCCAGCATAGCAACCTTCTGTTGGTTCTGTACACGGTGTGCAGCCAGCTCAGAGGGTTGTGGTCGGTCACCACCGTGAAGGTGCGCCCGTACAGGTAGGGCTGCAAACGTTGCAGTGCCCAGACCATGGCCAAGCACTCCTTCTCGATGGCTAGGTCGACCTGGCTGAGCACAGCACTGAGGCCAAACTCGCTGGCATCGGTCTGTACTAGGAATGGCCGACTGCTGTCGACTGCTTTCAACATGGGAGTGCTGCACAGGGCTGTTTTCAAAGCACGGAAGGCCGCCTCACAGCCGTCTGTCCAGTCGACTGTTTGGGGTAGCTTCCACTGGTGAGGTGCATCAAGGGTTTTGCAAGGCTGCTATAATTCTGTACGAATCGCCTATGGTACCCTGCAGTGCCCAAGAAGGACATCACCTGTTTCTTGGTCCTGGGGGTGGGCCAGGACATGATCGCGTCCACTTTCTCAGGCTCTGGACTCATGGAACCCCCGCCTACCCGGTGCCCCAGGTAGTGGACCTTGCTCATGCCCATCTTGCACTTTCCCGGCTTTGTGGTCAGACCTGTTTGGTGAATACGCTTAAGCACCTCCTGAAGATGAAGGTGTTACTCCCAGGTGGAACTGAAGACGGCAATGTCATCCAGGTACGCCACCGCGTACTTCTCCAGTCGCTGAAGCAGGTGATTGACCATCCGCTGGAAAGGGGCAGGGGCATTTTTCATGCAGAAGGGCATGACCATGGACTTGTACAGTCCAAAGGGGGTGATAAAGGCGGATCTCTCCTGCGCCTTGGGGTTCAGGGGAATCTGTCAGTATCCCCGACTCAAGTCCATGATGGATAGGTATTTTGCGTTTGCTAACCGCTCAAGCAGATCCTCGATGCGCGGCATAAGGTGCGCAGCAGAGGTAGTGATGGCTGTTATGAATGAGTCACCGAGGAGGAAAAACAAAAACAAGTTAAGCCACAGAAAACCAGAGAGGTTGGTAACTAAGCGGATTGCAGACCCCTGATCCTATCCACACAACTAGCAGTAGCCGTGGAGCGTACCTACGATGATCCTAGACGCCTCGTCACAGCCGGAGAACTATATAAACCTAAAGCAAGAAAAGGGGAAACTGCCCCAGAGCAGACCCCAAAGCAATAGACAGCCCCCAAACATGTATTGTCGGTGAGACAAGATGAAAACACAAACACAGATAGAAAAATAGGCTGAGCAAACGATGGGGCCCACACTAACTAGAAAGGACAGGAAAGGAAAGATGCTGTCTGCAATCACGCACAAAACCCTGCCAAAAAATGTCCAACACTTTCTGATAAAAAAAACCCTGAAGTCACTAGACTTCAATTCCCTTTATCAGCACTCTGGTATATTCTGAAGACAGAGCAAAAAGAGACCAATCTGATCAGGGACAAAAAGCAAACTGGCATAAACAGAGACATAAGAATGGAAATTCAGCACAGCCCCAGCAGGGGCTGGCTGACCACAAAAACTGAGTAAACAAAACCAAATCTCATGTGAAAAAATAGCAGAGCACACTTAGCTTGAGAAGGCAGGAAAAGAACTGGAAACTAGAACCTCAGGGCAGGAAAAAAATCACCAGCAAAAAATTAGGGAGTCGGCTGTCTTAAATCCAGTCAGAGACTCCTGATGTCCACTCACAGTCCTCCTCCTCAGGTGGCAGGTCTCTGCCATTTAGATCAGCTTCATTACCTATTGTTACCACTAGAGGGATCCCGGATGGAGAACTCACGACTCCTCTGTCAACACATCCAGCTCCACCACCCTCACCAGAAGCCAGAGGTAAACCAGAAAATGAGTTCACAACAGATGGCGTTGAGCCCCCTGTAGTCCATGCAGAACCGGGTGGTCCGATCCTTTTTGGGCACAAGAACTACAGGTGAGGCCCACGTGCTTTTGGACCGTTGAATTACCCCCAGCTGCAACATCTCATCGATCTCTTGGCGCATAACCTGCTGCACCTCCTCAGAGGGTGTTCGCCGTAGAGGGGCATGATTCCCGGTGTCCACCTCGTGGACCACTAACTCAGTCCTTCCAGGTCGGTTGGAGAACACGGCCCGGAAGGGTTCCAGCGTGGTCTGCAGCTGCGACCACTGGGATTCGGATAGCGAGGCGCTTACCTCCATGTCCTTGATGGACCCACCGGCCTTGGCTTGGGCCAGCATGTCCAAAAGGGGGTCTTCCTCCCCGTCCTCGGGCAGGTTGCAAACCGGTAGCCCCCGCACCTAGTAGGTCCGCTCCCGGGAGTTCTGGTCGTACCAGTGCTTCTGGTCAGCCTGAGCCATGTTGTCATGCACCAACCGTGTCAAGGTCTGCATCTTGTCACGGAAGCGCATGACATAATTCACGATGGACACTTCAGAAGGGTTCGGCTCATCTTCCCTGGATTCTCTTATCAACCCAAGGGGTCCCCGGACTCGCCTGCCATACAGGAGCTCGAAGGGGGAGAACCCGTCGAGGCCTGCGGAACTTCTCGGTAAGCGAATAGCAGGTGTGGGAGGTACCGCTCCCAGTCGCGTCCTTGGGTTTCAACCAGCATGCGGAGCATCTGTTTGAGGGTACCGTTGATGCGCTCACACAAGCCATTAGTCTGTGGGTGATACGCACTCGATACCAGACGCGTCACCTTTATTTTCTTACAGAGAGCCTCCATTATGCGAGACATGAATTGGGTCTCTTGATCGGTAAGCATCTCCCTGGGAAATCCTACCCTTGAAAAGATGGTCACCAGTGCATCCGCCACCTTATCCGGCCTGGTTGAGGACAGAGCTACTGCCTCTGGGTACCGGGTAGTGTAGTCTACCACAGTGAGGATATATTGCTTTCCAGAGCTGCCCGGGAGGCCAGCGGGCCCACAATGTCCACCGCAATTCTCTGGAAAGGCTCCTCTATCACTGGCAAAGGGATCAGGGGAGCCTTAAGAGCAGGCCCTGCCTTCCCCACTCTTTGGCAGGTGATACAGGAGCAGCAGTAGTTGGCTACATCTGTCCCCATCTTGGGCCAATATAAGTGTTGAGACAGCCGGGCCTTAGTTTTGCTGACCCTCAAGTGTCCAGCAAGTGGAATCTAATGGGCAATCCGCAACAGCTCACCCCTGAATTGAAAGGGGATGACCAGCTGTCTTTCCCTCAACCACTCCTTTTGGGATTCTCCGGGTACTGTCTCCCAGTACAACCTTCCTCGTTCCCAGAACACCCTTTCCTTATCAGTCACGGAGGTGGGTGTCTCGGCGAGGTATCTCAATTTCTACAGGTTCGCATCTGAGTGCAGAGCGGCCTGGAACTCCTGGCTGGAGGCAGCCAGAAGTGACGTCAAGGTGCCCTCCTCACTGGGACCCTCTGGGACCTCCTCTGGGTCCACCTCTGGTTCAGGTTCTCCTGTGGCGGAGGAGGGTCCAGAAGGCAGGGCGTTCCCTGCGTTCCGGGCACTCTGACTGCAGGTGACAGCGGCAACGTAGGCTGTCTCTCCGGGGATTTCAACAGAGCCATCAGCCGGTGCTGCTATGGGCTCTACCTTCGTATCCACCCCCAACATTTCAGGAGCAGTGCTACTTATGGGCCAGTTACCTTCCTCGGTGGCACTGGTTAGTGGCATGGCATCACCTTCCTCACGGTTCCCATGCATCTCCCCATTTCCTTTAGCACCGACGATTGCCCCTGCTAGGGGTTCCTCAGCCGACTCACTTTGCAGAGCGACGTGGCTGACCACTCCTGCACCTGTGGACACATCAGCCTTTGCAGAAAAATGGTTATCAGGTTCAACTGGCACATTACCATCATTATCAGCATCATTCCTAGGGAAAAAATGGTTATCAGATGCATCATTACTCGATAAAGCATTGTCAGGTAACACATTCAGTTTCCCATCATCAATATCATCAGTGTTAGCATTTCCCTTATTATCAGATTGGGGAGGGGTGTCAGGGACGTAATATTCAACCATCCTCCCCAAATCTATCCCCAATAAAACATTAGTGGGCAAGTGTTCGGTCACCCCTACTTCATTCACCCCGCTCCCGGCACCCCAATCAATGAAAACCCAGGCCATCGGTAAGGGGCAGCGGACTCCCCCAATTCCAGTGACAGTTAGGGTTTTTCCCAGAATCATCTCTTCAGGGGCCACCAGTTCGGGTCGGATGAGGGTTTGTTCCTTGAGGCCTCTAGCGAGACGGGCTCCCACGTGGACGTGCTCCACATTGTCATCGGCCCTCCCAACCACCCCACCCGCCAAAAGAACGGATGCGTTAGGCTCAGAGGCCTTGGCTGGGGGGTTCTTCTGCTTCTCCGGACAGTTGGCGCTGATATGACCAGTCCGTCTACAGGCAAAACACTGGCGAGGGTCTGATGTAGGCCTGGCATTAGCAAAGGGGACAGGGCCTCCGATCTGTCGGCTGGCAGGGGCACTGGGGTTGGTTGCAGGCTTACCCCCTCTCCAGCTGGCGGTGACTGGCTTCCGCGTCTCCGGTTGGCCTCATAGGTGTCGGCGATCTGCGCCGCTTTGTCCCCATCCGTTGGTTCTCGGTCCAGGACGAACTGTCGTACCTCAGCTGGGCAAAGATGTAAGAACTGGTCTTTGATCATCAGGTCCCTCAGCTGCTCAAAGGAGGTCGCTGACAGTCCTTGGATCCACTGGTCAAAGTGGGTCCTGAGTCCTTTCACCACATCGTTATAACTGTCGTGTGGGCCATGTTGGAGGTTCCGTAACTTCTTGCGGTATACCTCAGGGGTTTGCTGGTATTTGGTGATCAGGGCCTGCTTGATAGCCTCATAGTTGTCATCTTGGTCATGCGGGAGAGAAGCAAACGCCTCCAGAGCTTTGCTTTTTAGCCCTGGGGTCAATTAGCTGGCACATTGGTCCGCAGGCAGCTGGTACTGTCTGCTGGTACCCTAAGGCCCGCAGAAAAGTGTCTAAGTCCCCGTCTTTTTCCATCAAGGGAAAGTGCTCAGGCCGGGGCTTCGGAATCTGAGCGCTGTTGGGCTCACTGCTCCGGGCTCTGGAGGGTATCCCCCCCCACGGGCCATCTCCAGTTCATGGTCTCTCTGAGCCTGGGCCTCCCGCTGCTCGGCTCGCTGGACCTCCCGCTCGGCTCTCTGGACCTCCTGCTGGTATTACTGGATCAGCTTCAAACGTCCATCACGGTCTTCGGCAGGGAGTTCTTCCAAGGACGCCTGCAGGTGGGGGTCCAATCCACCCTGGTTGCATGGGGGGCCAGCATTCGGTGGTTGGACCACTGCTGCAGAACCATTCCCGCTGGGCTCTGGGCGTTTTCCAGTTGCACCATAGCCGCGACCAGTTGGTCTTTGGTTTTGTTTGTGGCGTCAATCCGCCTCTACCTTCAAAGGGCAATAAGAACGTCTTTCTTATGCTACTTATACCACTCTTCTCCCATCGTAGCCATGGTTGCCAAATAAAAGATAGGATAGAAAAACAAAGAGAAGGGAGGAGGTAATCGCAAGTACACACAATTGTCTCAGGACTACGAAACACGGAGTTCATTCTCCAAACTATGGCTGCAGGGTCCTTGGAAGAACCGTGCAAGTTTTAGTGAGCGGAATGATTTTTCAGACCAGATCACTAATGCACTATTATCCCACTGCTGCCACCAATATGTCACGAAACCCACCTTGGCCAGCACACGGCTATCACATTCGCAGGGGGGCTTATCTTAGTTATCCCACCGCTGCCACCAAATGTGATGAAAAACCCCAAACAAGTCTATTGACCAATCAATTTGCCGCAGGGGCTTATTTTAGTTATCCCACTGCTGCCAACAATATGTCACGAACTGCAGGGATTTATGTATATCCCACTTTTCGGTTCCGCTTTAGAACTCGAAGCTCTCTGGCGCCTCCCTTACCCTCGGGTCAGTCAGAGAACTGCACCTAGGATAATTGGTCGCCAGATAGGCCTGCTTCAATGTGGACTGGCTGTTAGGTGCGCTTCAGCGAGGGAATTATAATTAATCCTAGCCGCAGCTAGACGATGAGCTTTATAAACCCCGTTCCGTCACTGCCACCCTTACCCAACTCGCCCAAAACACACTTAGCTGCCACCAGCTCCGATTTCTCTATTAATATTTTTAAATTAATAAAGAGGTCCGAAGCCAACCCAAATTAGTAGCGTAATTCACTTCGGAAACGTACAGATCGTTATAGAGCAAGGAGGAACAAAACTAGTAATTTTATATTTTACTCCAAAAAGGTAGGCAGTGTTTACTGAAGGTATAAAAAGATTTTACAATATGAGACAATTATTAAAGTATGCAAAAGACAATTACAAGATAACAGGGATTAAAGAAGAAAAACACTTACAATTGCTTAGATCATCTCAAGCAGACCAGGCAGGTGGGAGGAGCCATATGTCGCAATGCATCACAGAGTTGGCTCTGTATCTCAGTTTTCCCCAGGCAAGACTGACTGCAGACTGAGTGACAGTAAGTTATACTTCTGGGCTTGTAACATCACTAAAGGGGTTGAGTTACCAACACCTTCCCCTTTTCTCTAAGTTGCAACTTGGTTAAGAAAACTTCAAAGCTACATAACTGGGCTGGCGAACCTAGCAGAATAACGGCAGAACCATCACTCATCTTGTCTTGGAATTAGCTTCCTATCGACTCTAAACAAGGACTGTATATTCAACAGGAGAAATCCATTTCTCGGATTCTGTTGTTGCTAGAGTTTAGAAAAAGTCGCTGTGGTGTAGATTAAGTATTGCCGGTCCCAAATATGTAATTTTCATTTTCATAACATAAACTGGCGTAGAGTTATGCCGAATGGTTAGATTCTAAATCCCATCCATTTTAGCCACAGAGCACATGTTGGAGACAAAAGAAGTTCTCTCTGCTAATTAACACATTCCTGGGGGGGGGGGGTGAGAGGTTTAGTGTTGGATTACAGGCAGAGGAATGAAGTGAGCTAGGGAGAACAGCCTGCTGACAAGGGGGAAGAAGGGGGGTCTCTTGTCTCTGGGCAGCTATGAATGTAGCAGAAAGTTCTGGAAAGGTGTGTTAATAAGGAAAACCATACGTCATATTTACATTATCGTGACAGTGTATATACAAAAGTTCCCTAGTTATATATACATGGGCAAGAAAGTGACCAGGAAGGGTGTAAAAATGTATTAGGCGGGATAACAAAGCCAATCCGGTCCTAAAAAGGGATCATCAAAGTATGTATGATTCACTCAGAGTCCCAGTAACCCCAGATATTAGCAAAGACCCCGCCAAAAAAAACCACAATTGTCACGCCGAGGCGTGACACACAGGCATCCCATTATGGGTAAGAACTTTTTGTGAGCATTGTAATTGTTATCCCGCCTAATACATTTTTACACCCTTCCTGGTCACTTTCTTGCCCACGCATACATAACTAGGGAACTTTTGAATATACACTTACTATGTGTGGTTATTAGATTTTTCCCTTTTCCCTGTTTTGACCATAAGTTTGATGCCTCTTTGGTAACACCATAGTTGCACCATTGTCCACTGGTTTTTACAGCTGTCTATTTATGTGTATGGCATTATTTGTATGGATTTGTTTATGCCCTGTTTGATCATGTGAGTAAATAGAGCTATTTGCACTTTTTTCATAAACGAGGCTAGGGACTTGTCACTTATGTTTTCCATGCACTTTTACTGATTCTCATGGGGCTGTAAGCTCTTGGAGAGTATCTCGTTTTTCTATAATGTTGTCTATATCGATCTCCGATCCTTGCTATGTTTTCAGAAAAGCAAGCTTTATCTGACATAAAAAGTTGGTCTGATACCATTGTCAGAACAGCAGACAAGGGAGGGAACACAATATCTAATAGAGGCAAATAAACAATTGTCAGATGTAACCACGTATTGTAAATTACAGCAAGATCCCACATTCAGGTTTAAGGGTGAATTGCGATCGCTCCTCAGTAGACAAGTAGAATTGGGTGTTCTAACCAAAAAGCAGGCAGAAAAACTTCTACCTGAATTTCTCCGTAAACCCTACTGGTATTACATTCCTAGGACACACATCTCCTCCAGGCCGTCCCATTGTATCTGGGATAGGATCCATCACGGAAACCCTCTCACAGTACATGAACTGGTTGCTGCGTCCGTTGCTGCGGGACATTCCCTCATATATAATGGATACTAAAGAATTTTTAAGTTGTCTACATGACTTTGTCTGGCAGGACAAATTCTTTGTGACCTCCATAGATGAGGAGTCTTTATACTCGTATACCACAAAAAGAAGGAGTGGAGGCTGTCAGATCAATTTTAACTAATACAGAAAAGGGTTCAGATTTTGTAAATGTTGTGGGGGAGGGTCTGCAATTTATAATTGAACATAATGCTTTCAATTTTAGTGATACAAGGTATATACAAAGGATGAGTACCGCGATGGGGACCCTGGTAGCATGTACTTCTGCAAATCTAATCCTCGCAGTTTTTGAGGAAAGGTACATGTATTCTTTAAGTAACCAATATTTAAAACATATAAAACTATATTTAAGTTTTGTGGATGATGTTTTCATGGTTCGGGACGTTTCTCAGGACGTTTTCACGGATTTTGTGGAACACCTGAACCGTTCCAACGACATGAACATGAAATTTACATCCAAATTTGGGGATTCGTCGTTGGAATTTTTAGAAGTCAGTATTAAGATTCAGGAGGGATCCTTGTTACAGAGGTTTTCCGTAAACCGTCTTCAAGCAATGCCCCCTTACATTTCAATAGTGCCCATCCTCATTACACTAAACAATCACTACCATACAGTCAATTTCTGAGAATAAGGCTATGTGCACACGTAGCGGAACTCTCGCGGAAGTTACCGCGAGAATTCCGGAATTCCATTCCGCGGGAAAATCGCATTTTAAATTCAAGCGTTTGTAGCTTGCAGAATGCTAGCGTTTTCCAAGTGATCCGTAGCATCGCTTGGAGAACTGATTGACAGGTTGGTCACACTCGTTAAACATAGTGTTTGACTAGTGTGACAAACTTTTTACTACTGAGGCCGCCTATGCTGCATCAGCAGTGAAAAGATCTCATGTTAAAAATATTATAAAAAAATCGATTTATATTCACCTTCCGGCGCCCCGCGCAGCCTTCCCGGGCCTCCGCGATGCTTCCGTTCCCAGTAATGCCTTGCGAGACCTTTGATGACGTCGCGGTCTCGCGATTAATAGGGACCGCTACATTATCAAAGGTCTCACAAGGCATTACTGGGAACGGAAGCATCGCTGAGGCCCGGGAAGGCTGCGTGGGATGCCGAAAGGTGAATATAACCCAATTTTTTTTTTATTCTATTTTTTACAGGGATACGGTACCCACAGCCCGGAGGACAGTCTCCTCTCCTCCGGACCGTGGGTACCATCCACAAATGTTCTGCTTACTTTTCGCATGGTGGGCACAGCCACATGCGGGAAGTAAGCGGAACAATGCAATCCTATGGGTGCGGGATCACCGCGATTCCACAAAATAATGAGCATGCTGTGTATTTTTCCACGATGCGATTCCGCCGCGGGAAAATCCACAGCATTAGCACAGCATTGCGGAATCCCATAGGATTGCACGGGATGCTGTTTTTTTCACTTTTTCGTGGCAAAATCGCGCGTTAAACGCCGTGAAAACGCAAAACGCAGCCTTAAGAGAATCAATAGCAGTTCAGATGGTTTCAATAGACAATCTTTGGATCTTTTTCAAGAATTCCAAAAAAGAGGATACCCAAAATCAATCCTTGATACAGCTTTGGACAGAACAGTTAATATTGCGCAGATCCCTTTGAAAGATAATTACAAAGTTAACCAACAGAGAAATAGTAAGCAAAAAAGAGAAAAGATGTTTTCAGCTTTAAATTTGGTCCCATGGACAATAGTATACGTTCAATATTTAGGTAAAATTGGCACATACTTGAAAACGATGGCGCCATATCGGAAATTGTGGCAAGGGGTCCTCTTTTTGCATGCAGACGTTTAACTAGTTTGAGGGACATTCTAGTGCGGAACTGAGTTAAGAGTGATCAGAGGGACTGGTTGAAAACAAGCAATCACAAATGTGGACACTGTTCCTTTTACATGACAGGTAATCGTTTACAGATTGGGCCAATTTTGCATTATGTTTGCGACTTCATCACGTGTAGAACCAAATATATAGTGCATGTATTGTTTTGTCGATGCAAGTACTTTTACATTGGAAAGACAACACGAACTTTGTTTGTCAGATTTAGGGAACATTTTAATTCGGTCCGAAGGGGTAAAAGAATCCCACACTTGATAAAACATATGAGAGATGTTCACGGAGGAAATGCAGAGGCCTTGAGAGGGTGGTGTTACCTGAACAGGGTGACGACCTTCATAAGCTGCTATTAAGAAGGGAGGCAAGATGGATCATGCGCACTGGGTCCAACGGGGTTTAATGACAAAATAGGTAAGTCAGTTTTTTTGTAATAGTCTTATGTTATTCCTTCTGGAAATGTCGTCTATTGTAAATGTATCTTTGAGGCATTTTCTATTTAGCATGCGTTATGTTTCAGGAGGAGGTAGGAGGTGTTTTCACCTATGACAGGTATATACCTCGTCACTTCATTCCTCTCATAGGACCTGTTGAAGCGCGTGAGCGCGAAACGATCGTTGTCCAGTTTTCTGCTCCACAATTTACTCTCCTGGCCTGGATGTTTTTAAAATTGCCGAAATAAAGTGAATTTTAAGGACAGTGAGTGCCACTCTCTTTCTACTAGCTACATGGACCACAGTTATGTTTTTTCTATGAGTGAGCACCCAGGAGTCTGTTTTGGGCAGCCATAAAGCGGATTGGACATGCATAATTAGTCTGGCATATGTGCTGCAGTGGTGCGGATCATTTTGCTTTGTTTGGAATTTCAAGACTAATTTTTACCAACAGGGAGGAAATGATTGCGGAAGTAAAGGTGGCTGGGAATTTAGGAGGCAGTGATCGTGCTATCCTCGAATTTTGGATTACAAGAGGAAGAAGACCAGCGAGGACTCAGACTTTAAGATTGGACTTCAGAAAGGCAGATTTTAATGGACTCAGAAAGAGGGTAGGAAAGGTCCAATGGCCGGATGTTCTAAAGGACAGAAATGTCCAAGAAGAATGGGAGATTACTAAATGAAATTCTCACTGCACAATCTGTAATAATGCCGAAAAGAAAGAAGCATTTAAAGAGAACATGGTGTATGAACACAGAACTTAATTACTTGTTTAAAAGGAAAAGATGTATATTAAATGGAAAAAGGGGGGCCTATATAAAGAAGAATATCATGCTGTCTGCAGGGAATGAGTTAGAAGAGCTAAAGCCAGTAATTAATTCAGGCTTGCAAGTTAGACCAAAAGCAATTAAAAAGGATTTGGGGATAAGTCAAAAGCAAAAGAAAAGTCAAAGATGCTATAGGATTTTTACAGGATGAAAAGGGTGAAGTGGTCAAAAATGATGTTGAGAAAGCTGAACTTTTAAATTCCTATTTTGCATCTGTGTTCTCTAAGAAAGCAATTGTAACATCAACTGAAGGTGCCATCAAAGGAATAAAATAATTTACAACAGCTATAATCAGAGAGATGGTGAGGGAACACTTAGCTAATTTACGGGAATTTATATCTCCTGGTACAGATGAATTATATCCTATGGTACTGAAAGACGCAGCAAAGGAAATTGCAGAACTAATAGCCTGAATCTTTGAAAAATCCTGGAGATCAGGAAAAGTCCCAGAAGATTGGAGAAGGGCAAATGTTGTCCCCATCTTCAAAAAAGGAAAGAAGACGGAGCCAGGAAATTACAGGCCAGTAAACCTTACTTCTATACCAGGAAAGATCTTTGAACAAATTATGAAACAGCATGTATTTAAGTACTTGGATAATACAGTATTTACCAAAGCATCATGGGTTTGTGGCAAACAAGTCATGCCAGACTGATCTAACATCCTTAAATGATGGAATCACTGACTGGGTGGATCTGAGAAATGTGGTAGATATAGTATATCTCAACTTCAGCAAAGCAGCTGATAAAGTATCTCATACTATCCTTATTGAAAAAATGACCAAGCATGGGATTGAGAAGGCTATGGTTAGGTGGATTCATAACAGGCTCCGTGATTGTACTCAAAGAGTGATAATAAATGATTGCACATCCAACTGGAAGAGTGTTTCAAGTGGGGTACCACAAGACTCTGTCCTGGCCCCAGTGTTACAAGTGGGGTACCAGAAGGCTCTGTTCAACATTTTTTCTTAATGATCTAGATAAGTGAACTAAAGGTAAACTCATTAAATTTGCAGACGATACAAAGCTAGGAGGGATAGCTAACACTAGAGAAGATAGAGGATTCAGAAGGATCTAGATAAGCTTGAACAATGGGCAGCGACTAATAGAATGGCATTTAACGGAGGAATTAAAGAGTTTATATCTAGGAAAGAAAAATGGAAATTACATCTACAGAATGAGAGGAATGGAACTAAGCAACAACACGTGTGAAAGACTTGGGTATACTAATAGATCACAGACTGCACATGAGTCAACAGTGTGATGCAGAAGCAATAAAGCAAACAATTCTAGGATGTATAAAGGCTGGGGTCACATTAGCTTCTCTGTGCGCAGCGTATCATCTACATGCGCAAACGCATGCCAAAACTCATTTAAACGCATGCTTACGCTGCATTTTTTTAAAATCTGCATCAGCTTACACATGACGCCAAAAAAACGCTGTGTATGCATGCGTTTGCGTTTTTTATGCGCATGCGTTCGATATTTCCAGAATTTTGGTATGCGGACAATGCTTTTCCAGTAGAATTTTCTTGACACAAGCCACACACAATGGGCGTGGCTCATGGGATTTCCATATATAGACCCTGCACAAATGAAATCCTCTTCTTTTGCTGCTATATCCAGCTGCAAGATGGATCCGTGGAGAGCTTCAATCTTAATTAAGATTGATTAAGATCCACACCCCCTTTTATACACCTGGGATTTTGGAGGGGCTGAAATCAGTTCCTGGACATGCTCAGTCTGAAGTATGCATGCGCATCAAACACATCCATACGCATGTCCTTGCATACTAATGCGTTCCCATAGCCATTAATGTGTTGTTTTGACACATTCATCCTGCGCATATTGACGGCTCAAAAAATGCAACATGTTGCGTTCGGCGTGCACCGCGAAACGACGCCCGGGGACGCATCTGCATACAAACTGATGCCAACGCTTGTCCCTGCGTACACAATGTTAAATATAGGTAAGCAATACGCATGCAAATCTTGGGAAAGGAGTATTCAGGCATACGCTTTGCACAGAAACGCTAATGTGAACCTAGTCTAAGAGAAACACAGAGTCTAGATCATGTGAAGCAATTATTCCCCTCTACTCCCCCTTGATCAGGCCTCATCTGGAATAATGTGTCCAGTTCTGGGCACCACATTTTAAAACGACAATGAAAAACTGGAGCAAGTTCAGAGAAGAGCTGCCAGGATGGTGAGCGGACTGCAAAGTATGTCCTATGAGGAATAGTTAAAGGATCTGAGAATTTTTAGCATGTAAAAAAGAAGGCTAAGAGGAACTTTAATAGCGCCTACAAATATCTGAAGGGTTGTCACAGATTAGAGGGAAAATCCTTATTCTCATTTGCACATGGAAATACGAGAAGCAATGAAATGAAACTGAAAGGGAGAAGATACAGATTAGATATTCGAAAAAATTTTTTGGCAGTGAGGGTGATCAATGAGTTGGACAGGTCGTGAGCTCTCCTTCAATAGAAATCTTCAAAAAGAGGTTGGACAGACATCTGTCTGAGATTGTTCAGTGACTCCTGCATTGAGCAGGGAGTTGGACACGATAAGTTGAGGTCCCTTCCAACTCTAACATTCTATTTAGATAGTTGATTGATTTGTGAAAGCGTCTCTTCTGTTGTATGGTGGGAGTGAATGAATCTGTGCATGAGAGCCATACATAGGAGAAGAGTGGAGAAAGAGGCTGATATGAATGGAGTGTAGAGTTTGTGAAAGGATGGTAGCTGTCAGTGACTGCAGCAGCCAGAACACAAATGGCACAAATACATATGGTGAATACTCTTTGCAAATCAAGTCAAATGTGTATATATAGAAATAATGAATGTTATCTTCTTTATATATAGAGATAATAAGGGTTATCCTCTGTGTATATAGAGATTATGAGGGTTATCCTCTGTGTATATAGAGATAATGAGGGTTATCCTCTGTGTATATAGAGATAATGAGGGTTAACCTCTGTATGTCTAGAAATAACCCCCATTATCTTTTCACACCGTGATCACACAATGGCGTCAGCTGGAGATCTATGCAGGGATGGATGGCGGCGCTGTACCTTTAATGCTGCGGTCCCGGCGTACTGCCTGCTGATGGCATCACCATTGTTGGCCCACATCATCTGATACAGTCGGTAGCACTTCAAGGGCAGCGACTCCTCGGGGGGCAGGACCCCCAGCTTCTTCAGCTGAAAAAAATACCAGAACCTGTAACAATGTCACCGTAGGTGGCCCCCATGGACAGCACTTAAATCAGCCCCCATTAGCATTCCCTGCCGCCATCAGGGGGCTTGTGTAACATAGTAACATAGTTTTGAAGGCTGAAGGAAGACCTTATGTCCATCTAGTTCAGCCTATTTTTAGTGCAGCTGTTCTGCATTGTTTTTTTTATCATAAAGGTTTTTATTGAGTTTTCAGAAAAAATACAAACTTCTCATACAAAAACATCAAGAACAGGAGCAATGAGTAGCAAGAGGTGGAATAACCTCGAGCCATTATTAGAATATCAATCTGGGACATTAAATACCCCTTCCAACAACAACTTGAACATAGAAGCGGGGAGAGGGGGGGGGGGGGAAGGGGAAGCAGCTCTACATGCATGGCATTCTTAGGCACAATCAATTTATTTATGGTGTAGGTGTCTGTATCTGGCGGAGGGCCGTTGCATAAAGGGAAGTGGCCCACGGATGCCATTGTTTAAGTCTCACCGTTCTCTTGTCTAGATTGGGGGTCAAGTTGGTTTCGTATAGCCAGTGTAGGTTGGTCCTCTCAATTAGTTCTGTTTTTGTAGGGGGGCTCACCGACCTCCACTTGTATGCCACACAGTACCTGCCGGCTATGAGAATGTGAGAAATGATATTTTTTAAAAGACCCGGGATCCCATCTAGGCCAATGTGTAGCACCGCTAAGGTTGGGTTTGGGGAAAGACGGAGACTAGTAACCTCATGGATTAGATTGAACACCTCCTGCCAGAAGTTAGATAACTTAGGCCAAAACCACCACATATGACACAAGGTGCCCCTGTGGTTGCATCCCCTCCAGCACAAAGGTGACATATGTGGGGAAAAAGAAGCCAGTTTAGTAGGGGAGTTGTACCACCGCAGATGAACCTTTTTTAATTGCTCTATGTGATTGAGACATGAAGAGAATTTGTGGATCCATTTTGAGGCCGCAAACCATTCTTGCGACGGAAGCTGAGAGGCTAGATCTTTTTCCCATTTGAGCATATACGGCAATTGTTTGTCCGGTTCCGGGGAGTTTAGCAGGTTATGGATGTATGAAAGGCCTTTGATTTTGCTATTTTGAAAGAATTTTTTAATTGCGGCGTGGTCGGCTGTTGTGGGAACCGGTAGGTGAGGAGCGGACTGAAGGAAGTGACGTATTTGAAAAAACTGGAATAAACTGTGTCGGGGGAGGTTAAATTTAACACACATTTCTGAGTACGGGAGTAGGACGCCTTCTCTATAGAGATCTGCTAGGGTAATTGGACCTCCACGTGTCCAGGCGGCAAGATTCAAATTCGGAATGAAGGCTTCCAGCGATCTAAGGGGAAGGCTGGGACCTAGAGCCTGTGACACTGGCTTGCTCCATAAGGACCAAGCTTTCTTTAGAGCTGCTGTGGTGGGTAGAAGATCGCCAGGGGGCGAAGGGGTTAGGAGCAGGGAGTCTATGAATTGTTTAGGGGAGTGGGCCTGTGCCCAGGTGTACTCAATCTGTAACCATCTCAAGTCTGAATCATTCTTCCACCAATCTCGAGCCGGTTCCAGGATAGCAGCTCTGTGATATGTTAGAATATTAGGAATACCCATTCCTCCACCACTGAACGGGGCATGCATACATCTCAGGGCTATTCTAGGTTTTTTCCCAGCCCATATAAATTTACTCATTAGCGAATGAATTTTGGTGAGATACCGTTGCGGAATTGTTAGGGGCAGGCACCGAAGTAAGTAGATAATTTTTGGGAGACTGATCATTTTAAAAGTCTGCATTCTCGCCACCCAAGAGAGCGGGAGAAGAGAAAGGCGAGTAAGTTCTTTATCCAATGAAGTGTGCAGGGTCAGCAGATTTTTCCGGATCACGGAGTGTAGCGGGGCCAGTATAATACCCAGGTAGGGGATTCCCTCGTCTTCCCATTTGAAAGGGTAAAGATGAGAAAGAGTGGCTCTGGTAGAGGCTGGCAAGAAGAGCGGAAAAATTAAGGACTTGGTAATATTAAGCTTGTAATACGAGACTTGAGCGAAGGAGGATAGGATCTCCATTACGTGTTGTAGGGACACCTCTACATTAGTGCAAGATAAAATCACGTCATCTGCATATAGACTGACCACATGATTTATACTCCCCACTCGAATCCCCGAGATCCGAGGGCATTCACGGATAGTCTGCGCCAGAGGCTCTATAGCAAGGGCATAGATGATAGGGGAGAGCGGACACCCCTGGCGTGTCCCATTGGTTAATTCAAAACTCCGAGATATAAATCCGGATGCCAGAACTTTGGCGTTAGGGTTAGAGTACAGCGCCATTATGGCATTAAGTATGGGGCCTTTGAAACCAAACTTGGCCAGAACAGATTTCAGATATCCCCAGTGCACCCTGTCGAACGCCTTCTCTGCTTCCAGGGACAGGAATACACTGGGGATTTTCCTCCCCTCAGCCACCGCAATCAGATCCAGCATACGTCTCGTCCCATCTTTCGCCTGCCTCCCCCCGCCACAAACCCCACTTGATCCGGGGAAATCAGTGATGGAAGAACTTTATGTATTCTAGCTGAGATTATTTTGGCGTACAATTTTAAGTCGCAGTTTAGGAGGGATATTGGCCTGAAGTTTCCTGGTGAAATAGGGGGTTTTCCTGGTTTTGGCAGGGTAGTTATAATGGCCTCTAGATTATTTGGTGAAATATCTGCTGTGGCTCGCCAAGAGGAGAAAAGTCTCAGGAGGAAAGGAGACAGGGTTTCAGTGAATTGCCTATAATAGGAGTTAGTGAGGCCGTCTGGGCCTGGAGCTGAATTTCTTTTGGCTGTGGTCACCGCCTGGCGAACCTCTTCCAGAGAAAAAGGGGAATTTAGTTGCTCCAGCTGTACTGCAGATAACCGAGGAAGATTAATATTGTTTAAGAAGGAATTAATTGCCGTTTGGGTAGGCTTTGGGGCAGTGGGGTCATTTTTAAGGTTGTAGAGAGACTGGTAAAAGTCAGCGAATGCGTTGGCTATTTCCGTTGGGTTGCGTATTGTGGCATTAGAACCCGTCACGAGGTATTCAATTTTATTTTGCATTTCTCGTTTTTTAACCCTCCTGGCTAGTAAGGCACCCGCCCTGTCACCCATCACATAGTACCGCTGTTTGAGGGATCTTAAGTTTTTCTCATAGTCTGCCATCAACACCTGGCGGAGCTGTGTTCTTAGTTTCCTGAGTTCATCAGATGTCGACAAGTTTGGGGCAGATTTATTGTGGGCTTCCAAAAGTACTATGTGGGACAGTAGAGCTTTGTAAGTTGCCTGACGCCTCCTCTTCTCCCTAGTGGCAATTTTGATGAATGACCCCCTAATATAGGCCTTGTGTGCAGACCAAAGCGTTTCCTCTGTCACCTCCTTGTTATCATTAAAGTTAAAAAACTCTGCGAGGTCGGCCTGCAACTCCTCAGAGATTTGTCTACAGGCTAGGAGGGAGTCATTCATGCGCCACCGGGCAAAAACAGGCGCGCGGTTTTGCTCCTGAACTGTCAGGTATATGGGGGCGTGGTCCGACCAAGCTATAAGTCCAATTTTTGAATCTGAGCAATCCATAATAAGTGAGCTATCAACCAGAAAGTAGTCCAATCTGCTGTAAGAGGTGAACCGAGGCGAGAAGAATGTGTAGTCCCTCTCATTTGCATGTTGGTATCTCCATATATCATGGAGATGCCTTTCTGAAATTATTGTGCTCATCTCCTTCCTCTTTACAGCAGTATTGGAGCAATCCAGAGTGCTGGACATTACCATGTTAAAATCCCCGCAGATTATTTGCTTACCCTCTTTAACGGATGAAAGCTTGGAAAGAAACCTCCGCAAAAAGCTGATCTGACCAGAGTTGGGGGCGTAAACGGTTGCAATAGTATACTTAGATCCATTTATGGAGCAATTAATAATGGCGTATCTACCGTCAGGGTCTAAATGTTGTGAATGTAGTGTGAACGCAACAGTATTTTTTACACAAATGAATACTCCAGCCTTTTTTTTTTTCCACAAGCCAGCAGTATGAAAGGAAATTTAGCATTATTTAACCTGTGCGAGTCCCCTTGGAGGAGATGAGACTCCTGACCACATATTACATCACATTTGGATTTAACCACTTCCCGCCAAAACATGGATCTCTTGGCTGGCGAGTTCAGACCCCTAACATTTATAGACATACAGTTCAGTACCATTGTACATGAAAAAAAAGTCTCTTGCCTAGAGCTGCAGGGGGAAAAGGAAGGTTAGGCAGGAAAGAGATAACACTAACAATATTGACATCACTAACATTACTGATGTAGGGAGCATCAGTCCACAAAGAAAAAAGCCCAAAAAAGGGGCCTGCGGTATGGTGGAAATTTACCGCCATGGGGGTTCAGGGTCCTGGTTGAACAGAACCAGCGGACCTTAAAAGTAGCAACTAAGTCTCAGCCGCGACTCAAACATATCACATAACTCACACGACGGACCAATCTTCATTCACTTTATCCTGTTGGGATGATCCTGTAGCTCTTGGAGATCTGGCCGGGAGATTTGCCAAGTTCCATGAGGATAGGAGCTTTGCCAACTGCTGTGGGGAATGGCAGGCGTGGGTATTTCCTGCTCGGAAAAGCAGGATCTTTACAGGGAAACCCCATCTATAGGATATAGCTTCATCCCTGAGAACTTTGGTATAAGGAGCAAATTCCCTCCTTTTTGCCAGGGTTCCTGCAGACAGATCTGGAAAAATGGACAGGTGCCGGAATTGCTCAGACAGAGGGGGTCTCTTTCTCAGGGCTTGCAGCAGGGCTTCTTTGGTCTTGTAAAAGTGCAGGCGAGCTAAAGTGTCCCGAGGGACATCAGCACTGAGGGATTTAGGCTTAGGGACTCTGTGTGTTCTGTCCACCAGGAAATCAGTTGCAGTCAGGTCTGGGAGCAGCTCCTGCAGCAAGGAGCCCAGAAAACTCTGCAGCCCCTTGTCTGGTATGGCCTCTGGAATTCCTCTGATTCTTATATTATTTCGGCGGGACCTGTCCTCTAAATCCAAGACCTTGGTATGGAGCTTTTGCACTTGTTCCTCCAGTGCTGCATTGGCATCAATGAGGCTATTGTGTGACTTTGTCAGCTCCCCCATGAGCCGATTTAGGAGTCGAAGTGGCTGGAGCTCAGCAGCTAAGTGACCGGTGCCATTAGCAAGCAGGCCACGCCCCCCCTGTTCTGCATTGTTGATCCTGGGGAAGGCAAAAAACCCCACAGAGTAGAAGCCACTTTTCTCCATAGGGAAAAAAATTCCTTCCGCTAAGCTGGGTCAATCATCTACCTATAATATTCTGTTATTCGTAACCTTCTATACTGTTACTCACAAGAAAATCCTCCATTCCTTTCTTACATTCATTCAGTGAGTTGGCCATCACCACTTCCTCAGGAAGAGAATTCCAGAGCCTCACTGCTCTTACCGTGAAGAACCCTCTTCTATGCTGGTGCAGAAATTGTCTTTCCTCCAAACGAAGAGAATGCCCCCTTGTTCTTGTCACAGTCCTTGGTACAAACAGTTCACTGGAGAGATCTCTGTGTTGCCCTCTGATATACTTGTACATATATATTAAGTCTCCCCTAAGTCTTCTCTTTTCTAGAGTAAATAGACCTAATTTTGATAACCTTTCTGGGTATTGTAGTGAACCAACTCCATTTATCATTTTAGTAGCCTGCCTTTGAACCCTTTCAAGTTCAGTAATGTCTTTCTTCCTCTCTGCAGGGGACTTCACTAATATGCCACCCTGCAGACAGGCTGGAGAATGGGCTCCTGGAACCTTCTTCATACTTTGAGCTACCTGTAGCAAATGGTTAAGGGGGTGTGAGCACCTCCGCTGTTGAGGACAGATCATAGTGCAGTTACTACTCGGACTATCAGACGGGGGATGATGGGACACGTGGAATTGGTCACCCTGCTGGATTAAAGACGCTTTTCTAAGGACCAGTGTCATATTTTCTTGGTGTCAGATTATCCTGTGTCACCCTGAATTTGTTCTCATCTCTACTTGCCCTGTAACACCCCGTCACACCGCACATCACCGGTCTATCATCCCTACACCTGCCCTGTCACACACCCCATCACACCGCACATCACCGGTCCGTCATCCCTACCTGTCCTGTTACACACCCCGTCACACCGCACATCACCGGTCCGTCAACCCTACCTGCCCTGTCACACACCCCATCACGCCGCACATCACCAGTCTGTTATCCCTACACCTGCCCTGTCACACACCCCATCACACCGCACATCACCGGTCTGTCATCCCTACCTGCCCTGTCACACACCTCGTCACACCGCACATCACCGGTCTGTCATCCCTACCTGCCCTGTCACACACCTCGTCACACAGCACATCACCGGTCTGTCATTCCTACCTGTCCTGTCACACACCCCGTCACACCGCACATCACCGGTCCGTCATCCCTACCTGCCCTGTTACACACCCCGTCACACCGCACATCACCGGTCCGTCATCCCTACCTGCCCTGTCACACACCCCGTCACACCGCACATCACCGGTCCGTCATCCCTACCTGCCCTGTCACACACCCAGCCACACCGCACATCACCGGTCCGTCAACCCTACCTGCCCTGTAACACACCGTCACACCGCACATCACCGGTCTGTCATCCCTACACCTGCCTTGTCACACACCCCATCACACCGCACATCACCGGTCTGTCATCCATACACCTGCCCTGTCACACACCCCATCACACCGCACATCACCGGTCCGTCATCCCTACCTGCCCTGTTACACACCCCGTCACACCGCACATCACCTGTCCGTCAACCCTACCTGCCCTGTAACACACCCCGTCACACCGCACATCACCGGTCTGTCATCCCTACACCTGCCTTGTCACACACCCCATCACACCGCACATCACCGGTCCGTCAACCCTACCTGCCCTGTAACACACCCCGTCACAGCGCACATCACCGGTCTGTCATCCCTACACCTGCCTTGTCACACACCCCATCACACCGCACATCACCGGTCTGTCATCCCTACCTGCCCTGTCACACACCTCGTCACACCGCACATCACCGGTCTGTCATCACTACCTGCCCTGTCACACACCTCGTCACACCGCACATCACCGGTCTGTTTGTCTGTCACCCCTACCTGCCCTGTCACACACCCCGTCACACCACACATCACCGGTCCGTCAACCCTACCTGCCCTGTAACACACTCCGTTACACCACACATCACCGGTCCGTCAACCCTACCTGCCCTGTAACACACTCCGTCACATCGTACATCACCAGTCTGTCATCTCTAACTGCCCTGTCACACACCAAATGACATCATACATCACCCGTCTGTCATCCCTACATCATCGGTCTGTCTTCTCTGCCTGCTTTGTCACACACCCCATCACACTGCACATCACTGGTCTGTCGTCCCTGTCTGCTTTGTCACACACCCTGTCACTCCGTATATCACCAGTTTGTCGTCCCTACGTGCCCTGTTAAACACCCTGTCATACCGCATATTGGTCTGTCAACCCTGCCTGCTTTATCACACACCACATCACACCGTACATCAAAAATGTCTAGGAAGGATGGGAAATTTAGAAAAATGAGATTCTCAAAGCACAATCGTTAACAATTCCGAAAAGATGGAAGAATAGGAAGCATTTAAGAAAACCAGAATGGATGAACACAGAAATTAAACACATGCTAAAAAGGAAGAAAGAAATGTTTATCAAATGAGAAGAGGGAGGCATATCTAAAGAAGAATATAATATTGTGTGCAAAACCTGCAGGGCACAAATTAGATTAGCTAAAGCTGACAATGAATTAAGGCTTGCAAGAGACGTCTAAAGCAATAATAAAGGATTTTGGGAATATGTCAAAAGTAAAAGAAAAGTCAAAGATGCTGTAGGATTTTTACAGGATGAAAATGATGAAATGGTAAGACAGGATGTTGAGAAGGCCGAACTTTTAAATTCCTATTTTGCATCTGTTTTCTCTCAGAAAGGAAATGTAGCATCAACTGTTCTTCACTGTCCTATTAAAGGAATAGAAGAATCCAGGATACCTACAAACAGAAAGATATACTTCGCCAACATAAATGAATTCAAGTCTCCAGGTCCAGAAGAAGTACACCCCAGTGTATTGAAGGAGATAGCAAAAGAAATTTTTGAACCACTCTCCATAATCTTTGAAAAGTCTTGGAGAACAGGAGAAGTCCCAGAAGACTGGAGAAGAGCAAATATTGTTCCTATCTTCAAAACGGGGAAGAAGGTGGACCCAGGGAACTATAGGCCGGTGAGTATGACTTCTATACCAGGAAAGAGCTTTGAAAAACTTATTAAACAAAAATATATATATATATATATATATACATCTGTTTGCGCTAGAATATATCCCCTATGTTGGTTAGTAGAATAACATGTATGTCATAAATGCATATAGATGCATATAAAATGCAGAAATATCAATTAAATGTAGAATCATAGAATCGTAGAGTTGGAAGGGACCTCCTGGGCCATCTGGTCCAACCCCCTGCTCAAAGCAGGATTCGCTAAATCATCCCAGTTAGATGTCTGTCCAGCCTCTGTTTGAAGACTTCCATTGAAGGAGAACTCACCACTTCTCGTGGCAGCCTGTTCCACTCATTGATCACTCTGTCAAAAAGTTTTTTCTAATATCTAATCTTGTCTCCTCCCATTCAGCTTCATCCCATTGCTTCTAGTCTTTCCTTGTGCAAATGAGAATAAAGTTGATCCTTCTACAATGTGACAGCCCTTTAGATATTTGTAGACAGCTATTAAGTCTCCTCTTAGTCTTCTCTTTTGCAAACTAAACATTTCCAAATCCTGCAACCTTTCCTCATAAGACAGGGTTTGCAGACCGGTCACCATTCTGGTCGCTCTTTTCTGAACTTGCTCCAGTTTGTTGATGTCTTTTTTAAAATGTGGTGCCCAAAATTGGACACAATATTCCAGATGAGGTTTGACCAAAGAGGAGTAGAGGGAAATAATTACTTCACGTGATCTAGACTGTATGCTTCTGTTAATACATCCTAGAATTGCATTTGCCTTTTTTGCTGCTGCATCACACTGTTGACTCATATTCAGTCTGTGATCTATTAGTATACCCAAGTCTTTTTCACATGTGCTGTCACTTAGCCCTATTCCTCCCATTCTATATATGCTTTTTTCATTTTTATTGCCCAGATGTAGTACTTTGCATTTCTCCCTGTTAAAAACCATTCTGTTAGTTGCTGCCCACTTCTCCAGTTTATTTAAATCTTTTTGAATCCTCTCTCTCTCTTCTCTAGTATTAGCTATCCCTCCTAGCTTTGTGTCATCAGCAAATTTAATCAGTTTACCCTCAATTCCTTCATCTAAATCGTTGATAAAGATGTTGAACAATACAGGGCCCAGGACAGAGCCCTGTGGTACCCCACTTGAGACATTCTTCCAACTGGATGTGCAGCCATTTACAACCACTCTTTGGGTCCGATCACTAAGCCAGTTATGAATCCACCTAACAGTTGCCTTGTCCATTCCATACTTAGTCATTTTTTCAATAAGGATTGTATGAGAGACTTTGTCAAATGCTTTGCTGAAGTCAAGATATACTATATCTACAGCATTTCCTTGATCCACCCAATCAGTGATACCGTCATAGAAGGAAATTAAATTAGTCTGACATGACTTATTAGTTACAAACCCATGCTGACTCTGTCTAATCACTTCATTCTTATCCAGGTATTGACATACATGTTGTTTAATAATTTGTTCAAAGATCTTTCCTGGTATAGAAGTCAGACTCACCGGCCTATAGTTGCCTGGGTCCACCTTCTTCCCCTTTTTGAAGATAGGAACAACATTTGCTCTTCTCCAGTCTTCTGGCACTTCTCCTGTTCTCCAAGAATTTTCAAAGATTATGGAGAGGGGTTCAAAAATTTCTTCTGCTATCTCCTTCAGTACTCTGGGGTGTAATTCATCTGGACCTGGAGACTTGAATTCATTTAGGTTAGCTAAGTGTTTCCTCACTATCTGTTTATAGATATCCTGGATTCTTCTATTCCCTTAATAGGACAGTGAATAACAGTTGATGTTACATTTCCTTTCTGAGAGAAAACAGATGCAAAACAGGAATTTAAAAGTTCAGCCTTCTCAACATCCTGTCTTATCATTTCATCATTTTCATCCTGTAAAAATCCTATAGCATCTTTGACTTTTCTTTTACTTTTGACATATCCCCAAAATCCTTTATTATTGCTTTTGACATCTCTTGCAAGCCTCAATTCATTTTCAGCTTTAGCTAATCTGATTTGTGCCCTGCAGGTTCTGCAGACAGCATTATATTCTTCTTTAGATATGCCTCCCTCTTTCCATTTTATAAACATTTTTTTCTTCCTTTTTAGCATGTGCTTAAGTTCTGTGTTCATCCATCCTGGTTTCCTTAAATGCTTCCTATTCTTCCCTCTTTTCGGAATTGTTAACAACTGTGCTTTGAGAATTTCATTTTTCAAGATTTCCCATCCTTCCTGGACATTTTTGTCTTTAAGGATATCCAGCCATTGGATCCCTCCAATTCTCTTTCTGAATCCCTTAAAATCTGCCTTTCTGAAATCTAACCTTGACGTCTGAGTCTTCACAGGTCTTCCGCCTCTAGTTATCCAAAATTCTCATAGAATTTTCATGAAAGGTCAGAGTCATAGAAAATCAATTGCATATGTAAATAGGAGTTACTGGCACAATGATTACCTCTAAGTGGCGGATGGCAGGAATATCCAGTGTCCAATTTCTAATTTCTTATAGACAAGGCAGTAGAAGCATTGGTGGATATTCCCGGCAAGCTTCACAATAGTTGCAGATGAAAAAACGTGATCTTTCGGAGCGGTGTCCTGTCCGGTAACAGATGCTCCTGTCACTCATATAGTTAACGGTGCGCAAGTATAAATAACTCACGATGAGGACCTGCGGTGTGTGTAAGGCCTGCAGGACCTTGCGTAACGTCGGCAGTCACGTGATGATGTACAGAGCGCGATATGGACCAATTCCAACACGTTTCGGAATACTCTGATTCCTTCGTCAGGGATGGTCCATTAGATGGTAGAGCTGCCTTTTATCTCTAAGGTGCATCATGTGATAAGAGAATAGTCAGTAAAAGCAAACATTTCGACTTCACTGTTGAGGACCTTTGGTATTAAAGTGTCCAACTCGAAGATCCACCTGCACTCTGCATAGGACATCTGTATGATGAAGTCCCCTTTTCTCCAATTTCTTCTAACAATTTGGAGACCTGTAATTGTTGTATCATGGGATGAACCCCAATGATAGTCTAAATAATGTTTGCAAAGTGGATGACTAACAAATTTGTTTTTGATGTTTCTCAAATGTTCGCCGATTCTAGTGTTAAGTGGGTGTTTGGTACATCCCACATAAAATTTGCCACAAGGGCATTTTAATGAGTAAATGACTCCCGGAGTAGTTCATGTAATTGAATCCTTGATGCTGAATTCTGTGTTGCCATTGGAGATGTTATATTGCTTTCGTGTTTGTAGTGCTTTGCATGTCTTGAGCTTAAGACATGGATAAAAAGTCAGGTCAGTTTTCTAAGTGATGAAAAGGAGGTTTCATTGAGGGGTTAAGGGCTGTTGGAGCTATTAAATTCCCCAGATTTTTAGCTTTTCTGTATGTGAATTTGCGGTGAGCTGGTAGTTTTTCTCCTATTGCTTTGTCCTCTTTTAAAATTCCCCATTGTTTACCTACAATTTTCCGTAAAATATGAGTGTTAGCGTTGAATTGGGTAATGATGGGGAGGTCTTCTATAATGATAGAGTCTGTAATTTTATTAGTTTTATTTTGGAGTAGATGACTGGAGAAGAGCAAATGTTGTTCCTATCTTCAAAAGGGGAAGAAGGTGGACCCAGGCAACTATAGGCCGGTGAGTCTGACTTCTATACCAGGAAAGATCTTTGAACAAATTATTAAACAACATGTCTGTACATAAATCAATAGTAACAACAAATCGGCGCTACGCTTTACATATATCACACACAAGCAGCAAGTTTTAAGGACAAAACCACTCGATTTGTCCAATATAATAAACCATAAAAAGCAAAGCTATAAAAACTCGCGCTGTAGTGTATAACTAAGGGTTAAATTCCACCAAACCAGTTTTTATATGCCAAGACTAATGTCTCAAACTAGACTGAGATAAAGGATGTGTTACCTTTCAGGCACGCACTGGCATAATGGCGCTGGAATTCCAAGAACGGTGTTTAGCAGACAGGGAGTCAGAAGGTCCTTCTCATGAAAATTCCAGTGAGATAAAATTAACAATCTTGGATCAAAGGTGAGCAAGGTGTTGAAAGAAGGCGTAGTCCCGGCCGGTGACTATCGTCTATCTGTGGATCTGTAACAGCCGTCTGCATAGAGTACAGAGGCCGGGTTAGGAAAGCCTGCAAGGTGCAGAGATGCTGCAGGACCTTGCGTGACGTCACAGACACGTGATTAATCACGTGACAGGCTAAGGAGCACTACAGAGCGCTCAGGGGGCTAGATTGCTAATCCTACGCGTTTCAGAATCTCGGATTCCATCCTCAGGGATAGCCCCATACAGCACAGATCCTCCTTATATACAGTCATATGTAAAAGTTTGGGCACCCCTATTAATGTTAACCTTTTTTCTTTATAACAATTTTGTTTTTTGCAACAGCTATTTCAGTTTCATATATCTAATAACTGATGGACTCAGTTATATTTCTGGATTCAAATGAGGTTTATTGTACTAACAGAAAATGTGCAATCTGCATTTAAACAAAATTTCACCGGTGCAAAAGTATAGGCACCCTTATCATTTTCTTGATTTGAACACTCCTAACTACTTTTTACTGACTTCCTGAAGCACTAAATTGGTTTTGTAACCTCATTGAGCTTTGAACTTCATAGCCAGGTGTATCAAATCATGAGAAAAGGTATTTAAGGTGGCCACTTGCAAGTAGTTCTCCTATTTGATTCTCCTATGAAGAGTGGCATCATGGGCTCCTCAAAACAACTCTCAAATGATCTGAAAACAAAGATTATTCAACATAGCTTTTCAGGGGAAGGATACAAAAAGTTGTCTCAGAGATTTAACCTGTCAGTTTCCACTGTGAGGAACATAGTAAGGAAATGGAAGAACACAGGTACAGTTCTTGTTAAGCCCAGAAGTGGCAGGCCAAGAAAAATATCAGAAAGGCAGAGAAGAAGAATGGTGAGAACAGTCAAGGACAATCCACAGACCACCTCCAAAGACCTGCAGCATCATCTTGCTGCAGATGGTGTCACTGTGCATCGGTCAACAATACAGCGCACGTTGCACAAGGAGAAGCTGTATGGGAGAGTGATGAGAAAGAAGCCGTTTCTGCAAGCACGCCACAAACAGAGTCGCCTGAGGTCTGCAAAAGCACATTGGGACAAGCCAGTTACATTTTGGAAGAAGGTCCTGTGGACTGATGAAACAAAGATTGAGTTGTTTGGTCATACAAAAAGGCGTTATGTATGCGCTGTATTGTTGACCGATGTACAGTGACACCATCTGCAGCAAGATGAAGCTGCAGGTCTTTGGAGGTGGTCTGTGGATTGTCCTTGACTGTTCTCACCATTCTTCTTGGCCTGCCACTTCTGGGCTTAACAAGAACTGTACCTGTGTTCTTCCATTTCCTTACTATGTTCCTCACAGTGGAAACTGACAGGTTAAATTTCTGAGACAACTTTTTGTATCCTTCCCCTGAAAAGCTATGTGGAATAATCTTTGTTTTCAGATCATTTGAGAGTTGTTTTGAGGAGCCCATGATGCCACTCTTCATAGGAGAATCAAATAGGAGAACTACTTGCAAGTGGCCACCTTAAATACCTTTTCTCATGATTTGATACATCTGGCTATGAAGATCAAAGCTCAATGAGGTTACAAAACCAATTTAGTGCTTCAGGAAGTCAGTAAAAAGTAGTTAGGAGTGTTCAAATCAAGAAAATGATAAGGGTGCCCATACTTTTGCACCGGTGAAATTTTGTTTAAATGCAGATTGCACATTTTCTGTTAGTACAATAAACCTCATTTGAACCCAGAAATATAACTGAGTCCATCAGTTATTAGATATATGAAACTGAAATACCTGTTGCAAAAACCAAAATTGTTATAAAGAAAAAAGGTTAACATTAATAGGGGTGCCCAAACTTTTACATATGACTGTATCCTGCATCACCTTGGAAGAAAAAAAAAAAACAAAAAAAAAAACTTTATACATTAAAAGCAAATAGTTCGATCTCACTGTTCAGACCATTCGGGATCAAAGTGTCCAGTTCAAATATCCATCGGCACTCTTCTCTGGACATCTGGTGTAAGAAATTGCCTTTCCTCCAACTTTTGTTAACCACTTTAATCCCAGTAAATTTAGTATCCTTTATTGAGCCTCCATGATGTAACAGAAAATGGTTAGAAAGGGGGTGACCTGTGTATTTTTTGCAAATATTCCACAAATGTTCTCCAATCCTAACATGTAGCGGACGTTTAGTAACTAAACATTGGAGGATATTGAAGAATGACAAAGTCATTGGGGAAGCATTGCCAGCACATCCTAGGTTCATTTTTAGAAGAGCTAATAATTTGGGCAACATAATAGCTCCCTCTATTTTAAATCCCACAATGACTTCAAGCCTCCATTTGCAACAACATCCACATGGTTTCCTTCCTTGTAGAAAATGTACTCCCTGTAAGAAATTAGGTATGAGAAAACAGTTTTCTATTTCCAACGGATCTACAGAAGTGGTGATTAAGGACTTTATTACGTGTGATACAAAGGGTGTGATATATTGTATTACATGCCCCTGTGAAAAGTTGTATATAGGACCCACTAAACGTCCGCTACATGTTAGGATTGGAGAACATTTGCGGAATATTTGCAAAAAATACACAGGTCACCCCCTAACCCTTAGTTATACACTACAGCGCGAGTTTTTATAGCTTTGCTTAACATGTATGTACATACCTGGATAAGAATGAAGTGATTAACCAGAGTCAGCATGGGCTTGTAACTAATAAGTCATGTCAAACTAACTTAATTACTTTCTGTGACAGAATCACTGACTGGGCGGATCAGGGAAATGCTGTAGATATAGTATATCTTGGCTTTAGAAAACCATTTGACAAAATATCCCACACCATCCTTATTGAAAAAATGACTAAGTATGGAATGGACAAGGCAACGGTTAGGTGAATTCATAACTGGCTTAGTGATCGGACCCAAAGGGTGGTCGTAAATGACTGCACATCCAGTTGGAAGGTGGTCTCAAGTGGGGTACCACAGGGCTCTGTTCTGGGCCCTGTATTGTTCAAGATCTTTATCAATGATTTAGATGATGGAATTGAAGGTAAACTGATTAAATTTGCTGATGACACAAAGTTAGGAGGGATAGCTAATACTAGAGAAGAGAGAGGATTCAAAAAGATATAAATAAACTGGAGAAGTGGGCAGCAACTAACAGAATGGTTTTTAACAGGGAAAAATGCAAAGTACTACATCTGGGCAATACAAATTAAAAAGGATATACAGGATGGGAGGAATAGGGCTAAGCAACAGCACATTTGAAAAAGACTTGGGTATACTAATATATCATAAACTAAAAATGAGTCAACAGTGTGATGCAGCAGCAAAAAAGGCAAATGCAATTCTAGGATGTATTAACAGAAGCATACAGTCTAGATCACGTGAAGTCATTATTGCCCTCTACTCCTCTTTGGTCTGACCTCATCTGCAATACTGTGTCCTGTTTTGGGCACCAAATTTAAAAAAAGACATCATCAACAAACTGGAGCAAGTTCAGAGAAGAGCGACCAGAATGGTGACCGGTCTGCAAACCCTGTCTTATGAGGAAAGGTTACAAGATTTGTGAATGTTTAGCTTGCAAAAAAGGAGACTGAGAGGAGACTTAATAGCTGTCTACAAATATCTCAAGGGCTGTCACATTGTAGAAGGATCATCTTTATTCTCATTTGCACAAGGAAAGACTAGAAGCAATGGTATGAAACTGAAAGGGAGAAGACACAGGTTAGATATTAGAAAAAACTTTTTGACGGTAAGGGTGATCAATGAGTGGAACAGGCTGCCACGAGAGGTGGTGATTTCTCTTTCAATGGAAGTTTTAAAACTGAGGCTGGACTGACATTTGTGTGGGATGATTTAGTGAATCCTGGTTTGAGCAGGGGGTTGGACAAGATGACCTAGGAGGTCCCTTCCAACTCTACCATTCTATGATTCATCGGTCTGTCGCCTTTGCCTGCTTTGTCACACACCGTCAATTATAGGTAAATTAGCTGATATGACATTTAGGTTATTTCTGTACACTTAGCTCAGGGTAGATGGTAGCGCCATATATAGAGAGAGGTGCTATGTGAGACATATAAATAAACCACGTGACACATGGAGAGGGGAGTCGCTTGGCTCATTACTCACTTCATTCATTAGAAGAGGCTACGTGCAACAGAGGAGATGTGCTCGCTTGATACATTCACTCATGGATAAAGGCCTGACACACCTGTTCCTATTCAGCCATGATATTGACACAGACGCAAACTAAACTACCATTCAAAATCCAGGAAAAGATGGATGAACTTCCACTAATGCGATAATAATGGACAATATCGTTATAAGGTAAATATTTCACATAATTTATGTTTTACTGCAATAATTATTTTTGGTGAACAATCCAATAAACCACTACATTTTTTATAAGAATTATCGTGACACTTTCTTTGGAGTATCACACCTGGTAAGAAGTCCTGAATAAACAAATATATAAAATAAGTATATTTAACACTACATCACTTGTCTATCATCACTGCCCCTGTCACACCATACATCACTGGTCCTCTGTCCCTGCCTGCTCTGTCACACACCCAGTCACACCGTACATCACTGGTCCACTGTCTATGCCTGCTATGTCACACACCCAGTCACACCGTACATCACTGGTCCTCTGTCCCTGCCTGCTATGTCACACACCCAGTCACACCATACATCACTGGTCCTCTGTCCCTGCCTGCTATGTCACACACCCAGTCACACCGTACATCACTGGTCCTCTGTCCCTGCCTGCTATGTCACACACCCAGTCACACCGTACATCACTGGTCCACTCTCTATGCCTGCTATGTCACACACCCAGTCACACCGTACATCACTGGTCCTCTGTCCCTGCCTGCTATGTCACACACCCAGTCACACCGTACATCACTGGTCCTCTGTCCCTGCCTGCTATGTCACACACCCAGTCACACCGTACATCACTGGTCCACTGTCTATGCCTGCTATGTCACACACCCAGTCACACCGTACATCACTGGTCCACTGTCTATGCCTGCTATGTCACACACCCAGTCACACCGTACATCACTGGTCCACTGTCTATGCCTGCTATGTCACACACCCAGTCACACCGTACATCACTGGTCCTCTGTCCCTGCCTGCTCCGTGACACCATACATCACTGATCTGTGACTGTGTGTACGAAAGAGCAGGAAGGGACACCAGGCCGAAGATCAATCCAACAGGATTTATTGAGACAGGGAGCATAGAACATAAAATATCAATAGCGTCTCTTGGAGTCCATAATGAGTCCACACAAAGGGAGAAGATCCGGGGGCGCCACCCGGCAATCCGACGCCAGGAAAATAGAAATAATCCTTGGGTGAATTCAAAGGATCCAGCAGATGAGGTACACAACACAGTCCCACATGGCAGCTTCTAACAAGACACACGGTCACTGGGATCTCGCCTCAGCATAAGATTCCTGCCATTCACAGGTCACCACACAACTGACTCAGCCAACACATGAGTATATTGTCCTGTGTCCTGTGATCAGCCAACAATGAGGGAGGTACACACCAATTTTTAACATGTGGCTACATTGAGAAGTTTCCAGAAGCTATTGGATGAGTCCCATGCTGAGAAGAACAAAGACAGAATCCCCCACAAGCGATGTGGACTTAGGCCTGATTACATTACAGTCCAGGAACACAGGCCGGGGGAGGGACACTCTGTTACAACCCCTTCCCCCCTCAATTTGTGTACGGATTAGTAACCTCCACAGGTTACTGGTGAAGTACACGTGTTCATTGTCTAAAGCTGACAATGAATTGAGGCTTGCAAGAGACGTCAAAAGCAATAATAAAGGATTTTGTGGATATGTCAAAAGTAAAAGAAAAGTCAAAGATGCTATAGGACTTTTACAGGATGAAAAAGATGAAATGGTAAGACAGGATGTTGAGAAGGCCGAACTTTTAAATTCCTATTTTGCATCTGTTTTCTCTCAGAATGGAAATGTAACATCAGCTATTCTTCACTGTCTTATTAAGGGAATAGAAGAATCCAGGATATCTATAAACAGAAAGATAGTGAGGAAACACTTAGCTAACCTAAATGAATTCAAGTCTCCAGGTCCAGATGAATTACACCCCAGAGTACTGAAGGAGATAGCAGAAGAAATTTTTGAACCCCTCTCCATAATCTTTGAAAATTTTTGGAGAACAGAAGTCCCAGAAGACTGGAGAAGAGCAAATGTTGTTCCTATCTTCAAAAATGGGAAGAAGGTGGACCAAGGCAACTATAGGCCTGCGAGTCTGACTTCTATACCAGGAAAGATCTTTGAACAAATTATTAAACATCATGTATGTCAGTACCTGGATAAGAATGAAGTGATTAAACAGAGTCAGCATGGGTTTGTAACTAATAAGTCATGTCAGACTAACTTAATTTCCTTCTATGACGGAATCATTGATTGGGTGGATCAGGGAAATGCTGTAGATATAGTATATCTTGACTTCAGCAAAGCATTTGGCAAAGTATCTCACACAATCCTTATTGAAAAAATGACTAAGTATGGAATGGACAAGGCAACTGTTAGGTGGATTCATAACTGGCTTAGTGATCGGACCCAAAGAGTGGTCGTAAATGGCTGCACATCCAGTGGGAAGAATGTCTTAAGTGGGGTACCACAGGGCTCTGTCCTGGGCCCTGTATTGTTCAACATCTTTAACGATTTAGATTAAGGAATTGAGGGTAAACTGATTAAATTTGCTGATGACACAAAGCTAGGAGGGATAGCTAATACTAGAGAAGAGAGAGAGAGGATTCAAAAAGATATAAATAAACTGGAGAAGTGGGCAGCAACTAACAGAATGGTTTTTAACAGGGAAAAATGCAAAGTACTACATCTGTACATCTGGGCAATAAAAATGAAAAAAAGCATATACAGATTGGGAGGAATAGGGCTAAGCAACAGCTCATGTGAAAAAGACTTGGGTATACTAATAGATCACAGACTGTCTAGGGTTCAAGCGCTTGGCCGACTCCAGGTAAATCAAATTCTTGTGGTCAGTGAGTCAACAGTGTGATGCAGCAGCAAAAAAGGCAAATGCAATTCTAGGATGTATTAACAGAAGCATACAGTCTAGATCACGTGAAGTCATTATTGCCCTCTACTCCTCTTTCGTCAGACCTCATCTGGAATATTGTGTCCAGTTTTGGACGCCACACTTTAAAAAAAAGTCATCAACAAACTGGAGCAAGTTCAGAAAAGAGCGACCAGAATGGTGACCTCTCTGCAAACCCTGTCTTATGAGGAAAGGTTGCAGGATTTGGGAATGTTTAGCTTGCAGAAGAGAAGACTGAGAGGAGACTTAATAGCGGTCTACAAATATCTCAAGGGCTGTCACACTGTAGACGGATCATCTTTATTCTCATTTGCACAAGGCAAGACTAGAAGCAATGGGATGAAACTGAATGGGAGGAGACACAGATTAGATATTAGAAAAAACTTTTTGACAGAGTGATCAATGAGTGGTGGTGAGTTCTCCTTCAATAGAAGTCTTCAAACAGAGGCTGGACAGACATCTGTCTGTGATGATTTAGCGAATCCTGCTTTGAGCAGGGGGTTGGACCAGATGGCCCAGGAGGTCCCTTCAAACTCTACGATTCTATAATTTGGCCGTAAATAACTGATAGGCTGATTTGGTGCGGGGTCATTTCTCAATTGACCCAGAGGGCAGGTGTCTTGCAGATGCCCAGGCCGCCCACAACGGTAACATGTAACTGTGTCGCACTCCTTCCCATGTGCACACTAGGGATGGAGGTAATGGAACTTGGAGGATGATATCCATGTGACGGTGCATGAAGTGGTTGTTGGGGTTGAGACTGATTTCTCCACTGTACATGCAGATGCCCACATCTATAACACCTGCACTCTACCACTTTCTCTCCATGTCACATTTCAGAGGAGGAGGCAGGACTTTTTGAAAAGTGATGAACATGGGTATCACCATGAGGTGGTTGTCTAGTGGGACAGCAAACTTTGAGGATTGAAGGACAAGGTACCACAGGTGGAGGGGGGAAGGTAGTTTTTACTCCATCCACCAGTAATTTTTTTCCAGTGAGGCTTGATGGTGAGAACCTCATCAGCTAGAGCAGCAGCTCGTTCCACTGTCGCTGGTTTCCTCTCATGCACACATTCCCGAATCTCAGAGGGGCATTTGGTGTAGAACTGCTCTTTTAGGATGACCTGGAAGAAAGTATCCAAAGTTAAGGCCCCCTCTCCCTCCAGCCAGCGATGACATAATTGTTTGAGCCTGTGGGCATATATCTTGAAAGACACTTCCCCCTCACAGGCTAAGGAGCGGAACTGCACTCTATAAGTGTCTGGATATTTGACAAAAAGTAGAGAAAGAAATAGGCCATGAGCAGGGGATCACCCTGAATGGGACATAGCATATATAATACAAATTTTTTTTTTTTCCAAAATCATTTTTATTACATTTTCAAGTTTTTCATACAGTTGAACATTTCTGTAAACTTACATATTATCTCACAGATAAAGGCAGTATGTGATCGAATCCCCATAATAACAAAATCCCCAAAATAATGAAGAGATTAAAATCATGTTTACGCGCAGCCCAGGTCCCCCCTCCTCATTTCAGGCATGCGTTCATTCACCTTGTTTCAGACCTTCAGATTCCCCAACGTTCCCCCTATGCTCTCGAGTAAATACCAGTTCGAGCGTATAAATGGGTTCATTACCTCTATCCTTTCGTCTTTTGTCATTTTGTTCTCAATAAACCTCCTCCATTTTCCCATGAATTTAGCTGTTTCCCTGTCTTTGTTTCTCATCGCCTCTCTTTTATTAATGTCCAATGCTTTTTTAAATTCCAGTATCATATCTTTTTCGTCTGGGAGTGTCTGCGTTAGCCAGTTCATCAGGATCAATCGTTTGGCCAGTAATGCTATAACATGAAATAATTTAGGAACACTCTCTTCCCTCCCTCTATTTCCCGTATGGTGCAGTATCCAACATATGGGTTCAAGTTTCACCTTAACCCCACAAATTTCCTCGGTGAGCCTCTGTACCATCGCCCAAAAATTCTGTGTATACTGACAGTGCCACATCCCATGGATCATGTCAGTTCTCTCTTTCTGACATTTAGGGCATTTCTCTCTTCTGTTTGGGCAATTTGCTGAAGGAGGAATGTTAAAACCAAGCACTAGGCCGTGCATAATTCGAAAGTGGCTGTCTCTCCATTTCTCGGAGATGATGTGTTTCCTTACTCTTCCCCAGCCCTCCAAGACACATTCCATCACGTCCTCTGAGTGTAATTCTCGAGTCCAACAGCTAAACATTTTGTCTGACCCTGATGGTAACAGGATTTCCCTTGCATAACTATATATTTTTGAGATATTCACTTCTTGTATGTCCCATTTGGTCATTGTGTCAAATTCGTTAGTCCCTATTTCTTTGGTCACCTCCCGAAGTTTTCCCATAATTTGAAATTTCACTTGGTTATATTGGAGGATTTGAGACTCTTTGAGACTGAATTTCTCTATTACCTCTGCCCCCTTCAACCACCTGCCTTCCGTCTCATGTAACAGGTCACCCACGTTTCTCACCCCCTTCCTCTTCAATTCCTCGAACAAAGCATTTTCACGTCCTAACTTGAAATCTGTGTGTGCCCATATGTTCAGGTGTTTAGAAATTGACCAAGACAATTTGAATTTCTTCCTCACCGCCTTCCAGGTCATGAGAGTGTCTCTAAAAATCAATGAGTGTTTAACTTCGCTCGGCACCCCACTCAAGGAAGCGTGCAGTAGCGAAACTTTATCCCACGGTTTGCACAGTTGGGATTCCAGAGCGTTATCTGAATACCTCGATGTGCCCTTTATCCAATCAATTATATGGCGTGTCAGACAAGCCAAATTATAACCACGCACATTGGGTAGACCTACCCCCCCTCTATTTTTATGACCCATCAATATTCTGGAGCGTAGTCTCGGCTTTTTGCCCCCCCAAATAAACTTTGAGAAAGCCCTATTAATTCTGTTACAAGCTACATGTTTGATCAGAAGGGGTATGGTTTGCATGGGATATAACAGTCTGGCAAAACTCACCATTTTCAATAGATGGCATCTCCCCAAGAATGACAGCGGTAGCCCTTTCCATCTCTCCAACTCTTTTTCAATTTTGTCTATGAGGGGTCTATAATTCAGCGCATATACCTGACCTGGGGATCTCCCAATTTGTATGCCCAAATACTTTAGTGAGGATTTCATTATCGGGATCCCTACCAAGTTATCTCTTCCCTGACTTTCTTTCCCTTCCCTTAACATCAATATTTCACATTTTGCCCTGTTTAATTTAAATCCAGAGAAAGCCCCGAATTTTTCGATTTCCCCTAATAGGCGTGGCAAATCTCTTTTTGGGTTATTCATGTATAGGATAATATCGTCAGCGAAAAGCGCCGACTTAACTATCATTGATCCTACTCTAATCCCCTCATGTGAATCTTGCGAGTTAAGGAACCTAGAGAGGGGATCTATCGCTAGGTTAAATAACAATGGCGATAAAGGGCATCCCTGACGGGTTCCTTTATACAATTTGAAAGCGTCAGACAAAAATCCCGGTGTGTATACTTTGGCTTTGGGGTTTTTGTACAAGGTCGTTAAATAGTCTCTGAATGGACCCACCATTCCCATTTTGTCCAGTACCATACCCAGCCACAGCCACCTCACATTGTCAAATGCTTTTTCTGCATCCAATGTGACCATGGCTGGGCCGGCACGTGGATCTAATTTCCTAGCTCTAATTGCGTCCAGGATCAGTAGAGTTTTTCTCACGTTCGTGACTGCCGATCGACCTTTGATAAAACCCGTCTGGTGATTTGAGATTATTGGTAACAGCATCGCTAAGCGATCAGCCAGTATCTTAGATAATATCTTGATATCCTGGTTAATTAGTGATATTGGCCGGTATCCCGAGGGTGAATCTTTATCTTTATCCCCTTTTGGGAGCAGTTTGATATAAGCCGTATTCATGTCCTCTGACAAGCTTTCCCCTTTCAATATGTTGTTAAACATTCGTGTCAGGGTGGGTGTTACCTGCGATCTAAGTTCTTTATAGAATTCCCCATTCATCCCATCCGGGCCGGGGGCTTTATGCGCTCCCAAGTGTCTTATTGAGGACTGTACATCATCCTCTTTGATGTCCATATTTAGAAAGCATTTGTCTTCCTCTGTAAGTGTGGTCAATGTTATTTTCTCTAGCCATTCCCTCCCCCCCCCGCGAGATTATCAGATTCATCCTTGTATAACTTTGCAAAGTGTGTACCCAAAATCACATTAATGTCTTTGGGATTAGTTACCATATCCCCTTTTTTCCCCTTTAAAGCTGTTATTAGAGTTTGCGCGCGTATGCCTCTCGCTAGATTAGCCAGGAGTTTGCCAGATTTATCACCATACCTGTTCGATTCCACTTCTCTTTGCCCCATATCAATTGCTCCCTCCTCTCCGCCCATTCCTCATATTTATTTTTGGCCTCTACCCATTTCTGTTTGTTAGAACCGTTTGGACAAGTTTTAAAAGCTGTGTACCTAGTCCTTACCTCATTACTCGCTAATACATATTGCTCCCTGATCTTCTTCTTCAGCCTTAACGTGTAGGCTATGATCCTTCCCCGTATTACCGCTTTCCCTGCTTCCCAGAATAATTTTGCGTTCTGTTCATGTTCGGCATTTAACAACGCATATTCTGTCCACCATTCCTTGAGTTGTTTTCTAAAGTCTCCATCTTTTAGTAAAAAGGAGGGGAAGCGCCATAAAAAATCCTGCCCCCTCTGAAATTTTTCTGACAATTCTATCGCTACTGGGCTGTGGTCTGATATGACCATATCTTCTATGGTCACCCGCCGTGTCCTTTGTATCACGTTGTCGGACCCCAATATCAAATCTATTCTAGACCATGAATTTTGAGCGTGTGAATAATGGGTATATTCTCTCTCCTGCGGATGTAACACTCTCCAAATGTCTTTGATGTGTAGGTGCGAAGTCATATCTTCCAGATAATTCCTACCTGTTCCCCAGTATTACCCTCTCTACACGATGATCTCTTTCTATCTTCTCCCTCTCTCATAACCTGATTGAAGTCGCCTCCTAATATCACATTGGGCTCTGCATCCCTCAGGATTCTGTTTTGTAACTCTGTAAAAAAATCTTTTTGAGATATATTAGGTGCATAAACATTGTATAAGCTGAATTTTTCCTCGCATACCTCGATGAGGAGATGTAAGAGTCTCCCTTCCTCATCCCCTTCTTTTTGTATTATTCTATGAGCAAGTGATTTGTTTATTAGGATCATTACTCCCCCCTTTCTAGCTGAGGTCCCCGAACTGAACACTGCGCCTACCCACATCTAAGGGTACGTGCACACGCTGCGGAATCCGCTGCGGATTTTGCAAAAACCGCAGATAATCCGCAGGTCCAAAGACCTGCGGATTATCTGCGGTTTTGCCTGCGGTTTGGTCCTGCGGATTCACTATCTCCACAATGGTGGAGATAGGAACCCGCAGCGGTTTCCGCAGAAAGAATTGACATGCAATTCTTCCTGCGTATTCAAAACTGCAGCAAATCCGCGCGGTTTTTTCCGCAGCGTCGGCACAGCGTTTTTTTTTTCCCATTCAAATGAATGGTACTGTACACCGCAGCTAAAACTGCTGCGTGTCCGCAGCGGCCAAAACCGCTGCGGAAACGCAGCGGAATCCGCAGCGTGTGCACACAGCCTTATGCATCCTAAATGCTTCGCTCTCCCCCAAATGTGTTTCCTGAAGCAGGGCTATATCCGCCTTCAGTCTTCTTAAATGTCTCAGAACCATGCTTCTCTTGTTAGGGGACCTTAGGCCTTTCACATTCCATGTTACTATCTTTGGCATATCTGAGCTCTGGGAGGGTTTCCTCCTCCGCTGTTTTTATATCTCAATTTATAATTTTCTCCATATGAGGACCTGAGCTCGCGACCCATTCTTGTCATGATCTCCAACCTTCTTTCAGTTTGGAACCACATATAAAAACCCTCTTTTAAAGAAAATTCCCCACCCTTCCCCTCACATTTCTCCTCTATTTTCCTCCACTTATTTTCCCCATTTTCCACTTCCATTTTTTCTACCCCTCAAACGTCGACAACCCCTTCCCGCCTCCCCTACAGAGCCTTTTAACTGACCCGCCTATAAACAAGAATGACCAACCTCTCTGCAATATATCTTACATATGTGATCTTCTGTAACTATAACAAATTTCAGTTGTACCCTGTCTACCCTCCCAAACCTCCCCCGGTTGTTTGATCACATGTCACTCTTACCCACAATAAGAATGTGCATAATGTGAAAAAAGGGTAGGGAGAGGGAAAGAGAAAAAAGACGGGGGGCTAGAGCCCGCAGGGGGTACTAGAAGGATAACAGAAAGCGAAAAGGAAGCAAGAGGAAACGGAAAGCCACGCACAAGAGAGTACGTGGGGGAGTGAAAATATCAGAATTCAATTAGCAAATTAATGGCGAAATTTCGTCTCTCCGCTGGTCGTCGCATCCCATCTTTTCTGGATCGCCCTACTGATTGACCACCTCCTCTTCTGGGACATGAAACGGGGAGTGAAATCTTTCAGCGGTTGTTATGTTCCTGATCCGATTTGTCCAAGTCCATTTCTTCATTATCAGAGTTTATGCGAAGTTCCTGGCGTGGCTCCTCTTCTCTTGTTGTTACGTTGGTGTCTTTGCGTTGTTTTCTCATATCTAGTTGACTGTTTGATCTCATAGCGTCTTTCTCCTCATGTCCGTTTTGTGTTCCACTTCTTTGTATAATGTTTAACGCCTCATTGGGATCAGATACTATTTTCATTTTACCGTCCTGTGCTCTGAAATGGAGTATGGCTGGATACATCAGGTGAAAACGAATGTTTTTGCGGAACAAAATTGTACACACTTCGCTGAACGCTTTACGTCTTCTGGAGACATCTATGAAGTAATCGTTGTATACCAGTGTCTTATGACCCCGTATTAATAGCGGCTGCCGCCTGCTCTTAAATGCTCTAAGCACCTCTTCCTTATCCTTATAAATCAAGGTATTTCACCACCACTTGGCGGGGTTTTGTGATGTTAGGACGCTGTGGTATGCCATTCCGAGAGTTTACTGTCTCCGGTTCACGAGATGGGCCCACCCTGTGAGCTCTTTCAACTCTGCAATGGTGCGAGAGCCCCAGCGCTTTGAGGAGGTCAATTTCACATATCTCATCAAGTGCTCTGGGTCCCAGTGATTCCGGCAGCCCCACCAGTTTTAAGTTGCTCCGTCTGGAACGGTTTTCCAAGTCATCTATTTTGCCTGCCATATAGGTGGACTGTTTTTGCAGGTCATTTATCTGTGACTTCATCTCCTCTATCTTATCCTCCGCTCCTGACACCCCCTGTTCAGATTCCTGAATTCTGACCTCTTGCTGTGGTGAGGCATTTTGAAGCTCAAGCAATGAATTGTGTACCACTTCTTTAATTGTTAGCATTACATCTTCTTTTAGTGAGGTAACTACTTCTCTTGCCAGCAATTTATAATCGATTAGTATATCCCTGGCTTGTGTAGTTTTCCTCCTCTCCCTTTTATGTCCTGTCTCCGTCTCACCTCTGTCTTTGCAGCGTTGCACACTGCTGCTCCGTCTCCCTCCTCCCCCTCCTGCACTCCTCCACTCTCCTCGTGTGTCAGCGCCATCTTGCCAGACGCTTCTTCATCTCGCTCTCTCCTCTGCCCTCCATCCTCCTCCTCTCTCCCCGCACTTCTAAGGACGTAGCGATCCATCACTCCTGCTCCTGTCACACCACTTGCTCCTGTTTGTGGCCTGGGATCGCGGCGGGCGGTGAAGTATGTACCGGTATGTGGCGGGTCAGGCGGGAGCTCCTTCACCTTGCGTCCTCCAGGGCAGCGTCGGAACCGGAAGTATAATACAAATTTTATTAAACACAGCAAACAGCAAAAATGCTTAAAAACATTAAAAATGGTCACAAATGTGACACATACACAAATAATACAATGCTCATAATAGAGCAGCCCACCTGCTACCAACTATCACCCTCCCCGAGAATGATGCCTATATCCCTAGGTCCATGTATTCAGGATTCTCAATAGGAGAATTAATAAGCCCACACATAGGTAATATAGAGCATAGGAGTCAGAAACACCAATAATATACAAATACAATGAAAAAATGATGCAATTCCAACCCAATAATTACAAAACACAGAACAAGGCATAATGTAAACCCAAGAAGATGCAGATCACTATGAGGTGTGCAAAAAAGATAGAAATGCACACTAAATAGACCTCATATATGCATAGAGGAACCCCAGCCCAAGATCAGGCATAGGGAACATCAAGGACCAGATCAGCCAGACAATTAGGGGCTAGAGAGGGTCTAAGTGGACAGAGAAAATCTCCATAACCACACCAAATGATAACCACACATACAAATCAGCACAATACAAAACCCATGAGAAGTGAAGTGGGACAGGGAGAGCCAGAGACCCGACGCGTGTCGCCACTCTAGGTGACAAAGCAGCCCTTATTTATACATGCTTTGAATACCTACTACCAGGTGAGCAGTTTTTTGTCAAACGGCTTACTTTATTTGTAGGATAAGACCCTATATTGCGCTTGTGTCTCCCTCTTTCCTCACAATACAAGATGGTCTCTTTAATATTCCCATAATTGCAGTTCCCCCAAGGGTCCATAGCTCTATAGGCTTCAGCAGCTCCACCCTATAAGAGCTTACCTAAATGTCTGACTCGCTCCCTTTCCGGGACTTCCATTAATCGACATTGGTGTTTCAAGTCCTGGAAGAAACCCTCAATGTCGCCTGCAGCCTCGTTAAATGGCTTCAAGTCCTTACGGGACACCCTTGGGAACTCCCTCATGGTGGGTGCTGTGGTTACAGTCTGTCTGGAGCTTCTAGCTGCTTCCACCATGCGCTGTCTCTCCTTAGCTGTGCGAATGGCCTCCCTCTTATCCTCTATGGTGGTCTCATCCCCAAGCAATGCCATCTCCTCCTCATACCACACAAACCACTGACTTTTTGGGGTATTTACCTCCAGCTCTCATCTTTCCTCCCCTTGCTGTGGAAATTCTTCCTCTGTGCCCTCTTGCAGGCAAGCTTCTTCCAGAGCCTCAATTAGTTGGTCCTTGGACAGCCCTTTGTAGCAGACTCCTATATTCACGGGCCTTTGTTTGTAAGCTCAACACAGTCCAGTTTCTGGATCCTGAGGTTCCGGTTCCAGACATTGATGGGCCGCTGTCCTCCATTCTTTCTGCTCTGACCCCACAGCTTGCCACCAGTTTGTGACGGGGTATGTGACAGAGCAGGGAGAGACGCCAGGCCGATAAACAATCCAGCAAGATTTATTGGAACAGTGAACTGGAGCAACACCAATGAAAGTAATTCTGCAGCGTCCGTAATGAGTCCACACTAAGGGAGCAGACCCGGGGCCTCCACCCGGCAATCCGACGCCAGGAAAATAGAAATAGTCCTTGGGTGAATTCAATGAATTAAACAGATGAGGGACAACACAATCCCACATGGCAGCTTCTAACAATACACACGGTCACTGGGATCTTGCCTCAGGATAAGATCCCAGCCCTTCACAGCTCATCACACAACTGAACTCAGCCCACAAATGAGTATATTGTCCTGTGATCAGCTCATCGATGGGGGAGGTACAGTTGTGGCCAAAAGTATTGACACCCCTGCAATTCTGTCAGATAATACTCAGTTTCTTCCTGAAAATGATTGCAAACACAAATTCTTTGGTATTATTATCTTCATTTAATTTGTCTTAAATGAAAAAACACAAAAGAGAATGAAGCAAAAAGCAAAACATTGATCATTTCACACAAAACTCCAAAAATGGGCCAGACAAAAGTATTAGCACCCTCAGCCTAATACTTGGTTGCACAACCTTTAGCCAAAATAACTGCGACCTACCACTTCCGGTAACCATCAATGAGTTCCTTACAATGCTCTGCTGGAATTTTAGACCATTCTTCTTTGGCAAACTGCTCCAGGTCCCTGATATTAGAAGGGGGCCTTCTCCAAACTGCCATTTTTAGATCTCTCCACAGGTGTTCTATGGGATTCAGGCCTGGACTCATTGCTGGCCACCTTAGAAGTCTCCAGTGCTTTCTCTCAAACCATTTTCTAGTGCTTTTTGAAGTGTGTTTTGGGTCATTGTCCTGCTGGAAGACCAATAAACTCTGAGGGAGACCCAGCATTATGCTGCAAAATTTGTTGGTAGTCTTCAGACTTCATAATGCCATGCACACGGTCAAGCAGTCCAGTGCCAGAGGCAGCAAAGCAACCCCAAAACATCAGGGAACCTCCGCCCTGTTTGACTGTAGGGACCGTGTTCTTTTCTTTGAATGCCTCTTTTTTTCTCCTGTAAACTCTATGTTGATGCCTTTGCCCAAAAAGCTCTACTTTTGTCTCATCTGACCAGAGAACTTTCTTCCAAAGCTATTGGATGAGTCCCATGCTGAGAAGAACAAAGACAGAATCCCCCACAAGCGATGTGGACCTAGGCCTGATTAAATTACAGTCCAGGAACACAGGCCGAGGGAGGGACACGCGTTACATGGTCCACTGTCTATGCCTGCTCTGTCACACACCCCGTCACACCATACATCACTGGTCCTCTGTCCCTGCCTGCTCTATCACACACCCCGTCACACCGTACATCACTGGTCCTCTGTCTCTGCCTACTCAGTTACACATGCAGTCACACTGTACATCACTGGTCCTCTGTCCCTGCCTGGTGGCACACACCCCGTCACACCGTACATAACTGGTTCACAGTCCCTGCCTGCTCCGTGACGCCATACATCACTATTCCACTGTCTATGCCTGCTCGGTCACACACCCAGTCACACCGTACCTCACCAATCTACTATCCCTGCACACTCTGTCACACACCCTGTCACATCGTACATCACTGGTCTGCTTACCCTGCCTACTCACAAACTGGTTGGCAGTGAAGGCATAAGAGCACAAGGAACGGAGAACAGCAGTCCAGCAACATATGGAATCAGAACCTTAGGATACAGGAATTGGACTGTGGTGAACCTACAAGCAACGGCTCGTGAATTAGGGGTCAGAAACATAGCATTGTCAAAGGAGGAACTAATTCAGGTGTTGGAGAAGTTAACCTTCAGGAAGACACTGGAGAAAGGTTCCCAGAGCAATGGAAGGAAAGACGGGACCTGGAGGTAAACACTCTGACAGGGATTCGGGGGGAGGTTTGACCCCCAGTTGTGAGGAATTTATATATTATATATATGGTCGGATGATATATAAATCCAAACAACTTATGTCTACACTTTCAGTTCATATTCGGGACTTGCAGCTCTATGGCACTCCCCTTACCCTCAGGTCAATCCGGGAACTGCACCTTGGATAGTCAGTCACCGGAAAGGCTGCCTTGTCGTGTACTGGCTATCGGGCAATCTGCAGTGAGGGAGGTGAGTGTATCACCAGTCCCGGGGAGGGAATACACCCATAAACCTCCGGTCCGTCACGGTCATGGTTTACCAATACCACCAGTTCCTCGTTTGATACTAAAGACTAAATCGGGTCAGGAACCAACCCGCAGGTAGCGCAATCTGGCGCAGAGTATGTGTTGGGTGATCATAGAGCCAAAAGAACGAAACTAGTAAATTTATAAGTTTACTTCAGAAAAAGATAGGCAATTGCTTCCAGAGAAAATACAAACGATGATATTACAAAAAAGACACAAAATACAGTATGTACAGACAGTTGCAAATAAAAGTTTAAAATAAGAGACTTACTCTATCTCAGTCACAGATATGACATATTGATAAAGGGGAGGGAGTTCCCAAAGACAAAGATTCAGTCCGCAGCATGGATGGTAGCTGTCTTCCCCAGGTCTGAACAATTCCCTGATTGAGCGTATGAACTTTATGCTTTTCTCTCGCTGACCTCACTTGGGGGCTGAGTTACATGATGTACGCCCCTTTTTTAAAAGTTATTAAAACTTCTACTTGCCACATCTCTAGCTGGGGGGCTCACAGAGTAACGCCAGGGGTATCATATTTTCTCTTACAAAATTATCTTTTGTTTGAGACCAAATATGACACATCAGCATGTCACAGGGGGGCAGAAACTGTTTTTACGGTTTCTGATTACCCCAGAAGTCGCTAAATGTTGCGGTGTGTAGCCTTGTAACGATATTACGAATATGCTCATATTTAAAGTACCCTTCTAGAACTTTCCATTGCTTTACTAGCACACCTAGCTCTGCTACGTTTTGGTTGTTGCAAATGACAGGCAGCCCAGCACAAAAGCTGCAGCTGTGATTCCCCTCACCCCTCCTTCTCTCTCTGCCTGCTTGTGTAATCCTATACTCCTTCCCCCTCCCCCAAGAATGTGTTGGTGATCAGAAACCAGTCCTTTTTCAGAAACACGTGTGTCCTTTGTATGGGTAGACTGTTCCTTTAAAACCCAAATATCTTAACCCAGAAGTTTCACAAAATTAGGACGCTCATATTTCCTGAAACCATAGGGTAAGAGCTCCCAACTGGTGAGTTTTGGGGGCTCAGCGCCTATCGGGAGCTGAGAAATGGATTTCTCCTCCACGGGTAATCCTGCTACCTCATGTTTAGACTTAAATGAACGAGTTACGACGGTTATGAGTTTTTAGTAACTCTGAAAAAAGGGGAGCATATCACATAGCTCCGCCCCCCTCAGTGATGTCACGACACGAGGGTATAAGATATTGAACCTCATTTAGGAGGGGAGCTGTTATGAATGGGTCACCGAGGAGGAAAACTAAACAAGCAAAGTCACAGAAAACCAGAGAGGTTGGTAACTATGCAGATTGCAGACCCCTGATCCTAACCACATAACTAGCAGCAGCCGTGGAGCGTTGCTACGATGAATCTAGACGCCTCGTCACAGCCGGAGGACTAAATAAGCCTAAAGCAAGAAAAGGGGAAAACTAACCGCTCCAGAGCAGACCCCAAAGGAATAGACAGCCCCCACACATGTATTGACGGTGAAACAAGCTGAAAACACAAACACAGGCAGGAAAATAGGCTGAGCAAACAATGGGGCCCTAACTAACTAGAAAGGACAGGAAAGGAAAGACACTGTCTGCAATCTGCCCAAAAAACCCTAAAAAAAAAGTCCAACACTTCTGATAACAAAATTAACCCTGAAGTCACTAGACTTCTCCCACTATATCAGCACTCTGAAATATTCTGAGACAGAGCAAAAAAGAGGCCAATCTAATAAGGGACAAAAAGCAAATTGGCAAATACAGATAAATAAGAGTGGAAATTCAGCACAACCCCAGCCGGGGCTGGCTGGCCACACAAAAAACTGAATAGACCAACAAAATCAAGTGTGAACATTAGCAGAAACACTTAGCTTGAGAAGACTGGAACAGAGCTGAAAACCAAGACCTGAAAAGCCAGAAGGAATCACCAGCACCAGAATAGGGCGTCGGCTGTCTTAAATCCAGTCTGAGATTCCAGAGATCCAATCGTTATCCTCATCATCAGGTGGCAGATATCTACTAATTAAATCAACCTCACTACCTCCTGTTACCACCAGAGGGAGCCCGGAAGGAGAACTCACAACTGGTAGACCAGAAAATGAGTTCACAACAGTATCCCCCCTTGAGGAGTGGTCACCGAACCCCCATCCACGCCACCAGGCCGATCAGGATGGCCCGGTGAAAAGCACGAACCAATCTATCGGCATGAATATCACGCAGAAACCCAAGAATTATCCTCCTGGCCATAACCCTTCCATTTGACCAAATACTGGAGTTTCCGTCTAACCAAACGAGAATCCAATATTTTCTCTACCTCATATTCCACATTGCCTTTAACCAATACAGGGTCAGGAGGTGCTGCCATAGGAACTAATGGCTCAACAAACCTCTTCAACAGTGATTTGTGAAATACGTTCTGGATCTTGAACGTAATTGGAAGAGCCAATCGAAAAGAAACAGGATTAAGAATCTCCAAAATCTTATAAGGTCCAATAAATCTTGGCTTAAATTTTGGAGATGCAACCTTCATAGGAATATTCTTAGGCAACAACCAAACCATATCACCCACTTTAAACCGGGGACCAATGGTCCTATGCCGGTTGGAAAATCGCTGGGCCTTTTCCTGAGAGAGTGACAACTTATCCACCACTTGGTCCCATATCTGCTGCATTCTCTCAACCACAGTGTCCACACCTCGGCAGGACGAAGATTCCACTTGCCCTGAAGAGAATCGAGGATGAAACCCAAAATTACAGAAAAAGGGTGACATCAAAGTGGCAGAACTAGCTCTATTGTTCAGCGCGAATTCGGCCAAGGGCAAAAATGAGACCCAATCATCCTGATCAGCAGATATAAAACATCTTAAATAAGACTCCAAGGTCTGGTTTGTTCTCTCAGTCTGTACATTGGTCTGGGGATGAGAAGGATAACTGAATTCCCACATTGGAACAAAAGGCTTTAGAGAATCTGGAGACAAACTGGACTCCTCTGTCGGACACAATGTTCTCAGGAATCCCATGTAACCGAACCACCTGTTGTAAAAACAAGGGCACCAACTCAGCGGAAGATGGCAGCTTTGGGAGTGGTACAAGATGGACCATCTTCGAAAATCTATCACAAATCACCCAGATAACAGTCATTCTCTGAGAGACAGGAAGATCAGAAATAAAATCCATTGAGATATGGGTCCATGGCCTCTTGGGCACCGGCAGGGGCATCAGCAATCCACTAGAACGAGAACAGGGTTTAGACCGAGAACAAGTCCCACAGGACTGTACAAAATTCCTGACATCACGAGATAAGGCAGGCCACCAAAAAGACCGACTCACCAAATCTCTGGTACCAAAAATACCTGGATGACCAGCCAATGCGGAGCAATGAACTTCAGACATCACTCTCTTTCTCCACTGGTCAGGAACATACAATTTTCCCATAGGGCAACGCTCAGGTTTATCCTCCTGAAATTCCTCCAGGGCGCGTCTCAAATCGGGCGAAATGGCAGAAAGAACTACACCCTCACCTAGGATGGTAGTAGGCTCGGTCACATTAAGAGAATCAGCAAAGAAACTCCTAGAAAGGGCGTCTGTCTTAACATTCTTAGTGCCCGGAAGAAAAGAGACCACAAAATTAAAACGCGTGAAAAACAAGGCCCATCTAGCCTGTCTAGGATTCAAGCGTTTGGCCGACTCCAGATAAATCAAATTCTTGTGATCGGTGAGGACCACAACTTGATGTCTAGCTCCCTCCAACCAATGTCTGCACTCCTCAAATGCCCATTTCATGGCCAACAATTCCCGATTCCCCACGTCATAGTTGCGGTCAGATGGGGAGAACTTTCGAGAAAAGGCGGCACAGGGTCTTTTTGGGACAAAACAACTCCTGCACCAATCTCAGAAGCATCTACCTCCACCTGAAATGGAAGTGAGACATCAGGTTGCCATAAAACTGGAGCTGAAGTAAATCTCCGCTTAAGCTCCTGAAATACCGAGACAGCCTCAGGAGACCAATTCAGCACATCAGCACCCTTCTTGGTCAGATCAGTCAGTGGTTTGACAATACCAGAAAAATTACCTATAAATTTACGATAGAAATTAGCAAAACCCAAAAACTTCTGGAGAGCCTTCAAAGAAGTAGGCTGAACCCAATCATAAATGGCCTGTACCAAGGCCGGGTCCATTTCAATAGTCGACGGAGACCAGATAAATCCCAAAAATGAAATCCTCTGTACTCCAAAGAGGCATTTCGATCCCTTAACAAACAGGGAATTCTCCCTCAAAATCCGGAACACAGTCCGGACATGTTCCACATGAGAATCCCAATCACTAGAAAAGATCAAAATATCATCCAGATAGATGATCAAAAACTTATGCACAAAGTCTCGGAAAATATCATTCATAAAGGACTGGAAGACAGAAGGGGCATTAGTGAGCCCAAAAGGCATCACCAGGTACTCAAAATGTCCCTCCGGAGTATTAAACGCCGTCTTGCATTCATCCCCATGCTTGATGCGAATAAGATTATACGCCCCCCTGAGGTCAAGCTTAGTAAACCAGCAGGCACTCTTAACTCTGGAGAATAAATCAGACATCAGAGGTAACGGGTACTGATATTTAACCGTCATCTTGTTAAGGGAACGATAATCAATACACGGTCTTAATGAACCATCTTTCTTGGCCACAAAAAACCCCCCAGCACCTAAAGGTGATGTGGATGGTCTAATATGACCCTTCTCCAACGACTCCTTAATATAGGATCGCATAGCATCATGTTTGGGTACTGATAAGTTGAAAAGCCGACCCTTGGGAAATTTACACCCAGGCATCAACTCCTATGAGGAGGCAAAGATGCAGACTTACTCTCACTAAATATATCAGAAAAATCGGCCAGATTATCAGGAATATCATGAGACTGAGGAGAGGTGGAGAAAACAGGAGCGTCCCTAAGAACATACTGACAACCCCAACTCACCACAGACCCAGATTTCCAATCCAAAACTGGATTATGAGTTTGCAACCAGGGAAAACCCAGAATAATAGTATCATGCAAATTATGCAGCACCAAAAATTTACAATTTTCTTGGTGGTCTGGGGCAACTCGCATTATCACCTGGGTCCAAAAGTGAGGTTTATTCTCCGCCAAAGGAGTAGCATCAATACCCCTCAAAGGAATAGGCGTCCGCAGAGGCGTCATGGAAAAACCACAACGTTTAGCAAAGTCCAAATCCATCAGATTCAACGCTGCTCCTGAATCCACAAAAGCCTTAGTGGAAAACGTGGATAAGGAGCAGATCAGAGTAATTGCCAAAAGGAACTTAGTTTGTACACTGCCCACAGCAAATGTGTGTGTAAAACGTTTCTCTCGTTTAGGGCAGACAGAAATAGTACGAGTGGCGTCTCCACAGAAAAAACACAGCTTATTACGCCTTCTAAACTCCTGACGTTGCGCCCTAGACAAAACCCCATCACATTGCATAGGTTCAGACGTTTGTTCAAAAGGTGGCAGCGCCTCCCATGTAGTTTTACGTTCACGTAAACGCCGATCAACTTGAATGGCTAATGACATAGGATCATCCAGACCAGGGGGAACAGGATACACGCTCGATACCAAACGCTTCACCTGCATTTTTTTTTTTTTTACAGAGAGCCTCCATGAGGCGAGACATGAATTGAGTCCCTTGGTCGGTAAGCATCTCCCTGGGAAATCCTACTTGTGAGAAGATAGCCAACAGGGCATCCGCTACCTTATCCGCCCTAGTTGAGGACAGAGCCACTGCCTCTGGGTACCGGGTAGCATAGTCTACCACAGTAATGATATAACGCTTTCCAGAGCTGCTGGGTATGGCCAGTGGTCCAACAAGGTTCACACCAATCCTCTGGAAAGGCTTGTCTATCACTGGAAAAGAGATCAGGGGAGCCTTGGGGGCAGGCCCTGACTTTCCCACTCTTTGACAGGTGATACAGGAGCAGCATTAGTTTGCTCTATCTGTCCCCAATTTGGGCCAATAGAAGTGTTGAGACAGCGGGGCCTTATTTTTGCTGATCCCCAAGTGTCCAGCGAGTGGAATCTCATGGGCAATCCGTAGCAACTCACCCCTAAATTGGTAGGGTATGACCAGCTATCATTCCCTCAACCACTCCTTTTGGGATTTACGGGGAACCATCTCCTGGTACAACCTTCCTTGTTCTACCTCCCCATCCACCAGTTACCTCCTTGAAAACGAAACACGTCGCTGTATGCTGCATGAGCACTCTTCACTATTGAGGAATTTGGTGAATTCATCTATTTTATGGATCAATAAAGAATTTGCAATTTTAAGGAGCTGGATCATATACTCTTCATTTTCTTGGATGCTGCACGTCTTGTTTGGACAGGGTTCTGAGATCCATGGCTTGACGGTGAGCTGCCTAGGGCGTATTGCCCAATTTTTTCCCTTTTTTACAGTTACCTTTATCCAGGTCACTTTCCTTTGTGGCACTGGTCAATTGCACGGCATCATCAGCTTCATGGTTCCAGTGCCTCTCCCAATTTCCCTTATCACTGTCACTTGCTCCTGTTAGGGGTTCCTCAGCAAGAGCACCCCGCAGCGTGAGGTGGCTGAGTACTCCTGTAGCAGGTAAAGCATGCAGTCACATTATTAGCATTAACAGTAATATTACTCTCACTATCAGATTGGGGAGGGGTGTCAGGTACATAATAAGCGAATATCCTCCCCAAATCAGTTCCCAACAAAACGTGTGTGGGCAAATTTTCAGACACCCCCACTTCCTTCACCCTGCTCTCGGCACCTCAATCTATAAAAACCTGGGCCATCGGCAAGGGACAACGGACGCCCCCAATCCCGGTGACAGTCAGGTTTTCCCCAGGATAATCTCTTCAGGGGCCACCAGTTCAGGTCAGATGAGGGTTCATTTGGCCCCGGTGTCCTTGAGGCCTATAGCGACCTTGTTTCCCACGATGACTTTCTGCAAATTTTAACAGGCCCTCCCACCGGCCCCACACACAAAAAGAATTGCTGCATTAGGCACAGAGGCCTTGGCTGGTGTGTTCTTCTGCTTCTCCGGACAATTGGCTCTGAGATGTACTCTTTTCCCTGAGGAAGCCACACCTGAGTGGCGATATGCGTGGGAAGCTATCCCACACTTCTCTTCCCCTTGCTTCATGGCTTTTATTCAAATTTCAGGATCCATACCCATTTTGGTATGTGCACACTTTAGGACCTAGGAATGGGTTTGTTGTCCTTCTCAATTTGTTACTTTGCCATCTAAAATATTGTGGCTATGTAATGGGGAGCCCGGATTGATTGGGTATACACTTTCTTTCCCCACATGCCACTATTTGTATGCTTTTTCCTGGACCCATATGGTACTGTTTATATCTTACAGCCATTCAAGATTTATTCATGGGTTTTCTTTCATGGGGTTGTTATAGTTCATTATATAGAACTGACATTGGTCTTTAATGCAATTGTAAGATTCACCTGGCTTTGGGGTTTCTTTGTGTGGGTGTGATTACCTCTATATTAAAGGTATGACCCATATAGGTCCTCTTTTTGTATTTTAAATGTTTTTAATTGTAATCCTGTGCTTTTTTGTTTGTTTACAATTGTCAAAGTGTTACATTTATGCTTTCTATATAATAGTGGTGTTCCCTTGTTATATGGGCATGATCTTTCTCTTTTTGTCCAGTCCGATTGCAGAAATAACACTTGCGGGGATAGGATGTAGGCCTGGCGTTGGCAAAGGGGACGAGGCCTCCGGTGGGTTGGCTGGCAGGAGTACTGGGGCTGGTTGATGGCTTACCCCCTTTCCAGCTGGTGGTGACCGGCTTAAGCACCACCGGTTTATGGTTGGCCTCGCAGATGTCGGTGATCTGCGCTGCTTTGTCTGTGTCTTTGGGCTCCCGGTCCATCACGAACTGTCGCATCTCAGCTGGACAAAGATGCAAGAACTTGTCTTTTATCATCAGATCCTTCAGCTGCTCAAAGGTGATCACTGACAGTCATTGGATCCACTGGTCAAAGTTGGTTCTGAGCCCATGCACCACATCACTGTAGCTGTCGTGTGGGCCACGTTGGAGGTTCCGGAACTTTTTACGGTAAACCTCAGGAGTCAGTTGGTACTTTTTTTTATCAGGGCCTGCTTGATGGCCTCAGAGTTTCCCTCTTGGTCTCGAGGAAGAGAAGCAAATGCCTCCAGAGCTTTTCCTTTGAGCCCTGAGGTCCTACTGTCTGCAGATTTTTTCAAATCCCCGCAGAAAAATGTCCAAGTCCCCATCCTTTCCCATCACAGGAAAGTGCTCTGGCCAGGACTGAAGAAACTTGGCGTTGCTGGACTCACAGCTGGGATGGGAACACCTCCGCGCCTGGATTCGGGCTAACTCCAGCTGGTTCTCCCGCTCGGCCTGGGCCTCTTGCTCAGCTCACTCCTGGTATTACTGGATCAGCTGCAGACGTCTCTCCTGATAATCTGCGGAGCAGTGTTGTAGAGCCATTTGCAGATAGTAGTCCACGCTATCCTGGTTGTGTGTAGGGCCGGCCTGCATTGGTTGGACCTCTGGTCCGGTAACGTCCATACTGCCTTAAACTCTCCCGTTATTGGTGAGTATAACAGCTTGTGCCTTAAACTCTCCCGTTATTGGTGAGTATAACAGCTTGAACTAAATCTCTTTTACCTGGGTAAGACCCTATTGTGCTCTTTCTCTTTTAGTTTTAACAACGTCCATACTTTGACTGACCCCTGCCTCTGCTGGGCTCTGGGAACAGGCTTGATCCTCTTCAAGTTGCACCAGTTTCGCGATCATTTGGTCCTTGGTTTTGCCATGGGGGTCAAGGTCTTGGAACATACATATTCCAACAAGAATATCCTATTTCTGCTGGGTGTACTAGGATTCACCCCTTGCAGCCACAATTGCCAAATAAAAGATAGGACAGAAAAACCAAGAGAAGGTGAGGGGGTTAACTGCTACAAACACAGTATTGTCTCAGATCTAATAAACACTGAGTTCGATCTTCAAAACTTTTTGTGCAGGGTCCTCGCAAGAACTGTGCAAGTTTTTAGTGAGAGGAATGATTGCTCAAACCAGATCACTAATGCTCTATGATCCCACAGCTCTGCCACCAATATGTCAGGGACTCGGGGGGGAAGGTTTGCCCCAGTTGTCAGGAATTTTTATATTATATATAAGGTCGGGTGATATATAAAGACTTACAGTGGGGCAAAAAAGTATTTAGTCAGTCAGCAATAGTGCAAGTTCCACTGCTACACTGCTCTAGAGGAGATCTGCATGGAGGAATGGGCCAACATACCAACAACAGTGTGTGGCAACCTTGTGAAGACTTACAGAAAACGTTTGACCTCTGTCATTGCCAACAAAGGATATATCACAAAGTATTGAGATGAAATTTTGTTTCTGACCAAATACTTATTTTCCACCATAATATGCAAATAAAATGAAAAAAAAACAGACAATGTGATTTTCTGGATTTTTTTTTCTCAGTTTGTCTCCCATAGTTGAGGTCTACCTATGATGTAAATTACAGACGCCTCTCATCTTTTTAAGTGGTGGAACTTGCACTATTGCTGACTGACTAAATACTTTTTTGCCCCACTGTATGTCTACACTTTCAGTTCCTGTCCGGAACTTGCAGCTCTCTGGCGCCCCCTTACCCTCAGGTCAGTCAGGGAACTGCATCTAGGATAAGTAGTCGCCGGAAAGGCTGTTTTGTTGCGTACTGGCTATTAAACATTCTGCAGTGAGACTGGTGTGTGTATCACTAGTCCCAGGCAGGGAATATACTCATAAACCTCCGATCCGTCACTGCCATGGTTTACCAATACCACCAGGACGCTTTTCTGCCACCAGTTCCTCATCACTGCCCACCATGAGGAAATCTCCAAGAGTGTCCCGTGAAGACTTTAAGCCATTTATTGAGACTGTAGGGAATCTTCAAGGACTTTGAAGACCAATGTAATTTATTGGAAGTTTCCAAAATGTTGTGGGTCCGGCAATGGGTATGGCTCTTAGAGGGTTGAGATACAGAAGTGTAGAGCTATGGACCCTTGGTATAACCACGGCGAGTATGAGGACATTAGGCACATCGTCCTTGTACATTATGCGGTAACTCCACTTACAGGACTCCATTCCGATCAATAGCTTGTAATGGGGAAGGCTCTTTTAAAATGTATGCCTATAGGATCAAACAAGTATGTTATCGCTGGCTGGAGGGAGAAGGGGCCATAACTCTGGAGACTGTCCTACGAATCATGTTAAAAGAGCAGTTTTATGCCCTGCTGAGATAAAGGAATGGGTGCGCGAGAGGAAACCAACTTTAGCTGATGACATTCTCACTATTAAGCCTCAGTGGAAAAAGCTGCTGGAGGATGAAGAGCTACTTACCATCGTTGGTCCACGGTCCTTCAATCCACAATGTTCACCCTCCAACTAGACCACCAACCCATGCTTCTACCCATGTGAACCACCTCCCAGCTAGTCCTACCTCATCCTCCGGAATGTAACTGGGAGAGAAAGTAGTAGAGCGCAGATGTTATGGGCATTTGCAGGCCACATGCCCAGCTATCCAGTGGCGGAGTCATACTCAACCCCAACAACCAACTCATGCACCTTCACATGGATATCAGCCTCCTGGATCTCTTACCTGAAAATGGGAAGGAGTGCCACAGCACACATACACACATGGTCAAAGTCGTTGGTACCCCTCATTTAATGACATATAAACCCACAATGGTCACAGAAATAACATGAATCTGACAAATGTAATAATAAATAAAAAAAAATCTATGAAAATGAACAAATGAAAGTCAGACATTGCTTTTCAGCCATGCTTCCACAGAATTTAAAAAAAAAATAAAACTCATGAAAAAGGTCTGGACGGAAAGGATGGTTCCCTTAACTCAATATTTTGTTGCATAACCTCTTAAAGGGAATCTGTCACCCCTTTTTTGAGATATCATATAATGATATCATTCAATTGTGTGTCACGTAAGGATTCTCTTAGTACTTTTGCTTCCCCCTGACCCCGCACCTTTCAGGCATAAATACCTTTTTTATATCGGTTCAGATGTATGTAAACTGCCGCTGTCCGGTCCGCTGGGCGGGGCTTATTTACCTGCTCACCCCTCCCTGTCTTGCTCTAGACAAGAAGAAATGCATAGAGCAAGACAGGGAGGGAGGAGCAGGTGAATAAGCCCCGCCCAGCGGACAGCGGCAGTTTACATACATCTGAACTGTTATAAAAAAGGTATTTATGCCTGAAAGGTGCGGGGTCAGGGGGAAGCAAAAGTACTAAGAGAATCCTTACGTGACACACAATTGAATGATATCATTATATGATATCTCAAAAAAGGGGTGACAGATTCCCTTTAAATCAATCACTACTGCAATCAAACGATTCCTGTAACTGTCAATGAGACTGCTGCACCTCTCGACAGGTATTTTGGCCCACTCCTCAAGAGTTCACTGCTCCAGTGGGCAGCCTGGTCACCTGCAAGACACCTGCACTGCTGATTAAGGAATGAGCCTGCACAAAATCAGTCTATTAATTACCTACAGTAAACTACAATGGAGGAAGAGGTGTCAACACTCAGAGTTGGCTTACCAAATGACTCAGACACCCATGCTTGAACACAGGGGGTTTATGGGGTGCAGGACACAGCGACAAGGTCCTCTAATCACCAAGCAAAGCTCTCACAGGAGGTCATGCTGATGGACTGCCCATGCAAGAGGAGCCATGTCAGCCATTTCTACATGCACTTGACAAGCGACCTGCTGAGGTCACTTATCTGTACATACTTTGAGGGGGAAAGGGGTTGGATGGACGGAGAGTTCTTAGTTTTTGTTACTCTGGAGCCTCACCATAGTTGATCCCTGAGTGGTTCGGCATGGAGGCGATACAACAAGCAACAAGTATTACCATTGAAATAGCTGGAGACAAATGGAGGGATATTCATTCATGCCTGCAGATATTCTCCTAGGAAATGATGTGGGAGATCTACAATACCGATTTGTAGGTGCAGAAAGCAGAGTTTCAGGTAACGAGAAAGCAAACGTGGAGCCCTTCCCTTTAATTATGCAACTTTACCTGTAATAAAAACCAAAGCAAACATCCAAGTGCTGATGGACTGTCCTGGCAGGAGAAGCCATGAGTCAAGTCAGCCATTACTACTTGTGCTTGACAAGCGAGGTCACTTATCTGTACATACTTTGAGGGGGGAAATGGGTTGCAACAATCAGCCTACATTAGCATTGCCTGTCCTGCATCTGGTGGGACCATGTGATTTTTTTGTTCCTTCCTGCAGGGGGCTTCCATGATATACAGTCCTGCAGACTGGTCAGAGGCAGGACTTCATGGAGCCTCCTCTTCAATGCCTTGAATGAAATCTAACTGATGATTAAGGAAGTGGGGAGCTAATCCCAAGTAGGAGGGAAAGACACAAGTTTGGGGGTTGTTGTGTGTTGTGTCTTGTGAAGGGCGAGGGGATCTGTTGCTGAAGATAGGTCCTGGTACCAGCATACGGACTATAGGAGACTGGGGAGTATCTGCCACATGGTTTTGGATATTCAGCTGGATTACAGGAGCAATTCTGAGGACCGGTGTTTTTTAGGCTCCGTGGTATTGGATTACCGTGTGACACCACCAGATTTGTTCCTTTTGCCGTTTGCAGTCTTAAAGACTCAGGAATTATATCAATATTGTCTTAGTGACGAAATAAAGCCTGTTTGAGTGTACACCTGCCCACTATCCCTGTGTGCCCAGGCACAGAACCGTCACCCCTCACTTTGTCAAGAACCTGTCCACTCACAGGGGGCTAAATGAAAGAGGGTCTCACCTGCTGCTCCATGACCACTCGGGCAATGGCGGCTTGCACTACGTTGGTCCGGTCCAAACAGTCCATGCAGTTTACTCTGAAGATACCGTCTTGCTTGCAGATCACGCCGGCCTGGTCCACCCTGCAAAGATAAAATCCAGCATAAACAGACAGCGCCATCGCTTGTCTCCCTGTCATTGGGTCGCCACTCACCAGCACCATTTCATGTCCATGATGATGTCACTGATGGCGTCTGTCAGAGTCTGCACGTTTTCAAACTTCATCCCTCGACTGCCAGAAATAGAGAAAAGAGTCAGACAAGTTGTAAATGTATAGACACTAATCTTCAGTGTCTGGTCAGAACCCCAGGGATGAGTGAACCCATCAGATGGAAGAACAAGATCAGCAGAAGCCATGACTCGATTAAAGAATCGATGTGACAAAGAGCTCAGCAGGAACATGGGGAAGATGACCCTGGACATCCACGGATGACACCACCTGACTGAGGGGGCACCGTTCAGTAATTTCTAGGGAATATGGAGAACCCATTGCATACTTTACCAGTGCTCATGAAAGTCAAAGGTCACGTAAGTCAGGTTGGAGCAGTTGAACATCAGAACCTGCTTCATATAAGCATCACCAATGATCTTCTCACGGCCGGTCTGGTCCACCAGGTTAATGAGAACCTGCAGGGTCAGAGAAGAGGTCATCATGAGAAAGAGCAAATGTACTAAAACGCCTGCTGCCGCCATTCTTATACTTACCTGCTTCTTATAGATCTCCAGCTCCTTGTTGAAGTGTGAGCAGAAGTACAGATTAGTCTCAACCTCCCCTGCAACCAAAAGATCAGGAATGAGTACAAACACGGCGGGTAGTGTGGCGAGCACTCTTGCCTGGAGAGTACCGAGGTGCTGGTGAAGTGGGCAGGCAATCCCCGCAGTAGAGTAATTTTCAGTCACCGCACACTCTTGTTAGATCCTTGTGAGAATTTTATTGTACAGATACAGATGCAGCAAAAACACAATTCATAAGTATGGAAGGGATAGAGAAAATGGCCTGTTGTAGCCTATAATCCAAGGTGCAGGTGTACCAGACCTCCCCGGGACCCAGGTGTCCTTTGCAATCAGAATATCCTTTATACCGTTCAGTGAACCTTGCCAACAGCGACAATATGAATAAGACCCTGGGGGGGGGGGGGTCGAAACGTTATGTTCTTGTCGCCTCATCACATTCTCTATCCCTTCACCAATTCCATACTCATGAATTGTGATATTGCTGCATCTGTACCTGTGCAATAAAATTCTCACAAGCATCTACCAAGAGTGTGCGGTGATGGACTCAAGAGTAATGTAAAATCAGGAGACATCAGGAGGGGAGCAGCACCCAAAACAAACTACCAAACCCCCGGCAATGAACCAAAGATTTGTGTGTGGATGTACGGGGCTGTAGATGATGTACAGAGGCCACGATGGGGGATGTGTGTGGATGTACGGGGCTGTAGATGATGTACAGAGGCCATGATGGGGGATGTGTGTGGATGTACGGGGCTGTAGATGATGTACAGAGGCCATGATGGGGGATGTGTGTGGATGTACGGGGCTGTAGATGATGTACAGAGGCCATGATGGGGGATGTGTGTGGATGTACGGGGCTGTAGATGATGTAGAGGCCATGATGGGGGATGTGTGTGGATGTACGGGGCTGTAGATGATGTAGAGGCCATGATGGGATGTGTGTGGATGTACGGGGCTGTAGATGATGTACAGAGGCCACGATGGGGGATGTGTGTGGATGTACGGGGCTGTAGATGATGTACAGAGGCCATGATGGGGGATGTGTGTGGATGTACGGGGCTGTAGATGATGTAGAGGCCATGATGGGGGATGTGTGTGGATGTACGGGGCTGTAGATGATGTAGAGGCCACGATGGGGGATGTGTGTGGATGTACGGGGCTGCAGATGATGTACAGAGGCCACGATGGGGGATGTGTGTGGATGTACGGGGCTGTAGATGATGTACAGAGGCCACGATGGGGGATGTGTGTGGATGTACGGGGCTGTAGATGATGTACAGAGGCCACGATGGGGGATGTGTGTGGATGTACGGGGCTGTAGATGATGTAGAGGCCACGATGGGGGATGTGTGTGGATGTACGGGGCTGTAGATGATGTACAGAGGCCACGATGGGGGATGTGTGTGGATGTACGGGGCTGCAGATGATGTACAGAGGCCACGATGGGGGATGTGTGTGGATGTACGGGGCTGTAGATGATGTACAGAGGCCACGATGGGGGATGTGTGTGGATGTACGGGGCTGTAGATGATGTACAGAGGCCACGATGGGGGATGTGTGTGGATGTACGGGGCTGTAGATGATGTACAGAGGCCACGATGGGGGATGTGTGTGGATGTACGGGGCTGCAGATGATGTACAGAGGCCACGATGGGGGATGTGTGTGGATGTACGGGGCTGTAGATGATGTACAGAGGCCACGATGGGGGATGTGTGTGGATGTACGGGGCTGCAGATGATGTACAGAGGCCACGATGGGGGATGTGTGTGGATGTACGGGGCTGCAGATGATGTACAGAGGCCACGATGGGGGATGTGTGTGGATGTACGGGGCTGCAGATGATGTACAGAGGCCACGATGGGGGATGTGTGTGGATGTACGGGGCTGTAGATGATGTACAGATGCCACGATGGGGGATGTGTGTGGATGTACGGGGCTGCAGATGATGTACAGAGGCCACGATGGGGGATGTGTGTGGATGTACGGGGCTGCAGATGATGTACAGAGGCCACGATGGGGGATGTGTGTGGATGTACGGGGCTGTAGATGATGTACAGAGGCCACGATGGGGGATGTGTGGCTGTACGGGGCTGTAGATGATGTACGGGGCTGTAGATGATGTACGGGGCTGCAGATGATGTACAGAGGCCACGATGGGGGATGTGTGGATGTACAGGGCTGTAGATGATGTACAGAGGCCACGATGGGGGATGTGGGTGGATGTACGGGGCTGCAGATGATGTACAGAGGCCACGATGGGGGATGTGTGTGGATGTACGGGGCTGCAGATGATGTACAGACGCCACGATGGGGGATGTGTGTGGATGTACGGGGCTGTAGATGATGTACAGAGACCACGATGGGGGATGTGTGTGGATGTAGGGGGCTGTAGATGATGTACAGAGGCCACGATGGGGGATGTGTGTGGATGTACGGGGCTGTAGATGATGTACAGAGGCCACGATGGGGAATGTGTGTGGATGTAGGGGGCTGTAGATGATGTACAGAGGCCACGATGGGGGATGTGTGTGGATGTACGGGGCTGTAGATGATGTACAGAGGCCATGATGGGGGATGTGTGTGGATGTAGGGGGCTGTAGATGATGTACAGAGGCCACGATGGGGGATGTGTGTGGATGTACGGGGCTGTAGATGATGTACAGAGGCCACGATGGGGATTGTGTGTGGATGTACGGGGCTGTAGATGATGTAGAGGCCACGATGGGGGATGTGTGTGGATGTACGGGGCTGTAGATGATGTACAGAGGCCACGATGGGGGATGTGTGTGGATGTAGGGGGCTGTAGATGATGTACAGAGGCCACGATGGGGGATGTGTGTGGATGTACGGGGCTGTAGATGATGTACAGAGGCCACGATGGGGATTGTGTGTGGATGTACGGGGCTGTAGATGATGTAGAGGCCACGATGGGGGATGTGTGTGGATGTACGGGGCTGTAGATCATGTACAGAGGCCACGATGGGGGTTGTGTGTGGATGTACTGGGCTGTAGATGTTGTACAGAGGCCACGATGGGGGATGTGTGTGGATGTACGGGGCTGTAGATAATGTACAGAGGCCACGATGGTGGATGTGTGTGGATGTACGGGGCTGTAGATGATGTACAGAGGCCACGATGGGGGATGTGTGTGGATGTACTGGGCTGTAGATAATGTACAGAGGCCACGATGGGGGATGTGTGTGGATGTACGGGGCTGTAGATAATGTACAGAGGCCACGATGGGGGTTGTGTGTGGATGTACTGGGCTGTAGATGATGTACAGAGGCCATGATGGGGGATGTGTGTGGATGTACGGGGCTGTAGATAATGTAAAGAGGCCACAATGGGGGATGTGTGTGGATGTACGGGGCTGTAGATGATGTACAGAGGCCACGATGGGGGATGTGTGTGGATGTACTGGGCTGTAGATGATGTACAGAGGCCACGATGGGGGATGTGTGTGGATGTACTGGGCTGTAGATGATGTACAGAGGCCACGATGGGGGATGTGTGTGGATGTACTGGGCTGTAGATGATGTACAGAGGCCACGATGGGGGTTGTGTGTGGATGTACGGGGCTGTAGATCATGTACAGAGGCCACGATGGGGGATGTGTGTGGATGTACGGGGCTGTAGATCATGTACAGAGGCCACGATGGGGGTTGTGTGTGGATGTACGGGGCTGTAGATGATGTACAGAGGCCACGATGGGGGATGTGTGTGGATGTACGGGGCTGTAGATCATGTACAGAGGCCACGATGGGGGTTGTGTGTGGATGTACGGGGCTGCAGATGATGTACAGAGGCCACGATGGGGAATGTGTGTGGATGTACGGGGCTGTAGATGATGTACAGAGGCCACGATGGGGAATGTGTGTGGATATACGGGGCTGTAGATGATGTACAGAGGCCACGATGGGGGTTGTGTGTGGATGTAGGGGGCTGTAGATGATGTACAGAGGCCACGATGGGGGATGTGTGTGGATGTACTGGGCTGTAGATGATGTACAGAGGCCACGATGGGGGATGTGTGTGGATGTACGGGGCTGTAGATGATGTACAGAGGCCACGATGGGGGATGTGTGTGGATGTACGGGGCTGTAGATGATGTACAGAGGCCACGATGGGGGGATGTGTGTGGATGTACGTGGCTGCAGATGATGTACAGAGGCCACGATGGGGGATGTGTGTGGATGTACGGGGCTGTAGATGATTTACAGAGGCCATGATGGGGGATGTGTGTGGATGTAGGGGGCTGTAGATGATGTACAGAGGCCACGATGGGGGATGTGTGTGGATGTACGGGGCTGTAGATGATGTAGAGGCCACGATGGGGAATGTGTGTGGATGTAGGGGGCTGTAGATGATGTACAGAGGCCACGATGGGGGATGTGTGTGGATGTACGGGGCTGTAGATGATGTACAGAGGCCATGATGGGGGATGTGTGTGGACGTAGGGGGCTGTAGATGATGTACAGAGGCCATGATGGGGGATGTGTGTGGATATACGGGGCTCTTACCTTTGTCGAGTCGAGGTCGGGGGTTGTAGCGATATCCAGCTTGGCTCCAAAACACGGGCACTGAGCCCCGGGTCTGCACAAAGGACAGCGTGTGGTTGTGGACATGGATGAACTGCTCTGTTTCCACGTAGTTTGCGACATTTCCGTTCTTATCGACCCCACGACGTTTGTATCGCATTCCTGAGAAGAGTTTAGCAATTTTCGATGTAAATGACTTGGCTGCTGCAGCCACATCTCATCCTTTAATACTATAAATCCAGCCTGAAGTCTGCATACAGGTGTATACACTAAAATCTTGGCCTAAAGTCTTAAGACCCTTGAAATTGTTCTTGTATTTCTCCCAGAAAATTGTGGCAGTTACACATGTTTTGTTATACACATGTTTATTTCTTTTGTGTGTATTGGAACAACACAAAAAATAGAGGAAAAAGAAGGCAAATTGGACATAATTTCACATAAAACACAAAAATGGGTTGGACAAAACTGTTGACACCTTTCCAAAATTGTGGGTTAACAACTTTTTCAATCATGTGATGTTCGTTCACACTCACCTGTGGCAAGTAACAGGTGTGGGCAATATAAAAATCACACTTGAAACCAGATAAAAAGTGGAGGCTGACTCATTCTTCGCATTTTGTGTCTTTGTAAGTCACACTAAGCATGGAGAACGTAAAGAGGAGTAGATAACTATCTGAGGACTTGAGAACCAAAAATGTTAAAAATATAACAATCTCAAGGTTACAAGTCCATCTCCAGAGATCTTAATGTTCATTTCTCCATGGTGCGCAACATAATCATGAGGTTTACAACCCATAATGGCACTGTATATAATCTCCCTGGACGTCGACGGCAAAGAAAAATTTATTAAATATTATTACAGCGCTATTTATTCCATGGCGCTTTACATGTGAAAAGTGGTATACATATTAAAAACAAGCACAATAACCTTGAACAAATCAAGGGACCGACTGGTACAAGAGGAGAGAGGACCCTTCTAGCGAGGGCTCAAAGTCTACAAGGTTGCAATGCAGGATAGTCCGGATGGTGGATAAGCAACCACAATCAAGTTGCAAAGAAATTAAAGCGGTCCTGCCCGCTATCTGCAGACCGGATTTAACCTCAAGAGAAATGTGCTGTCTTCCAGGTGCAAAAATTAAAGATGTGTCTGACAGAATATCAGGACTCTTCAGACCTGCAGATGACTACCCATTCCTGCTACTACATGTGGGGACAAATGACACCGCAAGAAACGACCTGGAAATCATCTGCAGAGACTTTGAAAACTTAGGCAAGAAAGTGAAAGAACTGGGAGCGCAGGTGGTCTTCTCTTCCATCCTCCCAGTGGATGGCCATGGAACAAGGAGGTGGAATAAGATTCTGCAGGTGAACAACTGGCTACGTCGATGGTGCCGTCAGCAACGATTTGGATTTATGGATCACGGAGTGAATTACCTATACGATGGACTACTTGCTAGAAATAGGGTGCACCTTACGAAGACTGGAAAGCATGTATTTGGAAGTCGCCTTGCTGCACTCATCAGGAGAGCTTTACACTAGAACAATGTGGGAAGGGAAGCAAAAGGACAGAAAAAGCCATACACCTGACAAATGCTATTGAGAACTCTGCTAATAGAAGTGGAAAGGAAGAACAAAGACGAAAGAATCTAATTAATAAAAATAATGGAGAAAGAGAAGCCAATCACAAACTAAAATGTTTCTATACTAATGCACAAAGCATGGGCAACAAACAAGGAGAATTGGAACTACTAACACAGGAAAAGAAATATGATGTCATTGGAATCACTGAAACTTGGTGGGACGATACACATGATTGGAATACAAGACTAGAAGGATACAACTTATTTGCAAGAAACAGACTTGATAAACGAGGAGGGGGTGTCGCATTGTATGTTAGAAACGCGTATATCTGCACAGAGATTAAAGCTTCATGGACTGGGAGTTCTGTGGAAACTGTTTGGGTAAACATACAAGGACAGAACAATGGAAAGGACACCATTGTAGGCATTTACTACAGGCCGCCTGTGCAAGCTGAAGATATGGATGAACTCTTTATGCATCAAATGGCCAAGTTCTCCAAAAAATAGGACATAGTTGTCATGGGAGATTTCAACTATCCAGACATTTGTTGGGAATCTCTCTCAGGCAAAACGAACAGGTCAAGGAAATTCTTATCCTCTCTTGCTGACAACTTTATCTTCCAAAAGGTAGGGGAGAAAACAAGGGGAACTGCTACCTTGGATCTAATCCTTATAAACAGGGAGGAAATGGTTGAGGAGGTAAAAGTGGCTGGGACCCTAGGAGGTAGCAACCATGCTATTTTAGAATTTTGGATAACTAGAGCAGGAAGACATGTGAAGACTCAGACGTCAAGGTTAGATTTCAGAAAGGCAGATTTTAAGGGACTAAGATTTAAGGGACTAAGAAAGAGAATCGGAGGGATCCAATGGCTGGATATCCATAAGGACTAAAATGTCCAGGAAAGATGGGAAATGTTGAAAAATGAGATTCCCAAAGCACAATTGTTAACAATTCCGAAAAAAGGGAAGAATAGGAAGCATTTAAGGAAACCAGGAAGGATGAATACAGAACTTAAGCACATGCTAAAAAGGAAGAAATAAATGTTTATCAAATGGAAAGAGGGAGGCATATCTAAAGAAGAATATAATATTGTGTGCAAAACCTGCAGGGCACAAATTATATTCGTTAAAGCTGACAATGAATTAAGGCTTGCAAGAGACGTCTAAAGCAATAATAAAGGATTTTGGGAAAATGTCAAAAGTAAAAGAAAAGTCAAAGATGCTGTAGGATTTTTACAGGATGAAAATGATGAAATGGTAAGACAGGATGTTGAGAAGGCCGAACTTTTAAATTCCTATTTTGCATCTGTTTTCTCTCAGAAAGGAAATGTAACATCACCTGTTCTTCACTGTCCTATTAAGGAAATAGAAGAATCCAGGATATCTATAAACAGAAAGATAGTGAGGAAATACTTAGCTAACATAAATGAATTCAAGTCTCTAGGTCCAGATGAATTACACCCCAGAGTACTGAAGGAGACAGCAGAAGAAAATTTTGAACCACTCTCTATAATCTTTGAAAATTCTTGGAAAACAGGAGAAGTCCCTGAAGAATGGAGAAGAGCAAATGTTGTTTCTATCTTCAAAAAGGGGAAGAAGGTGGACCCAGGCAACTATAGGCCGGTGAGTCTGACTTCTATACCAGGAAAGATTTTTGAACAAATTAATAAACAACATGTAAGCAAGTACCTGGATAAGAATGAAGTGATTAACCAGGGTCAGCATGTGTTTGACTAATAAGTCATGTCAGACTACCTTAATTTCAGACTAACTTAATTTCCTTCTATGACGGAATCACTGATTGGGTGGATCAAGGAAATGCTGTAGATATAGTATATCTTGACTTCAGCAAAGCATTTGACAAAGTATCTCATACAATCCTTATTGAAAAAATGACTAAGTATAGAATGGACAAGGCAAATGTTAGGTGGATTCATAACTGGCTTAGTGATCGGACCCAAAGAATGGTCGTAAATGGCTGCACACCCAGTTGGAAGAATGTCTCAAGTGGGGTACCACAGGGCTCTGTCCTGGGCCCTGTATTGTTCAACATCTTTATCATTTAGATGAAGGAATTGAGGGTAAACTGATTAAATTTGCTGATGACACAAACTAGGAGTGATAGCTAATACTAAGGCTGTGTTCACACACAGCGTTTTTTTTTGCGTTTTTTTCACGGATTTACCAAAAAATCCACTTAAAAAACGCTTAAAAGAAGCTTCCCATTCATTTTAATGCATTTTGCACTTTTTGTGCATATTGATGTTTTTTCTGCGAAAAAAAACGCTTTGCGGTAAAAAAAATGCGGCATGCTCATTAATTTTGCGGAAAATTCCGCATTTCTGGCTATTTTCTATGTGTCTGGGGGCGCGCGGAAAAAATCATGGCAAAAAAGCGCGTTTTCTGGGAAGGAGTCCTGTTTTTATGCAGAAATTTTCGGCATACTTCGGTACATAGCCTAAAAAGAGAGAGGATACAAAAAAAATATTAATAAACTGGAGCAATGGGCAGCAACTAACAGAATGGTTTGGGTTTGTTTTTTTTTAATTCGTTTATTAACCGTAACACAACATATACATCCATGGATATAGCCAAAGTAATACACATACACTTGTCCAAACAACTATAAAGGAACAGCAACCTTGCATAGTAGATCCTTAATACATCTTTTGAATTCATAAGTCCATGTAATGCTGTAGGGATAATAAACCAAACTGACAAGTCAGCAGAAAATTTGTCTTTATAACTATTTGGCGATATAGATCTCAAAATGATACTACACATCTAATTAAACTGCAACTACTATTAACACACTGCCAAGCACAATTATGCATTATTAATAGACATTTGGTGCCATAGGATAACCCAAAATATTATTTTAAGCATAATAGTTACGGTGGTACTGAACCACTACATACCGTGTTTCCCCGAATATAAGACAGTGTCTTACATTCTTTTGACCCCCAAAAGTCCCACTATGTCTTACTTTTGGGGTATGTCTTATATTAGAAAAAAATCCCACAGCCTGCCATTGTACAGTATCCCACAGCCTGCCATTATTGTACAGTATCCCACAGCCTGCCATTGTACAGTATCCCACAGCCTGCCATTACGGTATGGTACAGTATCCCACAGCCATTGCTTACCGGATGGCGATTCCTCTGCGGTGCGGGACAGGGCAGGGCAGGCTTCTTCTTCCTCGTGCAGGGGGACACTGGCCAATGAGCGGTGACGTCAGGGCGGCGGCCGGCGGGCGGGCTCACAGAAGCCGCTGGGCCAATCAGAGGCCCTGACTTCTGCCCGGGGGACACAGGGGGACACAGGCACCGGTACCGGTATGTTAAACCTAATGCATTATACCGGTACCGCCCAACGTCTTACTTTCGGGGCACCGCTGATCCGCTATGTCTTATAAACGGGGGATGTCTTACATTAGGCATCCCCCATTATTCCCCTAGTACGTCTTACATTCGGGGGTGTCTTATATTCGGGGAAAGACGGTACTAGAATAGTGAGATGAGAAGAGTTCCACCTATGCCAAAGTTTGTCAAATTTTTCTGGACAGCCCCGGTTCGGATATAATGTTCGCTCATACGGTATAACTGAATTTACCAATTCAATCAAGGCTCCAAGAGAAGGATGTGCACCACCCATCCAACGTAGCACCAGCATCTTTCTAGCCAGAAAGAGTGTCTCCTGCAAGAAAATTCTAACAGTGTCCCCACATCTCCCAGTCCAGCACCCCAAATAAACAGACCAGTGGGTTAAGGGGAACCGGGATTTGTAGTAATGAAGTCAGCAGCGATGTTACCTCACTCCAGTAGGAAAGGATAATGGGCCTGTCATGCCCGCCATGTCTGTTATACCGCATGACCCCTGGAGCAGTGTGCACGTGCACTAAATTCTCATGCCCGTTGTGTCTCATGCTGCAAGATCCCTGGAGGCAATGTGCACACGCGCCTCGTGACTGTTATGCTGCAGGATGACTGGAGCGGTGAGCACGCGCGCCTTACCTCATGCCTGCACGCCGTTGCTAGGTAACCATCCGTCTCTGCCCTGATTCTTCAATCCTCTCTGTGTTCCTGGAGCCCCTGATCATGTGACCTTTCCTATGTTCCAGCACTGTCTGACCCAGCTAACCTCTCAGTGTTTGTGGAGCCCCTGATCATGTGACCTTCTCTATGATCCAGCCCAGTCTGATCTAGCAACGCTCTCTATGACCCTGGAGGATCTGAACCAGAAGTCCTTCCCTGGTCCTTGACCGGAAGTGCAGGTGCTAATGCCCTATATCAGACCGCCCCTTCCTATGGTCGGGACCTGAGTATCATGTTGCTTCCCTGCATGGCTGCTTGGTCTGCTCGGTCGCTCCCTGTAGTCTGTGCCCCTGCACTTTGCCCTGTAGTGCTTCTCTGCACACGCTCTGTGCTTGTATTCTGCCTCGTCTTGTGCCATGGCTTGTGTTGTCTTTTGTGCCATGTTTTGTCTCTGCTATCCTTGGACTTGTAGTACTTCCTATGTTCTCTGCCTTTGCCTGCTTCGCCATGTCTTGTCCTTGCTATGCTTTGCCTTGTAGTACTTCCACGTTCTCTGTCTGGTTTTCCTTACTCTGCCTATGGTGCTCTCCTGCACATTCCATGTCTAGTCTCAAGGTTCTGCCTTGACCTGTCTCTGGGCTTCGGCCTACTCTCCGCTGCTAGACTCTGTCCTATCGTGATCTCTAGCACATTTCATGGCTAGTCTCAAGGTTCTCCCTTGGCCCGGCTCTGGGCTTCTGCCTACGCTCCGCTGCTAGCCCTATACTCTCTCTGACCCCGCTCTGTGCTTCTGCCTATGTTCCGCTCCTTGTTCCGTACCTAGTCTAGCTTTGCCTTGTTTCTTGCCTTGTTTCTTCGTGTGCCCTTTGCATACGCCTGGTCTTCCTAGCCTCCTGTCTGTGCCTCAGCCGTGCCCTCCCTAGCCGTGCCCGCCTGCTTGTGCCTCAGCCGTGCTCATCGGTCAGTGACAGCTGTGTCGCCTGTTATGCCCCAGCCGGGTTCGCCGGAGTATTGCCCGTCTGTCTGTGCTTCACCCCGACCAGCTAGCCAGTGCCCCAGCCATGCTCTCTGTGCTTTCTTGCACCCACACTGTCTCTGCACTGTGCTCTGCGTGCTCCTCTAATAGTACGCGCAGGCCCTAGCCTGCTCCTTGGCGTACCTCCCCGTGCTTCTGTAAAAGTACGCGCAGGTCTTGTCATGTACCCTGTCGTGCCCTCTCGCACGCACAGGCCCTAGCCTGTACCCTGGCGTGCCTCTCTGCACGCGCAGGACTCTGCCTTGAACCCTGACGTGCCTCTCTGCACGTGCAGAACTCTGCCTTGAACCCTGACCCTGGCGTGCTCCCCTGCACGCGCAGGACTCTGCCTTGAACCCTGACGTGCCTCTCTGCACGCGCAGGACTCTGCCTTGAACCCTGACCCTGGCGTGCCCCTCTGCACGCGCAGGACTGTGCCTTGAACCCTGACCCTGGCGTGCCCCTCGGCACGCGCAGGACCTTGCCTTGTAACATAGTAACATAGTTAGTAAGGCCGAAAAAAAGACATTAGTCCATTCAGTTCAAAAACCTTTTCTCCTCCAGACGCAGAGAATGCCCCCTTGTGACCGTCACCTTCCTTGGTATAAACAGATCCTCGGAGAGATATTTGTATTGTCCCCTTATATACTTATACATGGTTATTAGATCGCCCCTCAGTCGTCTTTTTTCTAGACTAAATAATCCTAATTTTGCTAATCTCTCTGGGTATTGTAGTTCCCATCCCCTTTATTAATTTTGTTGCCCTCCTTTGTACCCGCTCTAGTTCCATTATATCCTTCCTGAGCACCGGTACCCAAAACTGTACACAGTCCTCCATGTGCGGTCTAACCAGGGATTTGTACAGAGGCAGTATAATGCTCTCATCATGTGTATCCAGACCTCTTTTAATGCACCCCATGATCCTGTTTGCCTTGGCAGCTGCTGCCTGGCACTGGCTGCTCCAGGTAAGTTTATCATTAACTAGGATCCCCACGTCCTCCATGTCAGATTTACCCAGTGGTTTACCGGTCAATGTGTAATGGTGATTTTGATTCCTTCTTCCTATGTGTATAACCTTACATTTATCATTGTTAAACTGCATCTGCCACCTTTCGGCCCAAGTTCCCAACTTATCCAGATCCATCTGTAGCAGAATACTATCTTCTCTTGTATTGACTGCTTTACATAGTTTTCTATCATCTGCAAATATCAATATTTTACTGTGCAAACCTTCTACCAGATCGTTAATAAATGTGTTGGAGAGAATAGGTCACAACACCGACCCCTGCGGTCCCCACTGGTCACAGCGACCCGGTTAGAGAATATACCATTTATAACCACCCTCTGCTTTCTATCACTAAGCCAGTTACTTACCCATTACACACATTTTCCCCCAGACCCGGCATTCTCATTTTGTGTACCAACCTCTTGTGTGGCACGGTATCAAACGCTTTGGAAAAATCAAGATATACCACATCCAATGACTCACCTTGGTCCAGTCTATAGCTTACCTCTTCATAAAAGCTGATTAGATTGGTGTGACAGGAGCGATTCCTCATAAATCCATGCTGATAAGGCGTTACACAGTTATTCTCATTGAGATAATCCAGAATAACATCCCTCAGAAAATCTTCACATATCTCACCAACAATAGAGGGTAGACTTACTGGCCTATAATTTCCAGATTCACTTTTAGAGCACTTTTTGAATATTAGTACCGCATTTGCTATGCACCAGTCCTGTGGAACAGACCCCGTCGCTATAGAGTCTCTAAATATAAGAAATAATGGTTTGTCTATTACATTACTTAGTTCTCTTAGTACTCGTGGGTGTATGCCATCCGGACCCGGAGATTTGTACCCTGACCCTGGTGTGTCCCTCGGCACGCGCAGGAGCTTGCCTTGGACCTTGAGCCCTGGTGTGTTTCTACACACGCACCGTCTTGTATGTTGAACTTTGAACCCTGGCGTGTCCCCTAAACACGCACCGTACTTTGCACGTTGAACCTGGCGTGTCCCCTACACACGCACCTTGCCCCTTGCCCTGGACCCTGGTGTGCCTATAGCACGCACCCTGCCTGGAATCTTGCCTTGGACCTCGTCGTGTTCCCTAACTCGCATCATATCTGGAGATCTGTCGTGCCTCCTTGCCTGTACCCTGGTTTGCCTGCTGGATTCTCGGAAGCTGTCATCATTGACAGAGATCGTAAGCATGAAGACTACAGCCTGATGCCCTGATCCTTGCCAGTTGTCCGGAGTCCGATGCCATCGTCCATGCCGGTAACCGGGCTTGCCTTCTAGCACGTACTACGCCATGGACCTTGGCGTGCCACGCACGCACTTTGCTGTGTTTATCTGTTATCACGTTTTGCACTTAATGTTATCCTGAATTTGCCTTAATGAAGATACCTTGAATTCACGTATTGTCTTGTCTTGTTTCCTGCACGTCCTTTGTCGTCAGACACTCGTACCTAGTGTCTACTCGAGCCGGCCGTCTGGTTCCAGGAGTCGTGGTGGCTCACCTCCTTGGTCTTGCCCCTGACATTCCCTGTATAGGGGGGGGTTCCTCACAAGGTCAGCTCGCCCTAGGTGGGTGGGTGCCACGACCCAGAGGGTCCACTCTAAAGAAAAAGTCGACTCAGCGTAAGCTGACCTCGTCACAGGGACAACTCCACACCATATGAGCAAAATCTGCCTCTGCTGAGTGACATCTCAAACATTCTGAAGACTGGAGTCAACCCAGTCTGAAGAGTCGTGACGGGGTTAAATATGACTGGTGTATCATATATAATTGAATCATTCTATTATTGATAATAATAATACATTTTATTTCTATAGCGCCGACATATTCCACAGCACTTTACATTTCAGAGGGGACTTGTACAGACAATATACATTACAGCATAACAATAATCACATAGATCATAACAGATACCAAGAGGAATGAGGGCCCTGCTCGCAAGCTTACAATCTATGAGGGGAGACACGAAAGGTGGGTGGTAACAGTTGCCCTGATTGTATGGACCAGCCATAATGTTAAGTGTGTAACAGTACAAACACAGAGGGCTAATGGATGTATAAAGCATGTGGGAACATGATGTGGGGAACCTGGTTATGGTAAAAACTTTTGGCTCTGCCACACAGGGATAGATTAGGTTGGACAGACATCTGACTGGGATGATTTAGCGAATCCTGCTTTGAGCAGGGGGTTGGACCAGATGGCCCAGGAGGTCCCTTCCAACTCTACGATTCTATGATTCTATGATTCTAGGTTAATGTGTTGAGGCGGTAGGCCAGTCTGAATAAATGAGTTTTCAGGGCACGCTTAAAATTGTGGGGATTGGGGACTAATCGTATTGACCTGGGAAGTGCATTCCAAAGAATTGGCGCAGCATGTGTATAGTCTTGGAGACAGGAGTGGGAGGTTCTGATTATTGTGGATGCTAACCTCAGGTCATCAGCAGAACGGGGGGCACGGGTAGGGTGGTAGTCTGAAACAAGGGAAGAGATGTAGGGTAGTGCTGAGCCATGGAGGGCTTTGTGGGTGAGGGTAATAAGTTTATACTGAATTCTGGAGTGGATGGGTAGCCAGTGTAATGACTGGCACAAGGTAGAGGCATCGGTGTAACGATTGGCGAGGAATATGATCCTGGCTGCAGCATTCAAGACAGATTGGAGGGGGGAGAGTTTGGTAAGAGGGAGACCGACTAGAAGAGAGTTACAATAGTCGAGACGAGAATGAATAAGAGAAACAGTAAGAGTTTTTGTGGAGTCAAAAGTAAGAAAAGGTTGAATTGTAGAAATGTTTTTGAGGTGCAGATAACAAGAGCGAGCCAGTGATCGAATGTGGGGGGCAAAGGAAAGCTCGGAATCAAGTATGACCCCAAGACAGCGGGCATGTTGCTGGGGAGTAATGGCGGAACCACACACAGAAATGGCAATGTCGGGTATAGGTACATTAGTAGCGGGAGGAAACACAAGGAGTTCAGTCTTTGACAGGTTCAGTTTCAGATATAGTGAGGACATGATGTTAGACACAGCGTTTAGACAATCGCTGGTGTTTTCTAGAAAGGCAGGCGTGATATTGATTGATGGAGACACACCAATCGGAGACTCAAGAAACTCCTCCCAATCCTCATCCTGAGCATCAGGAATAAGACCTTCCCACCTCCTCCTGACTGCCACCATGGCAGAGACGGTTCCCACAGACAGCATATAAGTGTACAGAGCAGAAATGAGACCCGGGGCCCCTGCGACTTAAGGATTCCTATTAAAGGGAAAGATGAGATAGTCTGGATCCCACCCGCGGAGCGTAAATGTGACTGGAAAGCTGATCTAAGTTGAAGGTAGCGAAAAAATTGGGACCTTGGGATATTGTTTTTAGATTGAATTTGTTTGAAGGACATTAAGACACCATCTATCTATATATATATATATAATCGTCTTATCGTGTCTGTCTGTCTGTAACCGAAATCCCACGGCGTTGATAGGACGCGGCCGCCAGGCGTAGTCGGGCGCAGCGCTCAATCAGGCGCAGGGCTCTGTAAAAAAAGAATTAAAATAAAAAAAGGTTATACTCACCTTCCGACGGCCCGCGGTCTCCACTCCACGCGTCCGGCCTTGCAGTCCCTGTAATGCATTGCGCCTTAGACCGGAGATGACGTCACTCTCGCAAGAGCGCAACGTCATCAGCGGTGTTTCGCGCAATGCATTACTGGGACCGCGAGGCCGGGTGCGTGGAGTGGAGATAGGACGCCGTCGGAAGGGGAGTATAACTTTTTTTATTTTAACAGAGACCATGCATACCAGGAAAGGGGGGTGACGGGACCATGCATACCAGGAAAGGGGGTTGAGGGTGACCATACATACCAGCAAAGGGGGGCGAGGGGGACCATGCATACCAACAAAGGGGGGGGAACCATGCTTACCAGCAAAGGGGGGGATGTGGACCATGCATACCAACAAAGGGGGTGAGGATGACGATGCATACCAGGATAGGGGGGTGAGGGTGACCATGCATACCAGGAAAGGGGGGTGAGGGGACTATGCATACCAGGATAGGGGGGTGAGGTTGACCATGCATACCAGGATAGGGGGGTGAGGGGACCATGCATGCCAGGATAGGGGGGTGAGGGTGACCATGCATATCAGGATAGGGGGGTGAGGGGACCATGCATGCCAGGATAGGGGGGTGAGGGTGACCATGCATATCAGGATAGGAGGGTGAGGGTGACTATGCATACCAGGATAGGGGGGTGAGGGTGACCATGCATACCAGGATAGGAGGGTGAGGGTGACTATGCATACCACGATAGGGGGATGAGGGTCACCTTGCATACCAGGATAGGAGGGTGAGGGTGACTATGCATACCACGATAGGGGGGGTGAGGGTGACCATGCATACCAGGATAGGGGGGTGAGGGTGACCATGCATACCAGGATAGGGGAGTGAGGGTGACTGTAACGGGGTCTACCCAGGCTGGGGAACCTCTTTCAGTACCACCCTGTGTTTTCGGAGGTCCGCTCTGCGTTGGCTGGAGTCTGAATGAATGACACTGGCTGGAATTCCTTGGTTACATGGGCGCATATAAAAAATCACTGCTTCTCCACGTATTTCCAGTCTGACAACACTTTACTCACAGGACACAGAATATATCACACAGATACAGAGGGCAGGCCAATAGAAAAGCGGCAGGCTAGACATGCATTACAAAAGCCGCAGGTGGCCGGAGCCTGCCGATGTTTACTGTGGGAATTACAAAGGTGGGGGAGGGCGGACAAAAGGAGCATATCGTGTCCCCTCTGCCCAGGGGTGCAGCCTGTGGGCTGATGCATTAGGGACATGCATCTCACATAGAACCTATTATACATACGGAATATGTTGGCGCTATATAAATAAAGATTATTATTATTATTATTATTATTATTATACATATAACTGCACAACATATTCTGGGTGCTGAGTGGTTCTGTAACACGCAACAGTGACCATACATACCAGGAAAAGGGGGTGAGGGGGACCATACATACCAGGAAAGGGAGGTGAGGGGACCATGCATACCAGGAAAGGGGGGGAGGGGGACCATGCTTAACAGGAAAGGGGGGGGAAGGGGGACCATGCATAACAGGAAAGGGGGGTGATAGGGACCATGCATACCAGGAAAGGGGGGTGAGGGGACCATGCATACCAGGAAAGGGGGGTGAGGGGGACTGCTGTGAACTCATTTTCTGGTTTACCTCTGGCTTCTGGTGAGGGTGGTGGAGCTGGATGTGTTGATAGAGGAGTCGTGAGTTCTCCATCAGGGCTCCCTCTAGTGGTAACAATAGGTAATGAAGCTGATCTAAATGGCAGAGACCTGCCACCTGAGGAGGAGGACTGTGAGTGGACATCAGGAGTCTCTGACTGGATTTAAGACAGCCGACTCCCTAATTTTGTGCTGGTGATTTTTTCCTGCCCTGAGGTTCTGGTTTCCAGTTCTGTTCCTGCCTTCTCAAGCTAAGTGTGCTCTGCTATTTTTTCACATGAGATTTGGTCTTGTTTACTCAGTTTTTGTGGTTAGCCAGCCCCTGCTGGGGCTGTGCTGAATTTCCATTCTTATGTCTCTGTTTATGCCAGTTTGCTTTTTGTCCCTGATCAGATTGGTCTCTTTTTGCTCTGTCTTCAGAATATACCAGAGTGCTGATATAGGGAATTGAAGTCTAGTGACTTCAGGGATTTTGTTATCAGAAAGTGTTGGACATTTTTTGGCAGGATTTTGTGCGTGATTGCAGACAGCATCTTTCCTTCCCTGTCCTTTCTAGTTAGTGTGGGCCCCATCGTTTGCTCAGCCTATTTTTCTATCTGTGTTTGTGTTTTCATCTTGTCTCACCGACAAAACATGTTTGGGGGCTGTCTATTGCTTTGGGGTCTGCTCTGGGGCAGTTTAGATTTCCCCTTTTCTTGCTTTAGGTTTATTTAGTTCTCCGGCTGTGACGAGGCGTCTAGGATCATCGTAGGTACGCTCCACGGCTACTGCTAGTTGTGTGGATAGGATCAGGGGTCTGCAATCTGCTTAGTTTCCAACCTCTCTGGTTTTCTGTGGCTTCGCTTGTTTTTTTTTTCCTCCTCGGTGACTCATTCATAACAGGGGACCATGCATACCAGGAAAGGGGGGTTAGGGGGACCATGCATACCAGGAAAGGGGGGTGAGGGGACCATGCATACGGGGAAATGGGGGTTAGGGGGACCATGCATACCAGGATTGGGGGGTAAGGGGTACCATGCATATCAGGAATGGGGGGTGAGAGGACCATGCATATCAGGATTGGGGGGTGAGGGGACCATGCATATCAGGATTGGGGCACGAGAGGACCATGCATACCAGTAAAGGGGGGTGACGGGACCATGCATGCCAGGAAAGGGGGGTGAGGGGGACCATGCATGCCAGGAAAGGGGGGTGAGGGGGACCATGCATGCCAGGAAAGGGGGGTGAGGGGACCATGATTACCAGGAAAGAGGGGTGAGGGGACCATGCATACCAGGATTGGGGGGTGAGAGGACCATGCATTCCAGGATTGGAGGGTGAGGGGTACCATGCATATCAGGATTGGAGGGTGAGGGGTACCATGCATATCAGGATTGGGGGGTGAGAGGACCATGCATATCAGGATTGGGGCGTGAGAGGACCATGAATACCAGGATGGGGGGGTAGGGGTACCATGCATATCAGGATTGGGGGGTGAGAGGACCATGCATATCAGGATTGGGGGGTGCATTATTGCACTATTATTAAAACTTCATAAATAAACTACATACATATTCTAGAATACCCTATGCGTTAGAATCGGGCCACCATCTAGTTTACATATAAATCTCTGACCGGGGAGACCCCATGTACAATCCAGAACTCAGTGGACGGGTGGGTTCATATGCACCGGGAAATAAGCATTGTTCCATAATAGCATTTCAGCTACGATATCCCAAAATGGAACACCTTTTTAATTTGTCTCCAAACTGACCTTGCTAAACAGAGTAAAGGTCTGTTGATTTCTGGGGATGCCAGGCTTATTCATTTCCAAAAAGCCCAGCGGGCAGTCAACTCTCGCAGCATGGGCCAGGTGACTCTTAGGGTTAGGCAGTAGACTATCAGGCATCCATCTACTCAAGGCCTTAATCTGCCCGGCAAGATAATATAAATAAAAATCAGGCAATGCCGCCCCACCCATCTGTTTAGGTCTCTGCAGAGTAGATAATTTAAGTTTGGGTCTGGTTTTCCCCCCATATAAAGGACGTAATAGAGAATTTAAACTTACAAAAAAGGACTTCGGAATCAACACCGCACTGTGTTGGAGGGAATAACTAAACTTAGGGAGTAGAATCATCTTAATAAGGTTTATATGGCTGGCAACAGAGAGCGGGTGTTTACTCCAAGATGCAAATTTAAGCTTAGCTAGATCCAATAATGGAAGGATGTTACGTTGTAGGTCAAGTTCACTGTTTATTGGAATATTAATTCCTAAATATTTAAAATGTGACAGTATAGGCAACAAAGATAAAGTATAAAGGTGGGCTCCTGGGTTATCAGAAGGACAGACTTCTTATCAATGGTATCAATTACATATGGCAGCGTCTTTTCTGTGTTATTCATGAATATCACCATGTCATCGGCATAGAGGCCAATAATATCTAGACGATCTGCTATATTTATGCCATTGATTCAGAGAGGACCTTACGTGTATTGCTAACACCTCTTTCGCAACGGCAAAGAGGGCCGGGGAGAGGAGGCATCCCTGCCGCGTCCCCCTAGACAGGGAAAATGGATCCAACATCGAATTATTTATAATTATACGGGCCTTAGGTTTTGCGCAAATTGTGCCAATCCACTTTTGAAATCTATCACCAAAACCATATTTCCGCAAACACGCAAATAGGAAAGGCCATTCAAGGGAGTCAAAGGCCTTAGCAGCGTCTAATGACGCCAAAGCCCAAGAATTATCCAACACCAAAGAACTATACTGAACCACTGACTGGACCCACGTAATATTAATAGAAGTGCTTTTGCGAGGCATGAAACCAGTTTGGTCAAGGTGTAAGAGATCCAGTATAACCAAATTCAGTCTGGTGGCCAGAACCTTAGTGAAGATTTTGCAATCTACATTTACCAGTGATATGGGGCGATATGATCCACATTCAAGGGGGTCCTTCCCTTCTTTTTTTAAGTACAATAATATTAGATTCATAGAAGGAGCACGGCATACACCCCCCCCCCCAAATCCCCTGAAACACCTCTAAGAAAAGTGGCACTAATACATCTCTGTACTTCTTAACAATTCAATAGGGAACCCATCCGGTCCAGGAGCCTTCCCAGAGGCCATAGCCATCATAGCACCTTCTATTTCTTCTATAGTAAAGTCAGCGTCCAAAAGAGCCAGCTGAGTAGAGTCCAACGAGGAGAATTTTATGTCTGATAACTAGTCCAGACATTCTGGGACACCAAGACCACTCTTAGAAGTATATAATGTACTATAATAGACAGAAAAGCAATGGAGTACACCCTCAGTGGAGGTTGCTATTGAATTATCTGGTTTCCGAATTTGGAGTATAGTGTTAGCTGTATTATGTTGGCGCAACAAGAAGGCCAAAAATTTACCTCTCTGGTTTCCCAAATTCAAAGTAGGACTGACGGGTAAAAAGTAGTTTGCGTTTAGATTTGGTGTCCATATATTTGGAATATAACCTATGGGAAGTCAAGTATGCAACTCTATTCTCGGTAGTCTGACTAGATATGTAAGCTGCTTCTGAGTCCTTCAGTCGTTGTTCCATGTCGTTGTCCTCCCCCGAAGTCACCCTTTTAATATAGGAAACTGTAGATGATAGGCATCCTCTCAAGTACGCCTTAAAGGCATCTCTAAACAGGTTAATATCTCGGGGTTCAGGATGGAATAAGATGAAATTGTTTAGTTGATCCACAGTTCTATCATTAGCGTCCATCCAGCTTAAGCCAGAATGGATTTAACTTCCAGACTATAGTGCGGTTTAACTGGCCAAAACTCAGTCAGTATAATCGGACTGTGATCTGAGATCCCCTTATTGCCATGTTCTGTGTCATCCACCCACATCGCCAGACTGCTGGAGACAAATATGTAATCTATGCGAGATAATGAGCGTTTAGTGGACGAGTGACAAGTGTACTCCTGTGTCATGGGGTGACGCATCCTCCATAGATCAAGCCGACCACTGCCCTCCATGACAGTGCTAGCTGGGATGAAGACAGAGGGGGTCACCCAGAGATCCCACCATCCAATCTAGTTCTGTCAACGCCATTGTCCATTACCAGGTTAAAGTCTCCCATACATATAATGTGTGCATCCGGGTAATTTAGAGCAAAACTCAATGCCATCTGAAGAATTGACACATTCGCTGGGGGAGGATTATAAATACACAGTGTCACATATCTTTTAGGGTTTATCAATGCGTGTATGAATACAAAACGACCGTCAGGGTCCCTCCGAGCCTCTGTGACCTCCCATCTGACGTCCCTGTGATTCAGTGATGAAACCCCCCTTGAGTAGCTAGTATGGAACGCATGAATGGACTATTGTACCCATGGCTTCTGTACATACTGAACGGAATCTCTGGTTAAGTGTGTCTCAACTTGGGCTATAATAGGAGGACAGGATCGTTTAATTTGGGAAAATACCTTGACTCTTTTAAGGGGGGGACTTAAGACCCCTTACGTACCAGGTCATGCATATAATATCAGAACCCATGATACCCATCTAGATATGATATATATTTTCACATCGGCTAAAATTATATGTTGTTGATTTGGACGCTAGTGGAAAGAGCTCCATTCTTATATCTAGTACGAGAATTCCAAATGTCAGCACACATATCAGGACTTCTTGTCACGAGATCCCAAATGGGACTGTAGCCATTCAGATGCCTCTGCCGGATCTGTAAAAATACATAAGAACCTTCATGGACAATTCGGAGTCGGGCTGGATAAATCATGGAATATAGAACATTCTTTTCTCTAAGCCATTTCTTGACCTCTGTGAATTGTGCCCTCTGCTTCTGGAGCTCCATGGAAAAATCAGAGAACATCAAAATCGTGGCTGTTGTGAGTTCATTTTCCCCTTCACCGTTGATGTCTGATGAACTCCCTCTGCTGGTGAGGAGAGGTAGTGATATTGATTGGGTTGGGAAGAACCTGTCATCTGAACAGGTGGAGCCTGATTGGACACCCGGAATCACTGAGTGGATATAAGGCAGCCGACGCCCTACACTGGCGCTGGTGATCCTTTCTGCTCTGAGCTCTTGCAAACCAGTTCAGTACCTGTCTTCTGAAAGCTAAGTTTTTGCTCTCTTATTTTTCCATGAGATTGTGTCTGTTTATTTAGTGTTTGTGTTCTGCCTGCCCTTGTTGGTACAGGCTGAGCTCCATTTTTGTCTCTGGTCAAGTTGATCTCTTTGCTCTGTCTTCAGAATATACCTGAGTGCTGATATAGTGATTTTGAAGTCTAGTGACTTCAGGGTCTTTTTTCTATCAGACGTGTTGGACATTATTTTGGCAGAATTTTTGCGGATTGCAGCCAGCATCTTTTCTGTCCTTTCCTATTTAGTTAGTTGGGCCCCATCGTTTGCTCAACCTGTCTTTCTGTCTGTGTTTGTGTTTTCATCTGCTTTTCACCGACAATACATGTTGGGGGCTGTCTGTTGCTTTGGGGTCTGCTCTGGGGCAGTTTAGATTTCCCCTTTCGTTCTTTAGGCTTATTTAGTTCTCCGGCTGTGAACGAGAGGTCTAGGGCACCGTAGGAACCCCCCACGGCTACTGTTAGTTGTGTGAATAGGATCAGGGGTCTGCAATCCGATAGCTACCAACCTCTCCAGTTTTCTGGACTTAGCTTGTATTTTTGTTTTTTCCTCCTTCGGTGACTCATTCATAACAGAATCACCAGCCATACCGCAGATTCTAGGGTACTCAAAAGCAGAAAAGAATTGTAAAAAAAAAAAAAAGGGTCAATTTTTTTTTGTGTATATTTTTTCCTCTATGTCTTTGAGGCCGTAGGGGGAATTTTTTTCTTCTCAATGGAGATGAAGCAATTGTCTGATCGTGTGGAGCAGCTCGCTGCTGAAGTGCGGGGAATTTCCGCCTATCTTGCTCATTCACATGTTGCTGAACCAAAGATCCCTACTCCTGATATGTTTTTTGGGGATCGGTCTAAATTTTTGAACTTTAAGAATTGTAAATTATTTTTTGCCTTGAAGCCTAACTCATCAGGGAGCTCTGCGCAGCAGGTTAAAATTATCATCTCTTTGCTGCGTGGCTATCCTCAGGATTTGGCGTTTTTCTTTGAAACCTGATGATCCTATTCTAGCTAATGTGAACGCATTTTTTCAAGCCTTAGGGCTGTTGTATGATGAACCTAATGCTATTGATCAGGCTGAAAAGGCCCTGTTGGCATTGAGCCAAGGTCAGGATTCTGCAGCGTTGCACTGTCAAAAATTCCGAAAGTGGGTGGTCCTTACTACTTGGAATGATGATGCCTTGGCAGCTCTCTTTCGGAAGGGTTTGTCAGAAACCGTAAAAGATATTATGGTGGGATTTCCTGTTCCCTCTGGTCTTGACGATTCTATGTCATTAGCCATTCAGGTTGATCGGCGTTTGTGCGAACGCAAAACTGCACGAGAGGTGTTGCCACCTGTTGAACAATGTCTGAACCTATGCAATGTGACAGAGTTTTGTCTAGGGCGCAACGTCAGGAGTTCAGAAGGCGTAGTAAGCTGTGTTTTTTTCTGTGGAGATGCCTTGCATGTTATTTCTGTCTGCCCTAAGCGAGAGAGACGTTTTGCACACACATTTGCTGTGGGTGGTGTTCAACCTAAGTTTCTTCTGGCAATTACTCTGATCTGCTCCCTGTCCACATTTTCCGCTAAGGCTTTTGTGGATTCGGGATCAGCTCTGAACCTAATGGACTTGGATTTTGCTAAACGTTGTGGATTTCCTATGACACCTCTGCGGACGCCCATCCCTTTGAGGGGTATTGATGCTACTCCTTTGGCGAAGAATAAACCTCAGTTTTGAACCCAGGTGGTAATGCGGGTCGCCCCAGATCATCAAGAAAATTGCAGATTTTTGGTGTTGCATAACCTGCATGATACTATTGTTCTGGGGTTTCCCTGGTTACAAATCCATAATCCAGTTTTGGATTGGAAATCTGTGTCTGTGGTGAGTTGAGGTTGTCGGTGTGCCCTTAGTGACGCCCCTGTTTTCTCCACCTCTCCCCAGTCGCATGATGTTCCTGACTATTTGGCTGATTTTTATGATGTATTTAGTGAGAATGAGTCTGCGTCTTTGCCTCCTCATAGGAGTTATGACTGTGCAATTGAGCTGAGCCCTGGGTGTAAATTTCCCAAGGGTCAACTTTTCAATTTATCTGTACCCGAGCACGAGGCTATGCGATCCTACATTAAGGAGTCGTTGGAGAAGGGTCATATTAGACCATCCTCTTCACCCTTAGGTGCTGGGTTTTTTTTCGTGGCCAAGAAGGATGGTTCATTAAGGCTTTGTATTGACTATCGTTCCCTCAACAAAATTACTGTTAAAAATCAGTATCCGTTACCCCTGATTTCTGATCTATTCTCTAGAGTTAAAGGTGCTTGCTGGTTTACCAAGCTTGACCTCAGGGGGGCGTATAATCTTATTCGCATTAAGCATGGGGATGAATGGAAGACGGCGTTTAATACTCCAGAGGAACATTTTGAGTACCTGGTGATGCCTTTTGGGCTCACTAATGCCCCTTCTGTCTTCCAGTGCTTCATGAATGATATTTTCCGAGACTTTGTGGATAAATTTTTGATCATCTATCTGGATGATATTTTGATCTTTTTCAAGGATTGGGACTCATGTGGAACATGTTCGGACTGTGTTCCGGATTTTGAGGGAGAATTCCCTGTATGTAAAGGGATCGAAATGCCTTTTTGGGGTACAGAGGATTTCATTTTTGGGATTTATTTTGTCTCCGTCAACTACTGAAATGGACCCGGCCAAGGTACAGGCCATTTATGATTGGGTTCAGCCCACTTCTTTGAAGGCCCTCCAGAAGTTTTTGGGTTTTGCTAATTTTTATCGTAAATTTATAGCTAATTTTTCTGGTATTGCCAAACCATTGACTGATTTGACTAAGAAAGGTGCTGATGTGCTGAATTGGTCTCCGGAGGCTGTTTCTTCCTTTCAGGAGCTGAAGCGAAGGTTCACTTCTGCTCCGGTTTTGCGGCAACCTGATGTCTCACTCCCATTTCAGGTAGAGGTGGACGCTTCTGAGATTGGTGCAGGAGCTGTTTTGTCCCAAAAAGATCCGGTAACATCTAAAATGAATCCCTGTGCTTTCTTTTCCCGAAAGTTCTCCCCTTCTGAACGTAACTATGATGTGGGGAATCGGGAACTGTTAGCCATGAAATGGGCATTTGAGGAGTGGAGACATTGGTTGGAGGGAGCTAAACATCAAGTCGTGGTCCTTACTGACCACAAGAATTTGATTTACCTGGAGACAGCCAAATGCTTGAATCCTAGACAGGCTAGGTGGGCCTTGTTTTTCACACGTTTTGATTTTGTGGTCTCTTTTCTTCCGGGCACTAAGAATATCAAGGCAGACGCCCTCTCTAGGAGTTTCTTTGCTGATTCTCCTGTTGTGACCAAGCCTGCTACCATCTTAGGTGAGGGGGTAGTTCTTTCTGCCATTTCGTCCGATTTGAGACGTGCTCTGGAAGAGTTTCAGGAGGACAAACCTGAGCGTTGTCCCATTGGAAAATTGTATGTTCCTGACCAGTGGAGGAAGAGAGTGATGTCTGAAGTTCATTGCTCTGCATTGGCTGGTCATCCAGGTATTTTTGGTACTAGAGATTTGGTGAGTCGGTCTTTTTGGTGGCCCGCCTTGTCTCGTGATGTCAGGAGTTTTGTGCAGTCCTGTGGGACTTGCTCCCGGTCTAAACCTTGTTCTCGCTCTAGTGGGTTGCTGATGCCTTTGCCGGTGCCCAGGAGGCCATGGACCCATATTTCAATGGATTTTATCTCTGATATGCCTGTCTCTCAGAGAATGACTGTTATTTGGGTGATTTGTGATAGATTCTCTAAGATGGTCCATCTTGTACCACTCCCTAAGTTGCCATCTTCCTCAGAGTTGGTGCCCTTGTTTTTGCAACAGGTGGTTCGCTTGCACGGGATTCCTGAGAACATTGTATCTGACAGAGGAGTTCAGTTTGTTTCTAGATTTTGGAGGACTTTCTGTTCCAAGCTGGGAATTCAGTTGTCCTTCTCCTCTGCGTTTCACCCTCAGACCAATGGGCAGACGGAGAGAACAAACCAGACTTTGGAGTCGTATTTGAGATGTTTTATTTCTGCTCATCAGGATGATTGGGTTTCATTTTTGCCCTTGGCCGAATTTGCTTTAAATAATAGAGCTAGTTCTGCCACTTTGATGTCACCTGTTTTTTGTAACTTTGGGTTTCATCCTCGATTCTCTTCAGGGCAGGTGGAGTCTTCTGCCTGCCCAGATGTTGACACTGTGGTGGAGAGAATGCACCAGATCTGGGACCAAGTGGTGGATAGGTTGTCTCTCTCCCAGGAAAAGGCCCAGCGGTTTTCCAACCGTCATAGGACCATTGGTCCCCAGTTTAAGGTGGGTGATATGGTTTGGTTGTCATCAAAGAATATCTCTATGAAGGTGGCTTCTCCAAAGTTTAAACCTAGATTTATTGGACCTTACAAGATTTTGGAGATTCTTAATCCTGTCTCTTTTCGATTGGCTCTTCCTGTTACATTTAAGATCCATAACGTGTTTCATAAGTCTCTGTTAAAGAGGTTTGTTGAGCCAGTAGTTCCTGTGGTGGCACCTCCTGACCCTGTATTGGTGGAGGGTAATGTGGAATATGAGTTTGAGAAGATACTGGATTCTCGCCTGGCTAGACGGAGACTCCAGTATTTGGTTAAGTGGAAGGGTTATGGCCAGGAGGATAATTCTTGGGTCCCTGCATCCGATATTCATGCCGAAAGATTGGTTCGTGCTTTTCATCGGGCCCATCCTGATCGTCCTGGTGGCGTGGATGAGGGTTCGGTGACCCCTCCTCAAGGGGGAGGTACTGTTATGAGTTCATTTTCCCCTTCACCGTTGATGTCTGATGAACTCCCTCTGCTGGTGAGGAGAGGTAGTGAAATTGATTGGGTTGGGAAGAACCTGTCATCTGAACAGGTGGAGCCTGATTGGACACCCGGAATCACTGAGTGGATATAAGGCAGCCGATGCCCTACAGGGGTGCTGGTGATTCTTTCTGCTCTGAGCTCTTGCAAACCAGTTCAGTACCTGTCTTCTGAAAGCTAAGTTTTTGCTCTCTTATTTTTCCATGAGATTGTGTCTGTTTACTTAGTGTTTGTGTTCTGCCTGCCCTTGTTGGTACAGGTTGAGCTCCATTTTTGTCTCTGGTCAAGTTGATCTCTTTGCTCTGTCTTCAGAATATACCTGAGTGTTGATATAGTGATTTTGAAGGCTAGTGACTTCAGGGCCTTTTTTCTATCAGACGTGTTGGACATTATTTTGGCAGAATTTTTGCGGATTGCAGCCAGCAACTTTTCTGTCCTTTCCTATTTAGTTAGTTGGGCCCCATCGTTTGCTCAACCTGTCTTTCTGTCTGTGTTTGTGTTTTCATCTGCTTTTCACCGACAATACATGTTGGGGGCTGTCTGTTGCTTTGGGGTCTGCTCTGGGGCAGTTTAGATTTCCCCTTTCGTTCTTTAGGCTTATTAAGTTCTCCGGCTGTGAACGAGGGTTCTAGGGCACCGTAGGAACCCCCCACGGCTACTGTTAGTTGTGTGAATAGGATCAGGGGTCTGCAATCCGATAGCTACCAACCTCTCCGATTTTCTGGACTTAGCTTGTATTTTTGTTTTTTCCTCCTTCGGTGACTCATTCGTAACACGTTGCGTTGTTGAATTTGATGGGAGTTTTTTGCCGCGCTATGCGCAGTATAGCATCTCTGTCTTTGCAATCAAGGAGCCTCGCCAGAAAGGGTCTAGGTGAACCGCCCAGAGGAAGTGGTTTTTTAGGGACCATATGAGCCCTCTCCACAGAGAATGTAGAGGAGAATCCATCCCCCAGAGTGTCCTTAAGCCAACTTTCAAGGAATTGCTCAGGCTGCTGGCCTTCAGAGCGCTCCGGCAACCCAATGATCTGAATGTTATTGAGGCGTAGTCTATTTTCTAGATCAGTGGTCTACAACCTTTCTGACCTTGAGAGCCACATCCAGCTCTGAAAGATGGTCGTGAGCCACATCCGGCTCCCACACATTAGTTGCAACCAAAGCCCCTATTAAGGGTATAATGACAGTCAAAGCTTTTTCACAGAAGCAGTATACCAAGATCCAAGGGTTTCCATAATCCCCTCCCTTCAGTATTCTACCATCCAGCACTCCCACCACACTGTTGTATCCAGCTTCAAGCTCCCCATCTGACCAGTAGTATCATCCTGTCTCCAGCACACCATCCTTAAATAATCTATAAACCCCTAAGACCAGTATATGTGTATCCAGATCTGCTCTTCTGTGCCAGACTACTCACAAAATTCACCATTTTGAGATGTGCTCTTCATAGCTCTTTACTAGACGTGGAGCTAATGCACCAAGCTAGCAGACAGCCACGAGCCACAATTCATGAGATTGCGAGCTACATGTGGCTCTCGAGCTACATGTTGGGGATCCCTGTTCTAGATCATCCACCTTCTGTCTCCAGGCATTTATAGAGCCAGAGATTTTTGTGAGCTTGGCCATAGGTGGAAGGTTGTCCTCCAGGTGAGACACCCTCGACTCCACCTCTGTGATGCACCCCCTCATGGCCTGCATGTCCTGCCGGAGACGTCCCATCTCTGAGTGCACATCCTCTATTTTCCCAGACAGAGATGTTCTAGTTAGGGATATGGCCTGCATTAACTGCTCGGATGCCTGTCTAAGAGTTAGATCCTCATTTTCACCACCCTCCTCACTATCAGAGGTACGGTTTTTACGCAGATCTCCAGCCTTAGAATTGTTCCTAAGAGAGAGTGCACTATCAGATGGATCAATCCTTGCAAAATTCTTTTAGTTTGTCTGCCATTCCCAATCCTTTTGAGCGATTCATAATTAACAATGATAACTAAACCACAACAAAGAGGAAAGAAGTCTATAAACTGCCACCAGAGTATAATCCATAAAAATAACATTGTATTAATCCATAAACAATTAAAATAGGCAATGCCAAACTGCTGGACACCCATTTAGTGAGGAACAAAGTGTAATCCAAAAAATTACAACAATAAGGACAAATGTAAGAAAACCAGGTAATTACAGCTGAAATTACAGTATAGAATAGCAGCAATAATTAAAGAAAAGTGCAATGTGCTAGTAAATAGACCAGACTGTAAATATCAGAAAATAAAATGCTATAGTGCTAAATGCTAATTACACATATGGTGCTAATAGATTAATGATAGACAGGTTTAAAATCCACAAGGGGTTAGGAAAGATACAATGCACACACATAAGAACATAAAATAACATAGTAACATAGTTATTAAGGTTGAAGGGAGACTTTAAGTCCATCTAGTTCACCCCATATCCTATCCTAACTTGCCCTAACATGTTGATCCAGACTTACTGGATAAGTAGGCTATCCAAAAATTACAACAATAAAGACAAATTCAACAAACCAGATAAGTACAGCGCCATTTATGTCCCAATATACTATAGAATAGCAGCAAAGTGCAATGTGCAAGTAAGTACACCAAACCGTGCAAATTTCAGAAAATGACGTGCTATAGTGCTAAATACTGATTGCACATAGACGCTAACAGGTTAATGATGAGCAAGTTTACAACCCACAAGGGATTTAAAAAAGGTACAATGCACATACACAAGGGCTTAGAAATAGACTTACTGGATATGTGGGATAGCACAGATGTCCCTGCCGCCCCGGATTGAGCGGTGCATTCACACGCACTGGTGTTACTCTGCTTATTTTTCATATTTTTTAAAAAATTTTATTTTTCAGATTTTATCTATTCAACTTCTACGCGGACTGGAGTCGGCTTTGTAGCATTTGTTTGTTCTCCTATCCTCTTGTGTAACAACACTTGTGGATATAGCCATATTGAAGCTATGGATTATGTGTCATATGCGGTGAATCATACATCTGCATTTTGTACAATTCTAATGTTCATGCCATGGATATAAAGTGATCCTTTCATTATATAGATGTTTATATTTGTGGTCATTATATATGTACTGTATAATTTGAATCACTAAATGTTTATATAAGGCACATAGCAGTATTGAGGGTATAATGGAGTGGAGCTATATATGATGTGCAAACGAGGGTATCAAGGATGGGGTCGTATGATGAGCTGATATGGTGCTGCAGGTATTTAGCATCTTAAGGGCCCGTTACACTAAGCAATATCGCTAGCAATATCGCTATAACGTCACCGATTTTGTGACGCAGCAGCGATATCCCTATGTGTGATACTTATCTCCGACTGGCTCCCCAGCTGGTTATCGCTGATCGCGCGAGAACGTCCTGGGCCGTTTCTCGTCATCTGCTTCCTGCTGGGCTTCCTGCTGTGGAGACGAGCGACGTGTGGACGCGGGCGGGAGGACGTCTTCATCGCCGCATCTGACAGGTAAGTAGCGGCCACCGACTGCTGCTGTGTCGCTGGTGAGATCTGCCTGTTTGGCAGCTCACTAGCGACCACTTAGCGATGCACCAGCGATCCTGACCGCGTCATATCGTTGTCGGGATCGCTGGTGCATCGCTAAGTGTGACGGGACCCTTAGATGAGCAGTTTTGACTGTAACAATCTCCTGTTGGCACATTTGGCTGATCATGGAGCCATATTTGATGGTTTCTTTGATATGCGATGACTCATTACAAGTGGTCTATGAGGCTTCTTAAGGTTAGGAAGCTTGATATTGTCATGATCCAGGACGGGGTTTTGTCTTTGTCCCGTCCTGGTCAGACATGGGTTAATTGTCTCTGCCTCTCTCTGGCAGAGGGCGGCTATTTAGTTGCCAATTGACCTAGGTCTGGTGTCAGTTATACTCCTGCCCTCGGCTGAGTTAGTTGACCCCTTGCGTGCCTTGTGCCTGATATCTTGTTGCTTGTTTGGTTTTGACCCAGTCCGTCTCCTCGTTGTGACTTTGTCTACTGTCTTGGTACTGTGCATTTGCCCGTTCTGGTTTACTGATCTCTTGCTTTGTCCTGACTATCCGTTCTGTCTAATCCATTGGTAACATAGTAACATAGTTTTGAAGGCTGAAGGAAGACCTTATGTCCATCTAGTTCAGCCTATTTTTAGTGCAGCTGTTCTGCATTGTTGATCCTGGGGAAAGCAAAAAACCCACAGAGTAGAAGCCAATTTTCTCCATAGGGAAAAAAATTCCTTCCCCTAAGCTGGGTCAACCATCTACCTATAATATTATTGGTGCTGTCGTACTATCTCGTGCTTTGACCCAGGCCTCATCTGTTTACGTCCCTGTCTATGCCCCTTGGTAACTTTGTCCCGTAGTTACTCTTCTAGGAGTTTTCCTTCAGCTCCTAGCTCTCCTGAGTTTAGGCCATGCCCCCAGCAGTCAGGTGATTCAGGTCCCCTATCTGGCCTGACTCAATGTCTCTCGGCTTCTGCTTCCTCTGAGAGACATGTGGCTGGCCACGGCCCCAGCAGTCAGGTGCTTCAGGTCCTATCTGGCCTGACTCAATCTCTCTCTGCTCCTGCTTCCTCTGAGACACCTGTGGCACGTATCTCCACTGCTGCTACCCCGCTCCACAGGTATCTGAGTACAGTCTGTCTTACTCAGGACACACGCACTGGCTCAGTGAGTAAGTGTGGTGCCGTGTTCCTGACATTATAAGTGACCTGTGTGTTTGATGGATCCTATGCAAGCTCTTTCTGAGCAGGTAAAGCACCTGACTCAGAAACTCAATGAGGAACAACGAGTTCTGGCTCAGTCTCAGCAGCTGATAGCTGACACTGTGCAGGGGGCTTTATCATCTGGTGCTCACAGGACTGGGGCTCGAGATGTTACATTAGCTTCCCCTGAGTCCCTGGTTAAATTGCCGGATACCTTTTCTGGAGATAAAAAGGTATTTAAAGTTTTCAAGGAGGGCTGTAGGCTTTTTTCTAATTAAGACCGCACTCTTCTGGGGATGACAGTCAGAGGGTGGGGGTCATTATGTCTCTGTTAAGGGGAGCCCCCCAGGCTTGGGCTTTTTCCCTTCCAACCACTGCCCCTGAGCGAATGACTGCTGATGCATTTTTTGAGGCACTGGGGCATATTTATGATGAGCCTGATCGGGTGTGTATGGCTGAGGACATGGTGATGAGTGTATGTCAGTGGAAGCACTCAGTCGATTGGTTTTGCTCAGAGTTCAGATGCTGGGCTGCTGAGGTCTTTTGGGATGATGCCGCCCTCCGGGGCTTGTTCCGTAGAGGCCTGTCTGAACGTCTGAAAGATGCCTTGGCACTTAACCCTCCGCCTGATTCTCTCGAGGATGCTATGACGCAGGCCGTCCGAATGGATCGCAGGCTACAGGTGAGAGGTGTGATGCAGATTGAGACCCCGTTATTCTCCAGTGGAAGGGGAGCCAGTCCTACATTGGAGTCCATGGAGATGGGAACCATCGACCTCAAAGAGAAAGAAAGGAGACTGCGACGCTTAGGAAAGCTGTGTTTTTACTGCGGTGATCCTGTACATTGGAAAAAGGCCTGTCCCTCCTGCCCACCGACTAACAAGCGGCTGAGTCTGAGTGATCTTCTTGGAGGGCACTCAGACTCTCAGGTACCCCTTTCTTCATTTTCTAAGATACTGTTAAAGGTGGAACTTGGTGTTAATAACTGCTTTTCCCTTACTTAGGCTTGTGTGGACTGTGGGTCATCCTTGAACCTGTTTGACTCTAAGCTGGTGGCCAGCTGTAGATTAGGGACCAGTTAGGTTGGAGACTCCTATAAAAATAATGGCCATTGATTCTACACCCCTCACCAAGGATGGTCTCCATTTTGTTTCTGAAGAATTTACCCTCATGGTGGGGGCACTTTACCAGAAGTGTATGTCATGTCATGTTTTGTTTTGGATAACCTCTCTGCTGGCCTGGTGTTAGGGTTTCCCTGGTTGCAACGGCATAACCCGATTATTGACTGGGGTTCCCGGGATATTGTTAAATAGGGATCTAATTGTTCTGAAAGATGTCTTGCTACTGTGTCTGTGTCGTCCGTTGGTCTGGAAGTACCTGAAGGACTATACGGACGTTTTATCTGAAAAAGAGGCTGAAGTTTTACCACCACACCGCTCATTTGATTGTGCCATTGACCTGGTTTCAGGTGCTAAATTGCCAAAGGCCCGCTTGTATAACCTCTCTGGTCCCGAGCGGGCTGCTATGAAAGAATACATTTCCGATAGTCTTCGTATAGGACACATTCGTCCTTCTGTTTCTCCCATGGCAGTGGGGTTCTTTTTCGTAAAGAAAAAAGAAGGTGGTTTACGGCCATGCCTCGATTTTCGAGAGTTAAATAAGATAACTGTGAGAAATACTTACCCCCTCCCACTTATTCCTGATTTGTACAACCAGCTGTCTGGGGCTAAGAGGTTTTCGAAATTGGATCTGCGGGGGGACATATAACCTTTTCCGGGTCTGGGAGGGGGATGAGTGGAAAACTGCTTTTCTCACTACTGAAGGGTTGTTTGATAACTTGGTCATGCCCTTCGGTCTGACCAATGCACCAGCAGTCTTCCAAAATTTCATCAATCATGTGTTCTCTGACTTTATTGGGCGTTTTATGGTTGTGTATTTGGATGACATTCTGATCTACTCCCCTGATAAACAGGCTCACATTGGTCATCTTCGGGCAGTTCTCCAAAGGCGCCGGGAGAATTATCTCTTTGCTAAGCTAGATAAATGTTCATTCTTTATTCAGGAACTGTGTTTTCTGGGGTTCATTGTGTCTGCTGAGGGGTATCGCATGGATCCTAACAAGGTGCAGGCCATTGTTGATTGGATTCAACCTCGTGATTTGAAGGCTCTGCAGCGTTTCTTAGGATTCACATATTATTATCGTAAGTTTATAAGGGGGTTCTCGCAGGTAGTTAAACCGCTCACAGATCTGATTCAAAAGGGGGCTGATGTCAAGAATTGGTCAGCCGCAGCAGTGGCGGCATTTCAGTTTTTAAAAAATGTTTCATGTCTGCTCCGGTTCTTATTCAACTGGACCTGTCTGAACCATTTATTGTTGAGGTGGAAGCGGGGGCTGTGTTGACTAATTTGAGACCCTGTGCCTTTTTCTCTAAGAAGTTCTCTCCTGCGGAGAGAAACTATGATGTTGGGAATCGAGAACTTCTGGCCGTGAAGTTGGCCTTTGAAGAATGGAGGCATTTTTTGGAGGGGGCTGTCCATCCTATCACCGTGGTCACAGACCACAAGAACCTAGCATACATTGAGTCTGCTAAAAGGCTGGCTCCTAGACAGGCGAGATGGTCACTTTTTTTCCCGATTCCAGTTCTCCATCACTTTTCGGCCAGGATCCAAAAATGTCAGGGCTGATGCCTTGTCATGCAGTCTGGATCCGGTGTCTTCCCCAGAACCTCCATCCTCCGTTCTTCAGCCTGGGGTGCTTTTGGCAGGTGTTTCGGGAAGCTCAGTCTCTTGCCCCTCCGGCTAAGCCGGTGGATAAACTTTTTGTACCAGTTCAATTTCCTCTCAGGCTCCTTCAGGAATTCCACGACTCAGTTCTGGGTGGATAACCAGGGATCTCGGCTATCCGGAGGGCCATCGCTAGGATATTCTGGTGGTCTTCTTTAGCCTCTGATGTTGGGGAATTTGTATCTGCTTGAGGGGTATGTGCCAGTGCGAAAACCCCCCATAACCGTCCGGCCGTGGAATTGGTGCCAATGCCAATTCCTGATAAAATCCATGGACAAATGGGTCCATGGTCTATCACCCATCTTCCTCCTTCCAAGGGTAATACTGTCATTTGGGTAGTGGTGGACAGGTTTAATAAACAGGCACATTTTGTACCCTTGGCGGCTTTACCTAATGCAGAAACATTGTCCAGGTTGTTTGTTGAGCATGTTGTGCGGTTGCATGGGGTACCCTTGAATGTGGTGTCTGATAGGGGGTACAATTTGTTTCCAGATTTTGGAGGGCATTTTGTAAGAAATTGGGTATTGGTCTGTCTTTTTCATCCGCTTATCATCCAGAGACTAATGGGCCGACTGAGCAGACCAATCAGTCTCTGGAGCAAATCCTGAGTTGCCTGACCTCAGCCCGACAGGAGGATTGGTGTACTGCGTTACCTTTGGCAGAGTTCGCGTTTAACAACCGCACTAACCAGTCTACAGGCACATCCCCCTTTTCTGCAACTATGGGTTTCATCCACATTTTGGGGAGTTGTCCCATTTGGACTCCGGGTGTCCTGGGGCAGATGGGACAATCCAGCGGTTGGGGGAGTTATGGCGGGAGGTCTAAAGGAACATTATGAATGCTCAGACTAAATATAAGTTTTTTGCAGACAAAAAACGGTCCGTGGAGTCGGTGTTCCAGGTTGGGGATAAGGTATGGTTGTCTACTAGGAATATACGGCTCAAGGTCCTCTCTGCGAAACTTGGACCTAAATTTATTGGTCCTTATGAAATTACGGAAGCAGTTAACCCGGTGGCTTTTCGGTTGCGTCTCCCGCCGTCTCTGCGGCTCCCCAACGTTTTCTTTAGGGCCCTTTTGAAACCTGTGGGGTCCTGTGGGGACGGATTGTTTTCTTCCCCGCCATCGGTTTTGGTAGATGGGCAGTCTGAATACGAGGCGGAACTAATTGATGACTGTAGGTTGGTCCGTCGTGCTATTCAGTATCTTGTACACTGGAAAGGCTACGGTCCGTAGGACCGGTCGTGGATTCCTGCCCGATCAGTTCAAGCAGATCGGTTGGTCAGGACCGTTCATGCCAGGTATCCTGAGAAACCCAGGGGACCGGTGGCCCCCCGTTGAGAGGGGGTACTGTCATGATGCAGGACAGGGTTTTGTCTTTGTTCCGTCCTGGTCAGACAGGGGTTAATTGTTTCTGCCGCTCTCTGGCAGAGGGCGGCTATTTAGTTGCCAACTGATCTAGGTCCGGTGTCAGTTATACTCCTGCCCTCGGCTGAGTTAGTTGACCCCTTGCATGCCCTGTGCCAGATATCTTGTTTCGTGTTTGGTTTTGACCCGGTCCGTCTCTTCGTTGTGAGTTTGTCTACTGTCTTGGTACTGTATTTGCCCGTTCTGGTTTACTGATCTCTTGCTTTGTCCTGACTATCAGTTATGTCTAATCCTTTGGTACAGTTTTGCTATTTCGTGTTTTGAACCTGGCTTGATCTGGTTTACGTCTCTGTATGTGCCCCTTGGTAATGTGTCCCGTAATTACCCTTCTAGGAGTTTTCCTTCTGCTTCTAGCTCTCCAGAGTTTAGGCCACGCCCCCAGCTGCTTTAGGTCCTATCTGGCCTCAAGCAATCTCTCTCTGCTCCTGCTTCCTCTGAGAGACCTGTGGCCAGCTCCGTTACCAGCAGTTACGGGCTTCAGGTTCTGTTTGCCTGAAGCACGCATCTTCACCGCTGCTCCCCCGCTCCACAGGTATCTTTGCGTACAGTCTGTCTTACTCAGAACACGCGCACTGGCTCAGTGAGCAAGTGCAGTGCGGTGTTCATGACATATGTTTTGGCGGTACAGCGGCCGCATGCGCGCCCTGCCCCGGCATACTTGCCGGCTTTCGGCGTCTGTGGTGTTGGTTGTCTTGGTAACACACTTGACAGCACGCACCACATGACGTCACCTGGCATCTCGGGTTGTCATGGATGCGGATGCACCATTTCCAGTCCGCAGCATCGTCACTTCCGGGTCGACGGCAATTTAAACCCCTGGTTTCTATTCATTACCATGCCCTCTGGCGAAGGTGCAATGATATATATATATATATATATATATATATATTTATTTATTTATGATATTTTGCAATATATATTTCTATTGCAACCATTGTGGTGACCGTTTGAATAAAATGCAATCTAGCAACTTATGCATATTTGAATATTACTTGTGGTTGGCCTTGGGTCAAAGCGTCTTTTGTTCTTTGCACTGTTGCACTTTGTGCCTGTCTTGCACGCGTTCTTCACGAACCCCGTTGTTTGTCCAAAAATACTCAATAAAAAGAACTTGTTTTATATTTTATGGATCCTTGGTTTCCACACTCTCCCTTGCTTTCAGCTATTCATTAGCGACTGATCCACATTATGGTCCATCATTTGATAGCAAATTGATATGAATGGGTCACCCAGGAGGATGGCAGGAACAGGCTAAGCCACCAGAAGACCAGAGAGGTTGGTAACTAAGCGGATTGCAGACCCCTGATCCTATCAACATAACTAGCAGTAGCCGTGGAGCCTTCCTACGATGCCCCTAGACGCTTCGTCACAGACGGAGAACTAACTAAGCCTAAAGACAGAAAGGTGAAATCTAAACTGCCCAGGAGCAGATCCCCAAAGGAATAGACAGCCTCCAAACATATTGTTGGTGAGACAAGATGAGACACAAACACAGGCAGAGAACAGACTGAGCAAACGGTGGGGCACAAGCTGTCTAGACAGGACAGGACAGAAAATATACTGTCTGCAATCACGCACAAAACCCTAAAAAAGTCCAACACTTCCGATATACAAAAAACCTGAGGCCACACGACTTCATCCCCGCTAGATCAGCACTCTGGTATAAACTGGCAGCAAAGCAAAAAGATACTAACATAACAGGGGACTGAACAAGCTGTAACATATGAAGCAGGTCCCAGCGCTGCCCCCAGCAGGGAGCACGCTGAACCCTAGCAACAAAGCAGAAAGCAAAAAAAAAAAGGCACAACCAGATTACCATGCAGATCAGGAAGGGAACAAAAGAACTTCAAATGCACAGAGGAAATCACCAGCAACTACCAAGAGCAGCCAGCTCAATTATATGCTCCCAGCCAGTAATCCCAGGTTCCCAATTATCATCGCCAGGTGGGGAACTGCCAACAACCTGGCCAGCTCCACTACTCTCAGTAACCACCAGAGGGAGCAGAGGGAGCTTCGGCTCAGAAATCCGAGAAAGGGAGTACACAACAGCAAATATTACATACTGTATTTTTCTGACCATAAGACACTTTTTTTCCTCCAAATTTGGGAGGAAAGTGTGGGTGCGTCTTATGGTCAGAATGTAGCATGTGGAGAGGGGGCAGCGGTGGAGTGAGACCGCACTGGGATCGCAGGAGGCATGAAAATGTTGCCTGCATTACCTCACTACAGCGTGGCTTCCTAGCTGCAGGACCTGCACTGAGCACAGTGAGCGGCAGCCTGTACAAGAATGAATTATAAGGTTAGTAATTGCAGCACATAAAAATCACTCTGACATCCTGTGGTGAACTATAACTCCCAGCATGCCATAGGATCTGCAGGACATGCTAGGAGTTATAGTTCCCCCATGGGATCTTAAAGCAGCACTCCAGTGTTATTTTTTCAGTGCTGGAGTGGTGCTTTAAATATAAGCCCTATGCCCCCATTCTATACTCACCCTCCAGCGTCTTCATACAGTACTTTACAGACAACACATTAGTCCCGCAGCACCATCTTCTACCTGTAGCTCCCAACATAATAACATACTAATATATATTTATTAACACCACATATAATAGTATGTTATTTATGTTATTAAATATTTTACCACTTTTTTGGTTCAAACATATTTTTCCCCTATTTTCCACCTCTAAAACCTGGGTATGTCTTATAGTCCGGTGCGTCTTATGGACCGAAAAATACGGTAAGTAACTGTGTTATATTGGCGTTGGAAGATATACATATGATGGTGCTGTCAACCATTTGCTTTTTCCTACACTGTGCCTCAAAAGTAGTATTCCCCCATATATGGGGCATCGGCGTACTCAGGAGAAATTGCACAACCAGTCGTATGGTGCAATTTTTCCTGTTACCCTTATGAAAATGCAAAATTTGGAGCCAAAATAACATTTTTGTGGGGAAAATGGGATTTTTTTCATTTTCACAGCTCAACATTATAAACTTCTGTGAAGCATCTGGGGGTTCAAGGTGCTCACCAGACATCTAAACACATCCTTTGAGTGATCTAGTTTCCAAAATCGGGTCACTTGTTGGGGGTTTCCAGAGTCAGAAGTGTGTCAGTGATTCTCCACTCCCATTTCCGGGATCACACAGGTCTGACAGTGCAGGGAGCAGATTTTGGAAAGCATAGAAGTGTGTCAGTGAGTCTCCACCCCCATCCCCGGGGTCACACAGGTCTGACAGTGCAGGGAGCAGATTCCTGAAGGCACAGAAGTGTGTCAGTGATTCTCCATCCCCAGGATCACACAGGTCTGACAGCGCAGGGAGCAGATTCCTGAAGGCACAGAAGTGTGTCAGTGAGTCTCCACCCCCATCCCTGGGGTCACACAGGTCTGACAGTGCAGGGAACAGATTCCTGAAGGCACAGAAGTGTGTCAGTGATTCTTCACCCCCATCCCCAGGATCACACAGGTCTGACAGTGCAGGGAGCAGATTCCTGAAGGCACAGAAGTGTGTCAGTGATTCTCCACCCCCATCCCCGGGATCACACAGGTCTGACAGTGCAGGGAACAGATTCCTGAAGGCACAGAAGTGTGTCAGTGACTCTACATCCCCAGGATCACACAGGTCTGACAGTGCAGGGAGCAGATTCCTGAAGGCACAGAAGTGTGTCAGTGACTCTACATCCCCAGGATCACACAGGTCTGACAGTGCAGGGAGCAGATTCTTGAAGGCACAGAAGTGTGTCAGTGATTCTCCATCCCCAGGATCACACAGGTCTGACAGTGCAGAGAGCAGAGAACTGAAGGCACAGAAGTGTGTCAGTGATTCTCCATCCCCATCCCCAGGATCACACAGGTCTGACAGTGCAGGGAGCAGATTCCTGAAGGCACAGAAGTGTGTCAGTGATTCTCCATCCCCAGGATCACACAGGTCTGACAGTGCAGAGAGCAGATTCTTGAAGGCACAGAAGTGTGTCAGTGATTCTCCATCCCCAGGATCACACAGGTCTGACAGTGCAGAGAGCAGAGAACTGAAGGCACAGAAGTGTGTCAGTGATTCTCCATCCCCAGGATCACACAGGTCTGACAGTGCAGAGAGCAGAGAACTGAAGGCACAGAAGTGTGTCAGTGATTCTCCATCCCCATCCCCAGGATCACACAGGTCTGACAGTGCAGGGAGCAGATTCCTGAAGGCACAGAAGTGTGTCAGTGATTCTCCACCCCCATCCCCGGGATCACACAGGTCTGACAGTGCAGGGAACAGATTCATGAAGGCACAGAAGTGTGTCAGTGACTCTACATCCCCAGGATCACACAGGTCTGACAGTGCAGGGAGCAGATTCCTGAAGGCACAGAAGTGTGTCAGTGATTCTCCATCCCCAGGATCACACAGGTCTGACAGTGCAGGGAGCAGATTCTTGAAGGCACAGAAGTGTGTCAGTGATTCTCCATCCCCAGGATCACACAGGTCTGACAGTGCAGGGAGCAGATTCCTGAAGGCACAGAAGTGTGTCAGTGATTCTCCATCCCCATCCCCAGGATCACACAGGTCTGACAGCGCAGGGAGCAGATTCCTGAAGGCACAGAAGTGTGTCAGTGATTCTCCACCCCCATCCCCAGGATCACACAGGTCTGACAGTGCAGAGAGCAGATTCCTGAAGATACAGAAGTGTGTCAGTGATTCTTCACCCCCATCCCCAGGATCACACAGGTCTGACAGTGCAGGGAACAGATTCCTGAAGATACAGAAGTGTGTCAGTTATTCTCCATCCCCATCCCCAGGATCACACAGGTCTGACAGTGCAGGGAACAGATTCCTGAAGGCACAGAAGTGTGTCAGTGATTCTCCATCCCCATCCCCAGGATCACACAGGTCTGACAGTGCAGGGAGCAGATTCCTGAAGGCACAGAAGTGTGTCAGTGATTCTCCATCCCCATCCCCAGGATCACACAGGTCTGACAGTGCAGGGAGCAGATTCCTGAAGGCACAGAAGTGTGTCAGTGATTCTCCATCCCCATCCCCAGGATCACACAGGTCTGACAGTGCAGGGAACAGATTCCTGAAGGCACAGAAGTGTGTCAGTGATTCTCCACCCCCATCCCCAGGATCACACAGGTCTGACAGTGCAGAGAGCAGATTTTGGAAAGCACAGAAGAGTGTCAGTGATTCTCCATCCCCATCCTCGGGATCACACAGGTCTGACAGTGCAGGGAGCAGATTTTGGAAAGCACAGAAGTGTGTCAGTGATTCTCCATCCCCATCCCTGGGATCACACAGGTCTGACAGTGCAGGGAGCAGATTCCTGAAGATACAGAAGTGTGTCAGTGAGTCTCCACCCCCATCCCCGGGATCGCACAGGTCTGACAGTGCAGAGAGCAGATTTTGGAAAGCACAGAAGTGTGTTAGTGATACTCCACCCCCATCCCCGGGATCACACAGGTCTGACAGTGCAGGGAGCAGATTCCTGAAGATACAGAAGTGTGTCAGTTATTCTCCATCCCCAGGATCACACAGGTCTGACAGTGCAGAGAGCAGATTTTGGAAAGCACACAAGTGTGTTAGTGATACTCCACCCCCATCCCCGGGGTCACACAGGTCTGACAGTGCAGAGAGCAGATTCCTGAAGGCACAGAAGTGTGTTAGTGATACTTCACCCCCATCCCCGGGATCACACAGGTCTGACAGTGCAGGGAGCAGATTCCTGAAGATACAGAAGTGTGTCAGTGATCCTCCACCCCCATCCCCGGGGTCACACAGGTCTGACAGTGCAGGGAGCAGATTCCTGAAGGCAGAGAAGTGTGTCAGTGATTCTCCACCCCCATCCCCGGGATCGCACAGGTCTGACAGCACAGGGAGCAGATTACTGAAGGGACAGAAGTGAGTTATGAACGGGTCACCGAGGAGGAAAAAAAACAACAAGCTAAGTCTCAGAAAACCAGAGAGGTTGGTAACTGCAGATTGCAGATCCTTGATCTTAACCACACAACTAGCAGCAGTCGTGGAGCGTTCCTTCGATGGTCCTAGACGCCTCGTCACAACCGGAGAGCTACATAATATGCCTAAACCAGGAAAAGAGGAAAACTACCCCCCCACATGTATTGACGGTGAAGCAAGATGAAAACACAAACAAAGGCAGGAAAATAGGCTGAGCAAACGATGGGGCCCGACTAACTAGAAAGGACAGGAAAAGAAAGCCGCAATCTGCCAAAAAACCCTACCAAAATAATGTCCAACACGTCTGATAGCAAAATTAACCCTGAAGTCACTAGACTTCTCCCACTATATCAGCACTCTGAAATATTCTGAAACAGAGCAAAAAGAGGCCAATCTAATAAGGGACAAAAAGGCAAATTGGCAAATACAGATAAATAGGAGTGGAAGTTCAGCATAGCCCCAGCAGGGGCAAGCTGACCACACAAGAAACTGAATTGACCAACAAGCGCAAGTGTGAACATTAGCAAAAAACAAACTTAACTTGAGAAGAATGGAAGAGAGCTGAAGTCCAAGACCTGAGAAGCAGACTGAATCACCAGCATAGGTTGTCGGCTGTCTTATATCCAGTCTGATACTCCAGAGATCCAATCGTTATCTTCCTCATCAGGTGGCAGATCACCACCACCTAAACCAACCTCACTACCTCCTGTCACCACCAGAGGGAGAACGAAAGGAGAACTCCCAACTGGTGGAGCAGAAAATGAGCTCATAACAGAAGTGTGTCAGTGATTCTCCACCCCCATCCCTGGTATCACACAGGTCTGACAGTGCAGGGAGCAGATTTTGGAAAGCACAGAAGTGTGTCAGTGATTCTCCACCCCCATCCCCAGGATCGCACAGGTCTGACAGCACAGGGAGCAGATTACTGAAGGGACAGAAGTGTGTCAGTGATTCTCCACCCCCATCCCCGGGGTCACACAGGTCTGACAGTGCAGAGAGCAGATTCCTGAAGGGACAGAAGTGTGTCAGTGATTATCCATCCCCATGCCCGGGATCACACAGGTCTGACAGTGCAGAGAGCAGATTCCTGAAGGCACAGAAGTGCGTCAGTGATTCTCCACCCCCATCCCCGGGATCGCACAGGTCTGACAGCACAGGGAGCAGATTCCTGAAGGCACAGAAGTGTGTCAGTGATTCTCCACCCCCATCCCCAGGATCACACAGGTCTGACAGTGCAGGGAACAGATTCCTGAAGGCACAGAAGTGTGTCAGTGATTCTCCACCCCCATCCCCAGGATCACACAGGTCTGACAGTGCAGGGAGCAGATTCCTGAAGGCACAGATGTGTGTCAGTGATTCTCCACCCCCATCCCCGGGATCACAGAGGTCTGACAGTGCAGGGAACAGATTCCTGAAGGCACAGAAGTGAGTCAGTGACTCTCCACCCCCATCCCCGGGGTCACACAGGTCTGACAGTGCAGAGAGCAGATTTTGGAAAGCACAGAAGTGTGTCAGTGATTCTCCACCCCCATCCCCGGGATCGCACAGGTCTGACAGCAGATTTTGGAAAGCACAGAAACCATTTATTTCCTCCTTTTCTGGTTGGAAGATTAAGAGATTGTGTTCATTGTATTGTATATGGGATCGTTTTCTGTAAGACTTCAGAATTTAGATTTTATCTTTGTAGTTGAGTAGCTTTAGGGTATGTGCACACGTTGCAGATTCCTGTGCGGATTTTTCCGAGCGGAATCTGCAGAACCCGCAGGTAAAACGACCTGCGTTTTACCTGTGGATTTAGTGCGGAATTCGCCTGCGGATTTCTGTAATAGAATGGGTGTATAAATGCTGCGGAATCTGCACAAGGAACTGACATGCTGCGGAAAATAAACCGTTGCGTTTCCGCGCGGATTTTTCCGCAGCATGTGCACAGCGGTTTTTGTTTTCCATAGGATACCATGGTACTGTACACCTCATGGAAAACTGCTGCCAGACGAATCCGCAACGTGTGCACATAGAATCGTAGAATCGTCGAGTTGGAAGGGACCTCCTGGGCCATCTGGTCCAACCCCCTGCTCAAAGCAGGATTCGCTAAATCATCCCAGTCAGATGTCTGTCCAGCCTCTGTTTGAAGACTTCCATTGAAGGAGAACTCACCACTTCTCGTGGCAGCCTGTTCCACTCATTGATCGCTCTAACTGTCAAAAAGTTTTTTCTAATATCTAATCTGTGTCTCTTCCCATTCAGTTTCATCCCATTGCTTCTAGTCTTTCCTTGTGCAAATGAGAATAAAGTTGATCCTTCTACAATGTGACAGCCCTTTAGATATTTGTAGACAGCTATTAAGTCTCCTCTCAGTCTTCTCTTTTGCAAACTAAACATTCCCAAATCCTGCAACCTTTCCTCATAAGACAGGGTTTGCAGACCGGTCACCATTCTGGTCGCTCTTTTCTGAACTTGCTCCAGTTTGTTGATGTCTTTTTTAAAATGTGGTACCCAAAACTGGACACAATATTCCAGATGAGGTCTGACCAAAGAGGAGTAGAGGGAAATAATGACTTCACGTGATCTAGACTGTATGCTTCTGTTAATACATCCTAGAATTGCATTTGCCTTTTTTGCTGCTGCATCACACTGTTGACTCATATTCAGTCTGTGATCTATTAGTATACCCAAGTCTTTTTCACATGTGCTGTCACTTAGCCCTATTCCTCCCATTCTATATATGCTTTTTTCATTTTTATTGCCCAGATGTAGTACTTTGCATTTCTCCCTGTTAAAAACCATTCTGTTAGTTGCTGCCCACTTCTCCAGTTTATTTAAATCTTTTTGAATCCTCTCTCTCTCTTCTCTAGTATTAGCTATCCCTCCTAGCTTTGTGTCATCAGCAAATTTAATCAGTTTACCCTCAATTCCTTCATCTAAATCGTTGATAAAGATGTTGAACAATACAGGGCCCAGGACAGAGCCCTGTGGTACCCCACTTGAGACATTCTTCCAACTGGATGTGCAGCCATTTACGACCACTCTTTGGGTCCGATCACTAAGCCAGTTATGAATCCACCTAACAGTTGCCTTGTCCATTCCATACTTAGTCATTTTTTCAATAAGGATTGTATGAGAGACTTTGTCAAATGCTTTGCTGAAGTCAAGATATACTATATCTACAGCATTTCCTTGATCCACCCAATCAGTGATACCGTCATAGAAGGAAATTAAGTTAGTCTGACATGACTTATTAGTTAGAAACCCATGCTGACTCTGTTTAATCACTTCATTCTTATCCAGGTATTGACATACATGTTGTTTAATAATTTGTTCAAAGATCTTTCCTGGTATAGAAGTCAGACTCACCGGCCTATAGTTGCCTGGGTCCACCTTCTTCCCCTTTTTGAAGATAGGAACAACATTTGCTCTTCTCCAGTCTTCTGGCACTTCTCCTGTTCTCCAAGAATTTTCAAAGATTATGGAGAGGGGTTCAAAAATTTCTTCTGCTATCTCCTTCAGTACTCTGGGGTGTAATTCATCTGGACCTGGAGATTTGAATTCATTTAGGTTAGCTAAGTGTTTCCTCACTATCTTTCTGTTTATAGATATCCTGGATTCTTCTATTCCCTTAATAGGACAGTGAAGAACAGTTGATGTTGCATTTCCTTTCTGAGAGAAAACAGATGCAAAATAGGAATTTAAAAGTTCAGCCTTCTCAACATCCTGTCTTACCATTTCATCATTTTCATCCTGTAAAAATCCTATAGCATCTTTGACTTTTCTTTTACTTTTGACATATCCCCAAAATCCTTTATTATTGCTTTTGACATCTCTTGCAAGCCTCAGTTCATTTTCAGCTTTAGCTAATCTGATTTGTGCCCTGCAGGTTCTGCAGACAGCATTATATTCTTCTTTAGATATGCCTCCCTCTTTCCATTTTATAAACATTTTTTTCTTCCTTTTTAGCATGTGCTTAAGTTCTGTGTTCATCCATCCTGGTTTCCTTAAATGCTTCCTATTCTTCCCTCTTTTCGGAATTGTTAACAACTGTGCTTTGAGAATTTCATTTTTCAAGATTTCCCATCCTTCCTGGACATTTTTGTCTTTAAGGATATCCAGCCATTGGATCCCTCCAATTCTCTTTCTGAATCCCTTAAAATCTGCCTTTCTGAAATCTAACCTTGACGTCTGAGTCTTCACAGGTCTTCCACCTCTAGTAATCCAAAATTCTAAAATAGCATGGTCGCTACCCTTAGAATAATTGGTCTTGCCCGTTCTGTGGAGTTTTGCTGGTCAATGGGTTCGTTCGATTGTAAGTGGCAGCTGTAGAGCGTTTGGGAGCCAAGTTGTAGAAAGTATTTTACCAATTCAGGAATCCCAGTTAGTAGATTGTTTCCTTGGCTGCGGATTCTGAGATCATCACATTTTTCTGCTACATGACGAAGCTGCTGCCCTTTATCTGCTGCATTAGGGATCACCGCATCCTCCACGTCTGATATCCTCTGTCCAATCGCTGGAATAGTTTATATGTTCAGTTGTCACAATGAGCTCCAAGGAGGCACGGATAGGCTGTGACAATGATGGGGTGTGTGACACTGTGACAGTGCACACAGGGGAATAACCAGACACACTTTACTATGCCACTTGGAGAATATTCAATTAGATGTATTTCCCCCAAGGTCAGTAACAAATCTGTGGGCACTAGCCTGTAATCCAATGCCAAGAAAAATAAACACTGCTCCTTAAATTAGTTTCTCAAATCCAGCAGGGTAACCAAAATAAGTGACATAGTATGAGGTGGCAGGGTTAGGGTGGTACCAGGATCTGGCCTCAGCAGCAGATCTTCACCTATCAGAGGACACAAGAACCTCAAACATGTCTTTTCCACCCCTGGGTGGGCAGAGGTGCTCACAACCCACCCCTAACACATCATTTCCATATAACACAAAGCATGGAAGAGGTTCAATGAAGTCCTGACACAGGCCAGTCTGCAGAGAGGAACATAGACACACATGGCCCCACAAGATGCAAGACAGGAGAGGCTAGAGGAGGACTGACTGCCTGTTAGTGTATGCCAACAGACAAGGGGTGGCACTGGCACACAGCTACAGCAGTCCTATGTCAATTGCTGGCATAGAGATGTCTGAGACTGCCTGAGCCATATTTCAGAAGGAGTCATCTGAGTGTGATGGAGCCTCTCGTACAGGTGATGGTGGGGCTTAGCTTCCCTTTGGTTTTCTTGCACATTTCATTATAAATCATTTGCTCATTGTAACGGGGTCTACCAAGCTGGGGTACCTCTTTCAGTACCACCCCGTGTTTTCGGAGGTCCGCTCTGCGTTGGCTGGAGTCTGAATGAAATGACGCTGGCTGGAATTCCTTGGTTACATGGGCGCATATAAAAAATCACTGCTTCTCCACGTATTTCCAGTCTGACAACACTTTACTCACAGGACACAGAATATATCACACAGATACAGAGGGCCGGCCAATAGAAAAGCGGCAGGCCAGACATGCATTACAAAAGCCGCAGGTGGCCGGAGCCTGCCGATGTTTACTGTGGGAATTTACAAAGGTGGGGGGAGGGCGGACAAAAGGAGAATATCGTGTCCCCTCTGCCCAGGGGCGCAGCCTGTGAACTGATGCATTAAGGACATGCATCTCACATGGAACCTATTATACATACATATAACTGCACAACATATTCTGGGTGCTGAGTGGTTCTGTAACCCGTAACACGGCTTCATTTTTCAGCGACGCGATCGGCATACAGTGTCTGATCCTCAACGGATCGGTTTCGGGATGACCGAAGTTTATGGGGTTGGTACAAGTTCCGTTTGTCGACTTAGTCCATCGGCGTTACCGCTTTGCTTGCCGGGTCTGTGATGGATGGTGAAGTCCAGAGGTTGAAGGGCTAAACTCCGCCGCAGCAATCTGGCGTTGTCTCCGGAGACCCGATTAAGCCAGACTAGGGCATTATTGTCCGTTAGGAGGGAAAACGGTCGTCCATACAAATATGGTTGCAACTTCTTGAGTGCCCATACTACCGCCAGGCACTCCTTCTCGATGGCCGCATAGCTTACTTCACGGGGCAGTAGTTTCCGACTCAGGTAAGCTACCGGGTGTTCTTGGCCGTCCGGCCCGACTTGGCTCAGTACTGCCCTCAATCCAAACATAGAAGCGTCTGTGTGAACAAGGAAACGTTTAGTTGGATCGGGTGCGGCCAATACAGGGGTATTGGTGAGGGCGTCCTTTAGTTGGCGGAAGGCTTCCTCACACTCTGAGGTCCAGGTTATGGGTCAGATCAGTGAGGGGCTTGGCTACGCTGCTGTAATTGGGAACGAATTTCCTGTAAAACCCCGCTGTCCCTAGAAACGCCATGACCTGGGTTTTAGTGCGTGGGATGGGCCACTTGGCTATGGCCTCAATCTTGGCTGGTTCTGGTCGCTGTTTCCCACTTCCCACCCAATGCCCTAAATACTGAACCTCTGCTTTGCCCACGTGACACTTGTTTGGGTTCAGGGTGATTCTGGCCTGGTGGATCCTGTCCAATACTGTCTCTAGGTGATTTAGATGCTCTTCCCATGTCGCACTGTAGATGGTGATGTCGTCCAGGTAGGCACAAGCATAGTCCTGGAGACCATCCAGAAGCCGGTCAGCCAGCCTTTGGAAGGTCGCCGGGGCATTCTTCATCCCGAATGGCATAACTCGAAACTGGAATATGCCGAACGGGGTGACAAATGCCGACTTGGGAATAGCGTCAGGACTAAGGGGAATCTGCCAGTAGCCTTTGCATAGATTGATGGTGGTCAAATACTTTGCCTCCGCCTGCCGGTCTAACAACTCATCCACACGCGGCATGGGGTATGCATCCGTCACTGTTTTCTCATTGAGCCTACGATAGTCTACACAAAACCGTGTAGTCCCATCCTTCTTGGGCACTAACACTATGGGGGATGACCAGGGACTGACTCTTCAATGACCCCTAAACGCAACATCTCTTGTATCTCTTGTCGCATCCCCTCTCGTACAGACTCAGGGACGCGGAAGGGGTTTGTCGCAGGGGGGTATTGATCCAGGGTCTCAACCTTGTGTTGTGCCAGGCGAGTGTACCCTGGTCTCCCCGAAAACATCCTCTGTCGCTGCCTCAACAACTCCTCCGCCTGCTGTCTATACCGGGGGCCTAGGTCTTCACCCAAGTGTACCTGGTCCCATGTTTCTGTCCTATTTCCAAAGTGCGCTCTCTGGCCCTCCGATCGTACCATATCCGCTGGGTCGCCTGCATGTTCTCACGTACAGCCTGAGTCAGCTCCTGTAGGCGGTCCCAGAATTCCAGCACATAGGGTACAATAGGTACCCCTTCTATGAGGCCCTCCCCTTCCCAGTGTTCCAGCACTAAGTCTAGGGGTCCCCTTACCCGTCTCCCGTATACCAGCTCGAACGGGGAGAACCCCGTGGATTCTTGGGGAACCTCCCGATAGGCAAACAGGAGGTGTGGCAAGAATTTCTCCCAGTCCCTGTATGTCCTGGTAAAAGTCTCAATGAGCTGTTTTAATGTCCCGTTAAAGCGTTCACACACCCAATTGGTTTGCGGGTGGTACGGGGCGCTTCTAATGGACTTTACGCCGCACAGCTTCCACAGTTGGTTGGTCACCTCTGCTGTAAACTGGGTACCCTGGTGCGAGATAATCTCCCGGGGAAATCCAACCCGTGAGAACACCTGGAGCAGGGCGGCCGCCACCGTCTCTGCCAGTATGTTAGGTAACGCAACCGCCTCTGGATACCGTGTGGCATAATCTACCACTGTCAATATATACTTTTTCCCCTGACGGACTGGGTTTGGCTTACGGCCCTATTAGATCGACCGCTACTCGGCTAAATGGTTCCTCCACAAGGGGGAGGGGGCGTAATTTGGCCTTGCATCGATCCCCCCTCTTGCCAATGCGCTGGCAACTGTCACAGGTCTGGCAGTACTGACGAACATCATAGGTTACCCCCGGCCAAAAGAAGTTTTGTGTCAGACGATGCCTGGTGCGACTGATGCCGAAGTGCCCGGCTAAGGGTATGTCATGAGAGATTCACAGTAGCTCCTGCCTATACTTCTTGAGAACTACCAGCTGTCGTTTCATAGTGGGGCTCGTCCCTGTGTGGTGCTGCTCTGTGATCCGGTAGAGGAGTCCCTGCTTCCATACAAACTGTTCCCCTTCCAGTACCCCTCTCCCCTCCTGTGCCTTCCCACGATATCCCTCTAATGCGGGATCCTCAAGTAACTCCCTCTTAAATTCATCTGGGGTGACCCAAGAAATGTGTCTGGCTATGGGAATACGTGTAGGGCTGGGATGTCTTACCTAGGCCTCCTCTGAGTGTGATTCCGCCTCCGCAGCTCGAGCTGGTCTCCGGGTGGTCACAGGATAGGTCACAGCCAGAGGGGCCACCGAAAATGCAGACAACATGGGCCCTAAATCATTTCCCAGCAAGATGTCTGCAGGCAAATCCTCCATCAAGCCGACCTCAACAAGGCCATCCCCGACTCCCTAGTTCAGGTGAATCCTGGCAGTGGGCAGTCGATGTATAGCTCCCCCTGCTACACGGACTGCCACTGTCCGGTCCGTCTTCTCTTGGTCCCGGACGAGATGAGGCTTCACAACGGTCAAAGTTGCTCCAGAATCTCTTAGTCCCTGCATACGTTTCCCATTAACCCACACGACCTGTCGATGCTGTTGTCGATTATCTGCCCGGGCTGCCTGCACGGGGTCTACTTCATGCAGCACTTCTTACACCTCTTCGACCCCTTGGTTAGTCGTAGCCCCCAATGCCGGGTCAGCTTCACCTTGGTAGCAGTGTACAGCAGCCCGGCTGAAGGTAGCTGTTCCCACCTTTGGCCACTGGGTATGCTGAGTCCGGTTGGGACATTGTCTTTGCAGGTGGCCCAGCTGACGACAGGTGTGGCATCGCGCCCCAGGGTGACTGTGGTAGGCCGGGTTTCTAGCTGGTCCCCCTAAAATCATTGGTGGTTTGGGGCCCTCCAGGTCCATGGGCGGGCCTCTAGTGACCACCTTTGATCCGGACAACTGCGGCCTCCTGGCATCATGATGTTCATCGGCCAGACGAGCGGCTTCCTCAAGAGTCGTTGGCCGCCTGTCCTGAAGCCATTCCTGTGTCTCGGGGGTTAGTCCATTAAAGAATCGTTCTAACAAGAAGAGCTGGAGGACGTCCTCCTTAGTGGTGGCTTGGCTCGCTTGTACCCACTGTAGCAGTGACCGCCGTAATTTACAGGCCTATTCAGCGTGGGTATCGGTTACGCGTTTTATAAGTCCGCGGAACTTTTGGCTGTATGCCTCTGGTGTCAGCGCATACCGGGCCAAGATCACTTCTTTGATCCGCTCATAGTTCATACAGTCCTCATCAGGTACCGTGCGATAGGCGTCCGCTGCCCGGCCTGTCAGCTTGCTGGCCAGAATCTGAACCCATTCCTCCGGCTTCACTTGATGAAGGGCACACTGCCGCTCAAAGTCCTGCAGAAAGCCATCAATGTCTTCCTCTGCCTCCCCAACTGTCGGAAGGCATTATACTGGATCTTTTTGTGGCTTACTGTTGAAGGTACCTGGTCGAAGGCCAGAGCTCCCCCTGCTCGCTGACTCTCCTCTCTCCGCTCTGCCATCTCCATCTTGGCCAGCTCTATCCTGGTCCGCTCGGCCATCTTTTCCTTCAGATCAGTACGCACATCAGCCATCACCTCTAGTATGATCTCTACCGCAGGGTTTGGGTCATAGAACGCCAATCTGTTCTTTACCTCCCTCTGGAATTCGGTCTCCTCCACGTTCACATTGGGGGGCGCTGCACTGTCATGTTCCATGATGGCTGCTATCAAATCCGCTTTTGTTTTGTTGCTGGCGATCAACCCTCGGGCTTCCACCAGATCTTTTAATGTAGTCCTCTTTAACTTCTGGTTGTTATTTTCCATTCATTCTTTTCCTCCTGTAGAAGAGGTATCATATCCCGCCGCTGCCACCTGTGTAACGGGGTCTACCAAGCTGGGGTAACTCTTTCAGTACCACCCCGTGTTTACGGAGGTCCGCTCTGCGTTGGCTGGAGTCTGAATGAATGACGCTGGCTGGAATTCCTTGGTTACATAGGTGCATATAAAAGATCACTGCTTCTCCATGTATTTCCAGTCTGACAACACTTTACTCACAGGACACAGAATATATCACACAGATACAGAGGGCAGGCCAATAGAAAAGCGGCAGACCAGACATATATTACAACAGCCGCAGGTGGCCGGAGCCTGCCGATGTTTACTGTGGAAATTACAAAGGTCGGGGGGAGGGCGGACAAAAGGAGAATATCGTGTCCCCTCTGCCCAGGGGCACAGCCTGTGGGCTGATGCATTAGGGACATGCATCTCACATGGAACCTATTATACATACATATAACTGCACAACATATTCTGGGTGCTTAGTGGTTCTGTAACACGTAACACTCATTAATCAGAAAAAAAGATCCAACTTCAGTTTGGTTTCAGACTGAGTTAGGAGGACGCACTAACTTTTATCGAGATCACATCATAGTGACGTTATGAGACAGATCTAAGCTTAGTGACATCACTCCTTTCCAAGATCTGACACAGAAAGGTAGATGCAATATATTATTTGCCCAATTAATGGAAATTTCAAGGCTGATCTCAGATAAGGGCGCAGTGAAATCACACTGCAGATCAAGGGCGAGTATGAAATTCATCAAGAACTGATAAATGTTGTCCCTCCATTAGGCAATAAGATTTAAGATCTGCTAAACCAGAACAGTACACGAGTAAAGGTGAAGACCTAGATGGAAATCTCCTTATCCACAACAATTCACAGGACGGTGCCCAGGCAGAGACTAGGCCTTCTACAGAGTGCTCTTCCCTGCTTTATATCCTAACCCTCATCTATCCATTCATCACCAGGTGGGAAACAGACTTTATCTCATTGTTGAGAAAAATCCTCTGGAGATAATGAAACTACAAGGCCAAAGATGGCTGAGAGTTATTCCTCACAGTCCCTTCCAAGACTACACCAGGTCCATGTTACAGCTCTTACGCTCATTGCCTTGTAGGCAGGGTCTCTAGTTTCCTCTCAGTCACCAAAAGAGAACCTGAGTCGAAGATGTAGGGTCCTCACAAACACTGAAACCAGGCAGTGTATGTTAATCCACACCATGTCTCCACATGTCGACCCCGAATGGATCCAGCCACTAGATCCCAGAAACATGTACCCAATGCTAGAGATAAGCTGGGACTTACCTGCCCTATGTCTGCTCCTTCGAGATATAAGGGCCACCAAGAATCGGGGGTGCACATCATCCACACAGGAGGCCTCTTGCGGGGGAGTCTCAGGGCTGCTCTTCTCATCATCCGAAGGCTCATTGTAGCTGACCACTAGCTCCTCAATCTGCACAAAGCCCTGAATGATGGGCAGAATCCAGAAGCCGAGGTCCTCCTGTAAAAAACACTAATGTTAGGAACAACATAGCCACAAGATGACCCACAGGACGAAGAGAGCAAAATTACAAGAAAAATGTAGCAAAAACATGGGACTAAAGGCAACTTATTCCAAACGACAGTCATTGAAGGGAAACAAACAAAAGGGACCATGGTAGGTCCACTAATCAACAAAAGTCAGCTGAAGGGGGCAAAAGTAACCCAAAAGATCATCACTGTCTGGCCGTGTATAAAGGACACACTGCTGCATGATGTACGAGGACAGGACCATCGTATTAACGACCCCTCATCTCCATACAGTGTATATCTCCCGTGTATACAGGACACGCTGCTGTATGATGTACGAGGACAGGACCATCGTATTAATGACCCCTCATCTCCATACAGTGTATATCTCCCGTGTATACAGGACACACTGCTGTATGATGTATGAGGACAGGACCATCGTGTTAACGACCCCTCAACCCCATACAGTGTATATCTCCCGTGTATGCAGGACAGCCTGCTGTATGATGTATGAGGACAGGACCATCGTATTAATGACCCCTCATCCCCATACAGTGTATATCTCCCGTGTACACAGGACACGCTGCTGTATGATGTATAAGGACAGGACCATCGTATTAATGACCCCTGTTATGAATGAGTCACCGCAGGAGGCAAAAACAGAAATACTAGCTAAGTCCAGAAAACCAGAGAAGTTGGCAGCTATCGGATTGCAGACCTCTGAACCTAACAACAGCAACTAGCAGTAGCCGTGGGGGGTTCCTACGGTGCCCTAGACCCCTCGATCACAGCCAGAGAACTAAATAGCCTAAAGACAGAAAGGGAAATCTAAACTGCCCCAGAGCAGACCCCAAAGCAATAGGCAGCCCCCAACATATAATGACGGTGAAGCAAGATGAAAAAACACTCACACAGATAGAAAGATAGGCTGAGCAAATGATGGGGCCAAAGCTAACTAAATAGGACAGGATAGAAAAGCTGCTGTGTGCAATCTGCCCAAACCCTATCAAAACAAGAGCCAACAGACTGATAGGGAAAAAAGCCCTGAAGACGCTAGGCTTCAAAAAGACTATATCAGTACTCAGGTATTTTCTGAAGACAGAGCAAAAAGGAATTCAGTTCACCCCAGCAGGGTATGGCAGAAATCCAGAAAAACAAGGCAAAACAAAACCAAAACACAAATGCAAAAAGCAGAGCAGAAAACTTAGCTTTTGAGGAGCAGGAATCAGACTGGTCTCCTAGAATCCCTCTGAGAAATCACCAGCAAGGCAGAAGGGCGTCGGCTGCCTTATATCCAGTCACCCAGTCATCATCATCCTGCTCAGGTGCTTGGTAATCAGCCTCACTACCTTCCTTCACCAGAAGAGGGAGTTCATCAGACCTCAATGGTGAAGGGGAAAATGAACTCACAACAGATCCCTCATCTCCATACAGTGTATATCTCCCGTGTATACAGGACATGCTGCTGCATGATGTATGAGGACAGGACCATCATATTAATGACCTCTCATCCCCATACAGTGTATATCCCCCGTGTTTACAGGACACACTGCTGTATGATGTATGAGGACAGGAACATCGTATTAATGATCCCTCATCATACAGCGTATGTTACGTGTTACAGAACCACTCAGCACCCAGAATATGTTGTGCAGTTATATGTATGTATAATAGGTTCTATGTGAGATGCATGTCCCTAATGCATCAGTTCACAGGCTGCACCCCTGGGCAGAGGGGACACAATATTCTCCTTTTGTCTGCCCTACCCCCACCTTTGTAATTCCCACAGTAAACATCGGCAGGCTCTGGCCACCTGCGGCTTTTGTAATGTATGTCTGGCCTGCCGCTTTTCTATTGGCCGGCCCTCTGTATCTGTGTGATATATTCTGTGTCCTGTGAGTAAAGTGTTGTCAGACTGGAAATACGTGGAGAAGCAGTGATCTTTTATATGCGCCCATGTAACCAAGGAATTCCAGCCAGCGTCATTCATTCAGACTCCAGCCAACGCAGAGCGGACCTCCGTAAACACGGGGTGGTACTGAAAGAGGTACCACAGCTTGGTAGACCCCGTTACACTGGTAGCAGCAGCGGGATATGATGCCCCTTCTACAGGAGGAAAGGAATGAATGGAAAACAACTACCAGAAGTTAAAGAGGACTACATTAAAAGATCTGGTGGAAGCCCGAGGGTTGATCGCCAGCAACAAAACAAAAGCGGATTTGATAGCAGCCATCATGGAACACAACAGTGCAGCTCCCCCCAATGTGAACGTGGAGGAGACCGAATTCCAGAGGGAGGTAAAGAACAGATTGGCGTTCTATGGCCCAAACCCTGTGGTAGAGATCATACGAGAGGTGATGGCTGATGTGCGTACTGATCTGAAGGAAAAGATGGCCGAGCGGACCAGGATAGAGCTAGCCAAGATGGAGATGGCAGAGCGGACCAAAGTGGAGCTGGCCAAGATGGAGATGGCAGAGCTGAGAGAGGAGAGTCAGCGAGCAGGGGGAGCTCTGGCCTTCGACCAGGTACCTTTAACAGTAAGCCACAAAAAGATCCAGTATAATGCCTTCCGACAGTTGGGGGAGGCAGAGGAAGACATTGATGGCTTTCTGCAGGACTTTGAGCGGCAGTGTGCCCTTCATCAAGTGAAGCCGGAGGAACGGGTTCAGATTCTGGCCAGCAAGCTGACAGGCCGGGCAGCGGACGCCTATCGCACGGTACCTGATGAGGACTGCATGGAGTATGAGCGGATCAAAGAAGTGATCTTGGCCCGATATGCGCTGACACAAGAGGCATACCGCCAAAAGTTCCGCGGACTTATAAAACGCGTAACCGATACCCACGCTGAATGGGCCTGTAAATTACGGTGGTCACTGCTACAGTGGGTACAAGGGAGCCAAGCAACCACTAAGGAGGACGTCCTCCAGCTCTTCTTGTTAGAACGATTCTTTAATGGACTAACCCCCGAGACACAGGAATGGCTTCAGGACAGGCGGCCAACGACTCTTGAGGAAGCCGCTCGTCTGGCCGATGAACATCATGATGCCAGGAGGCCGCAGTCGTCCGGATCAAAGATGGTCACTAGGGGCCCGCCCATGGACCTGGAGGGCCCCAAACCACCGAAGATTGTAGGGGGACCAGCTAGAAACCCGGCCTACCAGTCCCCCTGGGGCGCGATGCCACACCTGTCGTCAGCTGGGCCACCTGCAAAGACAATGTCCCAACCGGACTCAGCATACCCAGTGGCCAAAGGCGGGACAGGTACCTTCAGCCGGGCTGCTGTACACTGCTACCAAGGCGAAGCTGACCCGGCATTGGGGGCTACGACTAACCAAGGGGGGGAAGAGATGGAGGAAGTGCTGCATGAAGTAGACCCCGTGCAGGCAGCCCGGGCAGATAATCGACAACAGCATCGACAGGTCGTGTGGGTTAATGGGCAACGTATGCAGGGACTAAGAGATTGCGGAGCAACTTTGACCCTTGTGAAGCCTTATCTCGTCCGGGACCAAGAGAAGACGGACCGGACAGTGGCAGTCCGTGTATCAGGGGGAGCCATACATCGACTGCCCACTGCCAGGATTCACCTGAACTAGGGAGTCGGGGATGGCCTTGTTGAGGTCAGCTTGATGGAGGATTTGCCTGCAGACGTCTTGCTGGGAAATGACTTGGGGCCCTTGTTGTCTGCATTCTCGGTGGCCCCTCTAGCTGAGACATATACTGTGACCACCCGGAGACAAGCTCGAGCTGAGGAGGCGGAATCACACTCAGAGGAGGCCCAGGTAAGACATCCCAGCCCTACACGTATTCCCATAGCCAGACACATTTCTTGGGCCACCCCAGATGAATTTAAGAGGGACTTACTTGAGGATCCTTCATTAGAGTGATATCGTGGGAAGGCACAGGAGGGGAGAGGGGTACTGGAACGGGAACAGTTTGCATGGAAGCAGGGACTCCTCTACCGGATCACAGAGCAGCACCACACAGGGACGAGCCCCACTATAAAATGACAGCTGGTAGTTCCCAAGAAGTATAGGCAGGAGCTACTGCGAATCTCTCATGAGATACCCTTAGCCGGGCACTTCGGCATCAGTCGCACCAGGCATCGTCTGACACAAAACTTCTTTTGGCCGGGGGTAACCTATGATGTTCGTCAGTACTGCCAGACCTGTGACAGTTGCCAGCGCATTGGCAAGAGGGGGGATCGTTGCAAGGCCAAAATACGTGCCCTCCCCCTTGTGGAGGAACCATTTAGCCGAGTAGCGGTCGATCTGATAGGGCCATTAGCCAAACCCAGTCCGTCAGGGAAAAAGTATATATTGACAGTGGTAGATTATGCCACACGGTATCCAGAGGCGGTTGCATTACCTAACATACTGGCAGAGACGGTGGCGGCCGCCCTGCTCCAGGTGTTCTCACAGGTTGGATTTCCCCGGGAGATTATCTCGGACCAGGGTACCCAGTTTACAGCAGAGGTGACCAACCAGGCGTAAAGTCCATTAGAAGCGCCCCGTACCACCCGCAAACCAGTGGGTTGTGCGAACGCTTTAACGGGACATTAAAACAGCTCATTGGGACTTTTACCAGGATATACAGGGTCTGGGAGAAATTCTTGCCACACCTCCTGTTTGCCTATCGGGAGGTGCCCCAAGAATCCACGGGGTTCTCCCCGTTCGAGCTGGTATACGGGAGACGGGTAGGGGAACCCCTAGACTTAGTGTTGGAACACTGGGAAGGGGAGGGCCTCATAGAAGGGGTATGTCAGGAACACCGCACTGAACTTGCTCACTGAGCCAGTACGCGTGTCCTGAGTAAAGTGAAACAGTGCTCAAAGATACCTGTGGAGCAGGTAGCAACCGAGTAGATGCGTACTTCAGAGCCGCAGGACCTGAAGCACGTGACTGCTAGAGGCGTGGCCTAAACTCCACAGAGCTAGGAGCTGCAAGAGAATTCCTAGCAGAGTAACTGCGAGACAAAGTTACCAAGGGGCATAGACAGGGAGAATAGTCAGGACGTAGCCAATGGGTCACACACAGATATAGCTGCAAGGTACCAAAGGGGCGAGCAGAGAGTAGTCAGGTCACAGGCAATGAGTCATACACAGAGCTAATAACGCAGTACAAAATCAACAGGCAAACTCAGAACGGGAAACAGAGCCGGTTCAGAACCATATAAACAAGCTATAGCAACAAACAGGCACACGGGGGTCAACACACTAGGCCAAAGGCAAAAGTATAACTGGCAGGGATTGAAGCTTCCCAGGGGTTTAAGAAGCCTCCCAGAACCAGAAAGAGGCCACAATCATTAACCCCAAGTGTGCAGGTCAAAACCTGCGCAGAGCTCCAGACATTAACCCCCGGTATGCAGCTCAAAAACCTGCACTGGGATCATGACAGTACCCCCCTCTCCACGGGGGGCCTCTGGACCCCCAGGCTTCCCCGGGTACTTGGCATGGAAAGCCCGAACCAGGCGATCTGCATGTACCGAGCGAGCAGGGACCCATGAGCGCTCTTCTGGTCCATATCCCTTCCAATGGACCAGGTACTGCAAAGAGCGGCGCACCCGCCGAGAGTCCACAATATGTCTGACCTCATACTCCAATTGACCCTCCACCAACACTGGAGGAACAACAGTCTCAGAGTTCTCTTTGACAGATCCTGCGGGTTTCAACAGAGACTTATGGAACACATTAGATATTTTTAAGGAGGAGGGGAGATGCAACCTATATGCCACAGGGTTGACTATCTCCATAATCTCGTACGGACCAATGAACTTTGGTCCCAACTTAACTGATGGTACTTTTAAGTTGATGTTACGTGTGGAGAGCCAAACCTTCTCTCCCACCTGAAACATGTCTCCCGAGGCTCTCTTTTTGTCCGCAAAATATTTGTATCTCCCCTGGGCCCGAGAGATATTACGCTGGACTTCAGCCCAGAGGTTTTTTAACCGTTGAACGGACCCCTCTGCTCCTGGACAACCGGAATCCACCCGAGAAAACTCCCCAAAATGCGGATTAAAGCCATAGTTAATCAGGAATGGGGACATGTTGGTGGACTAACTCACCCGGTTGTTAAAAGCAAATTCAGCCAACGGTAACGCATCACACCAATCCTCCTGTCTGGCGGAGGTCAGACACCTGAGAATTTGTTCCAGGGATTGATTGGTGCGTTCTGTCTGACCATTGCTCTCCGGGTGATATGCCGACGAGAAAGAGAGTGAGATGCCCAATTTCATACAGAACGCCCTCCAAAATTTGGCCACAAACTGCACACCTCTGTCAGACACAACATTCAGGGGTACCCCATGCAATCGGACCACATGCTGCACAAACAACCTTGACAATGTTTCTGCTGAAGGTAATGCTGCCAAGGGAATGAAATGGGCCTGTTTAGAAAACCTATCCACCACCACCCAGATCACGGTATTGACCCTGGAAGGCCGGTAATAAAATCCATGGAAAGATGAGTCCATGGCCTGTCAGGAACCATTAAAGGTATGAGTTCCTCAGCCGGTCGGTTATGCGAGCTTTTGGAACGGGCACATATGTCACAAGCAGAAACAAATTCCTTGACATCGGACCTTAAAGAAGGCCACCAAAAACCCCTGGCTACTGCCTCTCTAGTGGCCGTGATACCTGGATGAGCACTCAGCCTAGAATCATGAAACTCCTGCAGAAGTCTAGGCCGCAATGAATCTGGAACAAACAGTTTATCGCCTGGCCTGGTTGCCGGAGCTAGGGCCTGAGCCCCTAGGATTTCTTGTTCCAACTCAGTTGAGACCCCCACCACAACCACCCCTCGGGGAAGAATGGAGGACGGCGGCTCAGGGGGAGACACTGGATCAAAACTTCTGGACAGGGCATCCGCTTTGACATTTTTGGACCCCGGTCGAAAAGTAATTGAGAACTGAAATCGTGAAAAAAAAAAAAAGTGACCAACGGGCCTGTCTAGGAGTAAGCCTCTTAGCAGATTCAAGGAATGCCAAATTTTTGTGATCCGTGACAACCGTGATAGAGTGAGCCGCCCCTTCCAAAAAGTGCCTCCATTCCTCTAACGCCAGCTTGACCGCAAGAAGTTCTCTATTGCCTACATCATAGTTTTTCTCAGCTGAAGAGAACTTCTTGGAGAAGGCACAGGTTTTGAGATTGGTAAGGGTGGCCGGACCCTGGTACAGCAAAGCCTCCACCCCCACTTCAGAAGCATCCACCTCCACAATGAATGGTTTGGACGGGTCAGGTTGTACCAACACCGGGACAGACATGAAACATTTCTTAATCGCTGAGAAGGATTCCTTAGTGAGTACAGACCAATTTTTCACATCAGCTCCCTTCTGGGTAAGATCCGTGAGTGGTTTAACCACTTGTGAGAAACTTTTAATGAATCTCCGGTAATAGATCGCAAATCCTAAGAAGCGCTGGAGCCCCTTGAGATCTCGAGGCTGAACCCAGTCAGCGATCGCCAGCACCTTCTTAGGATCCATACGAAACCCCTCACAGGACACAATCAACCCCAAAAAAAGACAGCTCCTGTACAAAAAATGAACATTTTTCCAATTTAGCGAACAATTGGTTCTCCCTGAGTCTCTGGAGAATTGTCTTTAGATGTTGCAAGTGAGACTGACTGTCCGGGGAATACACCAAAATATCATCCAAATAAATAATAACAAAACGGCCTATCAGATCAGAAAACACAACATTGATGAAATTTTGGAAAATAGCGGTGGCATTAGTTAACCCAAATGGCATTACCAGGTTCTCAAAGAGTCCTTCTGATGTGAGGAATGCCGTTTTCCACTCGTCCCCTTCCAGAACCCTTATCAGATTGTAGGTCCCCCGCAGATCTAACTTGGAGAACCATTGGGCCCCAGCTAACTGGTCACATAAGTCTGGGATGAGGGGAAGAGGGGAAGAGTTCCTAACCGTTATCTTGCTCAGTTCCCGAAAGTCGAGGCACGGCCGCAAACCACCATCTTTTTTCTTCACAAAGAAGAACCCTGCTGCCACAGGTGACACAGAAGGCCTGATATGCCCTTTGCGGAGGCTCTCAGCTATGTACTCCTTCATGGCTTGGCGCTCAGGCCCAGACAAATTGAACAATCGAGCCTTAGGTAACTTGGCTCCGGGTACTAAATCAATGGCACAATCATAGGGTCTATGTGGTGGCAGCGCCTCAGCCTCACTTTCGGAAAATACGTCTTCGAAATCCTTCAGGTACTCCGGAATACCTTCCAGATTGACAGACGACACAGACACGGATTTAACAGCGTTAACAAGATGTCCCCCGTTACCACATTTATTATTGCATCCCCATTGAGTGATTTCCCCTGTAACCCAATCAATGGTAGGATTATGGCGTTGAAGCCAAGGCATCCCCAGTACCAGTCCTGCAGGCAAGTTATCTAGCACCAGACAACTTAGTTTCTCCACATGAGTGGAACCCACTGTTAGAGAAAAAAGTTCAGACCTGCAACAGATACCGTCTTGGGTTAAAGGAGATGAGTCAATTGCCACAAGTTTAACAGGATCGTGAAGCCTGACTGTCCCGATCTTATTGTCATAACCTTGGTAGCAATCAGGTTCACAGCAGAACCGCAGTCAATAAAAGCAGTAGTCTGAACAGGACCATAACCAAGTTCCAGTTCCACCTGCAGCACCATTTTTGCACATGAGGAAAATTGTACCTGAAGGTCTGTGTAGCCTTCTCGACTACTACCCAGACCTAGTCGTTTCCCACCATCTTGGAGGATGACGGACAGGAGGGGCAGTCCTTCTTCCAATGTCCAGATTTCCCACAATAGAAGCACAACTGCTTTTCACGGCGGCGTCTTCTTTCCTTACCCTCACAGGTGACAGCGCTCACCTCCATAGCCATAGGAAGAGTACGGGGTCTCATCTCCACTGAAGAATAAGGGCGTTTCCCGTTGCATAATGCCTCTAGCCCGCAGCCTGCGATCCATGCGAACCGCTTGGACCATGGCATCCTCCAGGGAGTCAGGCTGAGGATGAAGTGCCAAAGCATCCTTCAGACGTTCACACAGGCCTCTGTGGAAAAGCCCCCGAAAGGGCGGCATCACTCCAGGAAATCTCCCCTGCCCAACGTCTGAATTCAGTACAGAACCATTCGGCCGAGTGCTCCCCCTGACAGACACTCATCACCTTGTCCTCAGCCAACCGCACTCTATCAGGCTCATCATAAATAAGCCCTAAGGCTTCAAAAAACGCATCCACAGACATTCTCTCAGGGGCAAAAGAGGAAAGCGAAAATGCCCAGGCTTGTGGGGACCCCCTAAGGGAGATCACCACCCCCACCCTCTGTTTCTCATCCCCAGAGGAGCGGAGTCACAAAGAAAAAAAAAGCTTACAGCCCTCCTTAAATGCCCTGAAATCATCCTTGTTACCAGAAAATATATCTGGCAATTTAACCGGGGATTCAGGTGGGACTAAAATGACATCTCTATTCCCCACCTGCTGGAAGCCTGCGGAAAGTACCCCCTGAACCGAGTCCTCCATCCGCCGATGGGACTGGGCCAGAGCTTGGTGTTCCAAACTAAGCTTCTGCAGTGACTGAGTCAAGCATTTCACCAGCTCAGATAAAGCATACATTGGGTCCATGCTGCAGAAGTGAGGAGTGAAAAAAATTGTAGGCCAGTTATAATGTCAGGAACACCGCACTGAACTTGCTCACTGAGCCAGTGCGCGTGTCCTGAGTAAAGTGAAACAGTGCTCAAAGATACCTGTGGAGAAGGCAGCAACCGAGTAGATGCGTACTTCAGAGCCGCAGGACCTGAAGCACGTGACTGCTAGAGGCGTGGCCTAAACTCCAGAGCGCTAAGAGCTGCAAGAGAACTCCTAGCAGGGTAACTGCGAGACAAAGTTACCAAGGGGCATAGACAGGGAGAATAGTCAGGACGTAGCCAATGGGTCACACACAGATATAGCTGCAAAGTACCAAAGGGGCGAGCAGAGAGTAGTCAGGTCACAGGCAATGAGTCATTCACAGATAATAACGCAGTACAAAATCAACAGGCAAACTCACAACGGGAAACAGAACCGGGTCAGAACCATATAAACAAGCTATAGCAACACACAGGCACACAGAGGTCAGCACACTAGGCCAAAGCCAAAAGTATAACTGGCAGGGATTGAAGCTTCCCAGGGGTTTAAGAAGCTCTCCCAGAAAGAGGCCACAATCATTAACCCCAAGTGTGCAGGTCAAAACCTGCACAGAGCTCCAGACATTAACCCCCAGTGTGCAGCTCAAAAACCTGCACTGGGATCATGACAGAGTACCTATTGTACCCTATGTGCTGGAATTCCGGGACCGCCTACAGGAGCTGACTCAGGCTGTACGTGAGAACATGCAGGCGACCCAGCGGCGCCAGCGCATATGGTACGATCGGAGGGCCATAGAGTGCACTTTGGAAATAGGACAGAAGGTCCTGGTGTTAGGGCCCCTGCCATGCAGCTTGAAACTTATTCTGCTTAGTGGGCTCTACCAGGTAGTGGGGAAAATAGCCGACACAACCTATAATGTTGCCGACTGTGACGACCCCAGGGTTATCCGCATGTTCCACGTGAATATGCTGAAGCCCTACCGGGAGCGCCCTGAAGAGGTAGTGGCCATCTGTGCACCTGAAGCAGAGGATTTAGCCGGACTTCCCTTGCCGGAAGTCTTAGGGGAAAGGACTCAGTCTAAAACATGGGACCAGGTACACTTGGGTGAAGACCTAGGCCCCCGGGAGAGACAGCAGGCTGAGGAGTTGTTGAGGCTGCGACAGAGGATGTTTTCGGGGAGAGCGGGGTACACTCGCCTGGCACAACACAAGGTTGAGACCCAGGATCAGACCCCCCTGCGACAAAACCCCTTCCGCGTCCCTGAGTCTGTATGAGAGGGGATGCGACAAGAGATACAAGAGATGTTGAGTTTAGGGGTCATTGAAGAGTCAGATAGTCCCCTGGGCATCCCCCGTAGTGTTAGTGCCCAAGAAGGATGGGACTACACGGTTTTGTATAGACTATCGTAGGCTCAATGAGAAAACAGTGACGGATGCATACCCATGCCGCGTGTGGATGAGTTGTTAGACCGGCTGGCGGGGGCAAATTATTTGACCACCATCGATCTATGCAAAGGCTACTGGCAGATTCCCCTTAGTCCTGACGCTATTCCCAAGTCGGCATTTGTCACCCCGTTCGGCTTATTCCAGTTTCGAGTTATGCCATTCGGGATGAAGAATGCCCCGGCGACTTCCAAAGGCTGGCTGACCGGCTTCTGGATGGTCTCCAGGACTATGCTTGTGCCTACCTGGACGACATCGCCATCTACACTGCGACATGGGAAGAGCATCTAAATCACCTAGAGACAGTATTGGACAGGATCCACCAGGCCGTTTCTAGGGACAGCGGGGTATTACAGGAAATTCGCTCCCAATTACAGCAGCGTAGCCAAGCCCCTCACTGATCTGACCCGTAAGAACCAACCCCGCCAGGTAGCCTGGACCTCAGAGTGTGAGGAAGCCTTCCGCCAACTAAAGGACGCCCTCACCAATACCCCTGTATTGGCCGCACCCGATCCAACTAAACGTTTCCTTGTTCACACAGAAGCTTCTATGTTTGGATTGGAGGCAGTACTGAGCCAAGTCAGGCCGGGCGGCCAAGAACACCCAGTAGCTTACCTGAGTCGGAAACTACTGCCCCGTGAAGTAAGCTATGCGACCATTGAGAAGGAGTGCCTGGCGGCAGTAGTATGGGCACTCAAGAAGTTGCAACCATATTTGTAAGGACGACAGTTTTCCCTCCTAACGGACCATAATCCCCTAGTGAGGCTTAATCGGGTCTCCGGAGACAACGCCAGATCGCTGCGGTGGAGTTTAGCCCTACAACCTCTGGACTTCACCATCCACCACAGACCCAGCAAACTAAACGGTAACGCCGATGGACTAAGTCGACAAACGGAACTTGTATCAACCCCATAAACTTCGGTCATCCCCAAACCAATCCGTTGAGGATCAGACTGTGTATGTCGATCGCGTCGATGAAAAGGGGAGCCGTGTTACTTGTTAAAGAACCACTCAGCACCCAGAATATGTGGTGCAGTTATATGTATGTATAATAGGTTCCATGTGAGATGCATGTCCCTAATGCATCAGTTCACAGGCTTCGCCCCTGGGCAGAGGGGACACGATATTCTCCTTTTGTCCACCCTCCCCCCACCTTTGTAATTCCCACAGTAAACATCAGCAGGCTCCGGCCACCTGCGGCTTTTGTAATGTATGTCTGGCCTGCCGCTTTTCTATTGGCCGGACCTCTGTATCTGTGTGATATACTCTGTGTCCTGTGAGTAAAGTGTTGTCAGACTGGAAATACGTGGAGAAGCAGTGATCTTTTATATGCGCCTATGTAACAAAGGAATTCCAGCCAGCGTCATTCATTCAGACTCCAGACAACGCAGAGCGGACCTCCGAAAACACGGGGTGGTACTGAAAGTTACCCCAGCTTGGTAGACCCCGTTACAGTGTATATCTCCCGTGTATACAGGACACGCTGCTGTATGATGTATGAGGACAGGACCATCGTATTAATGACCCCTCATCCCCATACAGTGTATATCCCCAGTGTATACAGGACACGCTGCTGTATGATGTATGAGGACAGGACCATCGTATTAATGACCCCTCATCCCCATACAGTGTATATCCCCAGTGTATACAGGACACGGTGCTGTATGATGTATGAGGACAGGACCATCGTATTAATGACCCCTCATCTCCATACAGTGTATATCCCCCGTGTACACAGGACACGCTGCTGTATGATGTGCGAGATGTATGAGGACAATATATTCATGATTAGTTAGATCTGTATTCTTCTTATCTTCCCGTGTGAGTGCATCTAGTTATATGATCAATCGCCTGTTAGCGGCAGAAATATATCAGTATACATGGAGCAGTAGTCACCCCCCTCACTGGAGTCAGGACCTTCTAAAGATGGATGGACTTCTCCAGTGAAAATTTGGAATAACCACATTAAATCATTGTCATGAAATCACAAATAATTTCTTGGGTCACCGAGTGTGTACTTCTATACACCCCAACTTTATGATGACATTAACCATTAAATCACTCACACCCCATATAAACAGACAGTAGGGCGACTGCCTTTTTAGTCTCTAACCTCGAGCTCAATGAGATCCTGCAGCATCTGCCTGTTCCAGAAGAAGCGCTCATCCACCTGAAAAGTAACACATCAAATAAATGAGAAAATCAGGGTCAAGTACGGATTTCCTGATCTCAGAGTTCCCACAGCACTCCACCATGGTACAAAGCCCCCCTAACCACAGCATCTCCACAACACTCCACCATGGTACAAAACCCCCTGATCTCAACGTTCCCACACACTCCACCATGGAACAATGACCTGAGAGTCCCAATAAAAGGCCACCATCGTACAGAGCCCCCCCATTTTCTGCAACACTTCACCGCCTTACTGTCAGTGTTCTCACAAAATTACATCATGGTAGAAATCAGCTTGATGTCAGCGTTCCTACAATACTCCACCATGTTACACAGCCCCCTGATCTCAGCGTCCCCACAACACTCCACCATGGTACAAAGTCTCCCAGATCTGAATATTCCCACAATACTCCACAATGTTACCAAGACCTAGTGATTTCAGTGTTCCCACAACACTTCAACATGGTACAAAGCCCGTGAGATCACGGCATTTCCAAAACACCACCATGGTAAAAAGGCCCCTGATCTCAGTTTCTCTCCAACACTCCACCACAAGATGGAACGCCCCTGACCTCACCGTGCCCACCACTCTCCTCCCCAGGACAGAGACCCAACTGACCTCAGCATCTTCATCACTCTTCTCAGGACGGAGTCTCCTTGATTTTTGTGTATCGATAGCGCACCACCATAGTATGGTACCTGATCTTGGTGTCCCCATAAATCCCCTAAAACAAAACGAAGCCCGCTCTGAACAAAGCAACCACTCACCCTCTTCCAGAGCGGCAGATCCAGAACCTCAGTGGTGTTCTGCCGCTGCACAGAGTTGGTCAGGTTATATGTCCAGCTGTAGTAAAAGGAGTCAGAGTCCATGAACATCTTAAATAATTCTTCAAGTAAGCGACGCTCAAGTCTCTCCTTTTCCTTATCGTCCTTACCCTAACAAAAAAGAATCACGAGAAGGAAATTAAAACATAAAATCCCACAGGAGCTTACACTCTATAGATACAGGAGGAGGAGGAGTCCTGACCAAAGGAGCTTACACTCTATAGATACAGGAGGAGGAGGAGTCCTGACCACAGGAGCTTACACTCTATAGATACAGGAGGAGGAGGAGTCCTGACCACAGGAGCTTACACTCTATAGATACAGGAGGAGGAGTCCTGACCACAGGAGCTTACACTCTATAGATACGGGAAGAGGAGGAGTCCTGACCACAGGAGCTTACACTCTATAGATACAGGAGGAGGAGGAGTCCTGACCACAGGAGCTTACACTCTATAGATACAGGAGGAGGAGGAGTCCTGACCACAGGAGCTTACACTCTATAGATACGGGAAGAGGAGGAGTCCTGACCACAGGAGCTTACACTCTATAGATACAGGAGGAGGAGGAGTCCTGACCACAGGAGCTTACACTCTATAGATACAGGAGGAGTCCTGACCAAAGGAGCTTACACTCTATAGATACAGGAGGAGGAGGAGTCCTGACCACAGGAGCTTACACTCTATAGATACAGGAGGAGTCCTGACCAAAAGAGCTTACACTCTATAGATACAGGAGGAGGAGGAGTCCTGACCACAGGAGCTTACACTCTATAGATACGGGAAGAGGAGGAGTCCTGACCACAGGAGCTTACACTCTATAGATACAGGAGCAGGAGGAGTCCTGACCACAGGAGCTTACACTCTATAGATACAGGAGGAGGAGGAGTCCTGACCAAAGGAGCTTACACTCTAGAGATACAGGAGGAGGAGGAGTCCTGACCACAGGAGCTTACACTCTATAGATACAGGAGGAGGAGTCGTCCTGACCACAGGAGCTTACACTCTATAGATACAGGAGGAGTCCTGACCAAAGGAGCTTACACTCTATAGATACAGGAGGAGGAGGAGTCCTGACCACAGGAGCTTACAGTCTATAGATACATGAGGAGGAGGAGTCCTGACCACAGGAGTTTACACTCTATAGATACTGGAGGAATCCTGACCACAGGAGCTTACACTCTATAGATACAGGAGGAGGAGGAGTCCTGACCACAGGAGCTTACACTCTATAGATACAGGAGGAGGAGGAGTCCTGAACACAGGAGCTTACACTCTATAGATACAGGAGGAGGACGAGTCCTGACCACAGGAGCTTACACTCTACAGATATAGGAGGAGTAGGAGTCCTGACCACAGGAGCTTACACTCTATAGATACAGGAGGAGGAGGAGTCCTGACCACAGGCGCTTACACTCTATAGATACAGGAGGAGGAGTCCTGACCACAGGAGCTTACACTCTATAGATACAGGAGGAGGAGGAGTCCTGACCACAGGCGCTTACACTCTATAGATACAGGAGGAGGAGTCCTGACCACAGGAGCTTACACTCTATAGATAAAGGAGGAAGACGAGTCCTGACCACAGGAGCTTACACTCTATAGATATAGGAGGAGGAGGAGTCCTGACCACAGGAGCTTACACTCTATAGATAAAGGAGGAAGACGAGTCCTGACCACAGGAGCTTACACTCTATAGATATAGGAGGAGGAGTCCTGACCATAGGAGCTTACACTCTATAGATACAGGAGGAGGAGGAGTCCTGACCACAGGAGCTTACACTCTATAGATACGGGAAGAGGAGGAGTCCTGACCACAGGAGCTTACACTCTATAGATACAGGAGCAGGAGGAGTCCTGACCACAGGAGCTTACACTCTATAGATACAGGAGGAGGAGTCGTCCTGACCACAGGAGCTTACACTCTATAGATACAGGAGGAGTCCTGACCAAAGGAGCTTACACTCTATAGATACAGGAGGAGGAGGAGTCCTGACCACAGGAGTTTACACTCTATAGATACAGGAGGAGGAGGAATCCTGACCACAGGAGCTTACACTCTATAGATACAGGAGGAGGAGGAGTCCTGACCACAGGAGCTTACACTCTATAGATACAGGAGGAGGAGGAGTCCTGACCACAGGAGCTTACACTCTATAGATACAGGAGGAGGACGAGTCCTGACCACAGGAGCTTACACTCTACAGATACAGGAGGAGGAGGAGTCCTGACCACAGGAGCTTACACTCTATAGATACAGGAGGAGGAGGAGTCCTGACCACAGGCGCTTACACTCTATAGATATAGGAGGAGGACGAGTCCTGACCACAGGAGCTTACACTCTATAGATAAAGGAGGAAGACGAGTCCTGACCACAGGAGCTTACACTCTATAGATACAGGAGGAGGAGTCCTGACCACAGGAGCTTACACTCTATAGATACAGGAGGAGGAGGAGTCCTGACCACAGGAGCTTACACTCTATAGATACAGGAGGAGGAGGAGTCCTGACCATAGGAGCTTACACTCTATAGATACAGGAGGAGGAGGAGTCCTGACCATAGGAGCTTACACTCTATAGATACAGGAGGAGGAGGAGTCCTGACCATAGGAGCTCACACTCTATAGATACAGGAGGAGGAGGAGTCCTGACTACAGAAGCTTACACTCTATAGATACAGGAGGAGGAAGAGTCCTGACCATAGGAGCTTACACTCTATAGATACAGGAGGAGGAGGAGTCCTGACCATAGGAGCTTACACTCTATAGATACAGGAGGAGGAAGAGTCCTGACCATAGGAGCTTACACTCTATAGATACAGGAGGAGGAGGAATCCTGACCATAGGAGCTTACACTCTATAGATACAGGAGGAGGAAGAGTCCTGACCACAGGAGCTTACACTCTATAGATACAGGAGGAGGAGGAGTCCTGACCATAGGAGCTTACACTCTATAGATACAGGAGGAGGAGGAGTCCTGACTACAGAAGCTTACACTCTATAGATACAGGAGGAGGAGGAGTCCTGACCATAGGAGCTTACACTCTATAGATACAGGAGGAGGAAGAGTCCTGACCATAGGAGCTTACACTCTATAGATACAGGAGGAGGAGGAGTCCTGACCATAGGAGCTTACACTCTATAGATACAGGAGGAGGAAGAGTCCTGACCATAGGAGCTTACACTCTATAGATACAGGAGGAGGAGGAGTCCTGACCATAGGAGCTTACACTCTATAGATACAGGAGGAGGAAGAGTCCTGACCACAGGAGCTTACACTCTATAGATACAGGAGGAGGAGGAGTCCTGACCATAGGAGCTTACACTCTATAGATACAGGAGGAGGAGGAGTCCTGACTACAGAAGCTTACACTCTATAGATACAGGAGGAGGAGGAGTCCTGACCATAGGAGCTTACACTCTATAGATACAGGAGGAGGAAGAGTCCTGACCATAGGAGCTTACACTCTATAGATACAGGAGGAGGAGGAGTCCTGACCAAAGGAGCTTACACTCTATAGATACAGGAGGAGGAGGAGTCCTGACCATAGGAGCTTACACTCTATAGATACAGGAGGAGGAGGAGGAGGAGGAGTCCTGACCACTGGAGCTTACACTCTATAGATACAGGAGGAGGAGGATTTCTGACCACAGGAGCTTACACTCTATAGATACAGGGGGAGGAGGAGTCCTGACCACAGGAGCTTACACTCTATAGATACAGGAGGAGGAGTCCTGACCACAGGAGCTTACACTCTATAGAAACAGGAGGAGGAGGAGTCCTGAACACAGGAGCTTACACTCTACAGATACAGGAGGAGGAGGAGTCCTGACCATAGGAGCTTACACTCTATGGATACAGGAGGAGGAGGAGCTTACACTGTATAGATACAGGAGGAGGAGTCCTGACCACAGGAGCTTACACTCTATAGAAACAGGAGGAGGAGGAGTCCTGAACACAGGAGCTTACACTCTACAGATACAGGAGGAGGAGGAGTCCTGACCATAGGAGCTTACACTCTATAGATACAGGAGGAGGAGGAGCTTACACTCTATAGATACAGGAGGAGTCGTCCTGACCACAGGAGCTTACACTCTATAGATACAGGAGGAGGAGGAGTCCTGAACACAGGAGCTTACACTCTACAGATACAGGAGGAGGAGGAGTCCTGACCATAGGAGCTTACACTCTATAGATACAGGAGGAGGAGGAGCTTACACTGTATAGATACAGGAGGAGGAGTGCTGACCACAGGAGCTTACACTCTATAGATACAGGAGGAGGAGGAGTCCTGACCACAGGAGCTTACATTCTATAGATACAGGAGGAGGAGTCCTGACCACAGGAGCTTACACTCTATAGATACAGGAGGAGGAGGAGGAGTCCTGACCACAGGAGCTTACACTCTATAGATACAGGAGGAGGAGGAGTGCTGACCACAGGAGCTTACACTCTATAGATACAGGAGGAGGAGGAGCTTACACTGTATAGATACAGGAGGAGGAGTGCTGACCACAGGAGCTTACAATCTATAGATACAGGAGGAGGAGGAGTCCTGACCACAGGAGCTTACATTCTATAGATACAGGAGGAGGAGTCCTGACCACAGGAGCTTACACTCTATAGATACAGGAGGAGGAGGAGTGCTGACCACAGGAGCTTACACTCTATAGATACAGGAGGAGGAGTCCTGACTACAGGAGCTTACACTCTATAGATACAGGAGGAGGAGGAGTGCTGACCACAGGAGCTTACACTCTATAGATACAGGAGGAGGAGGAGTGCTGACCACAGGAGCTTACACTCTATAGATACAGGAGGAGGAGGAGTCCTGACCACAGGAGCTTACACTCTATAGATACAGGAGGAGGAGGAGTCCTGACCACAGGAGCTTACACTCTATAGATACAGGAGGAGGAGTCCTGACCACAGGAGCTTACACTCTATAGATACAGGAGGAGGAGGAGTGCTGACCACAGGAGCTTACACTCTATAGATACAGGAGGAGGAGGAGTGCTGACCACAGGAGCTTACACTCTATAGATACAGCAGGAGGAGGAGGAGTCCTGACCACAGGAGCTTACACTCTATAGATACAGGAGGAGGAGTCCTGACCACAGGAGCTTACACTCTATAGATACAGGAGGACGAGTCCTGACCACAGGAGCTTACACTCTATAGATACAGGAGGAGGAGTCCTGACCATAGGAGCTTACACTCTTCAGATAAAGAGGAGGAGGAGCTTACACTCTATAGATACAGGAGGAGGAGGAGTCCTGACCACAGGAGCTTACACTCTATAGATACAGGAGGAGGAGTCCTGACCACAGGAGCTTACACTCTATAGATACAGGAGGACGAGTCCTGACCACAGGAGCTTACACTCTATAGATACAGGAGGAGGAGGAGTCCTGAACACAGGAGCTTACACTCTATAGATACAGGAGGAGGAGGAGTCCTGACCACAGGAGCTTACACTCTATAGATACAGGAGGAGGAGGAGTCCTGACCACAGGAGCTTACACTCTATAGATACAGGAGGAGGAGGAGTCCTGACCACAGGAGCTTACACTCTATAGATACAGGAGGAGGAGGAGTCCTGAACACAGGAGCTTACACTCTATAGATACAGGAGGAGGAGGAGTCCTGACCACAGGAGATTACACTCTATAGATACAGGAGGAGGAGTCCTGAACACAGGAGCTTACACTCTATAGATACAGGAGGAGGAGGCGTCCTGACCACAGGAGCTTACACTCTACAGATACAGGAGGAGGAGGAGTCCTGAACACAGGAGCTTACACTCTATAGATACAGGAGGAGGAGTCCTGAACACAGGAGCTTACACTCTATAGATACAGGAGGAGGAGGCGTCCTGACCACAGGAGCTTACACTCTATAGATACAGGAGGAGGAGGAGTCCTGACCACAGGAGATTACACTCAATAGGAGGAGGAGGGGGAGTCCTGACCACAGGAGCTTACACTCTATAGATACAGGAGGAGGAGGCGTCCTGACCACAGGAGCTTACACTCTATAGATACAGGAGGAGGAGGAGTCCTGACCACAGGAGATTACACTCAATAGGAGGAGGAGGGGGAGTCCTGAACACAGGAGCTTACACTCTATAGATACAGGAGGAGGAGGAGTCCTGACCACAGGAGCTTACACTCTATAGATACAGGAGGAGGAGGAGTCCTGACCACAGGAGCTTACACTCTATAGATACAGGAGGAGGAGGAGTCCTGACCATAGGAGCTTACACTCTATAGATACAGGAGGAGGAGGAGTGCTGACCACAGGAGCTTACACTCTATAGATACTGGAGGAGGAGGAGGAGTCCTGACCATAGGAGCTTACACTCTATAGATACAGGAGGAGGAGGAGTGCTGACCACAGGAGCTTACACTCTATAGATACAGGAGGAGGAGGAGTCCTGACCATAGGAGCTTACACTCTATAGATACAGGAGGAGGAGGAGTCCTGACCACAGGAGCTTACACTCTATAGATACTGGAGGAGGAGTCCTGACCACAGGAGCTTACACTCTATAGATACAGGAGGAGGAGGAGTCCTGACCACAGGAGATTACACTCAACAGGAGGAGGAGGATTTCTGACCACAGGAGCTTACACTCTATAGATATAGGAGGAGGCGTCGTGACCACAGGAGCTTACACTCTATAGATACAGGAGGAGGAGGAGTCCTGACCATTGGAGCTTACACTCTATAGATACAGGAGGAGGAGGAGTGCTGACCACAGGAGCTTACACTCTATAGATACAGGAGGAGGAGGAGGAGTGCTGACCACAGGAGCTTACACTCTATAGATACAGGAGGAGGAGGAGGAGTCCTGACCACAGGAGCTTACACTCTATAGATACAGGAGGAGGAGTCCTGACCACAGGAGCTTACACTCTATAGATACAGGAGGACGAGTCCTGACCACAGGAGCTTACACTCTATAGATACAGGAGGAGGAGTGCTGACCACAGGAGGTTACACTCTATTGATACAGGAGGAGGAGTGCTGACCACAGGAGCTTACACTCTATAGATACAGGAGGAGGAGGAGTCCTGACCACAGGAGATTACACTCTATAGGTACAGGAGGAGGAGGAGTCCTGACCACAGGCGCTTACACTATAGATACAGGAGGAGTCGTCGTCCTGACCACAGGAGCTTACACTCTATAGATACAGGAGGAGTCGTCCTGACCACAGGAGCTTACACTCTATAGATACAGGAGGAGGAGGAGTCCTGACCATAGGAGCTTACACTCTATAGATACAGGAGGAGGAGGAGTGCTGACCACAGGAGCTTACACTCTATAGATACAGGAGGAGGAGGAGTCCTGACCACAGGAGCTTACACTCTATAGATACAGGAGGAGGAGTCCTGACCACAGGAGCTTACACTCTATAGATACAGGAGGACGAGTCCTGACCACAGGAGCTTACACTCTATAGATACAGGAGGAGGAGGAGTCCTGAACACAGGAGCTTACACTCTATAGATACAGGAGGAGGAGGAGTCCTGACCACAGGAGCTTACACTCTATAGATACAGGAGGAGGAGGAGTCCTGACCACAGGAGCTTACACTCTATAGATACAGGAGGAGGAGGAGTCCTGACCACAGGAGCTTACACTCTATAGATACAGGAGGAGGAGGAGTCCTGAACACAGGAGCTTACACTCTATAGATACAGGAGGAGGAGGAGTCCTGACCACAGGAGATTACACTCTATAGATACAGGAGGAGGAGTCCTGAACACAGGAGCTTACACTCTATAGATACAGGAGGAGGAGGCGTCCTGACCACAGGAGCTTACACTCTACAGATACAGGAGGAGGAGGAGTCCTGAACACAGGAGCTTACACTCTATAGATACAGGAGGAGGAGTCCTGAACACAGGAGCTTACACTCTATAGATACAGGAGGAGGAGGCGTCCTGACCACAGGAGCTTACACTCTATAGATACAGGAGGAGGAGGAGTCCTGACCACAGGAGATTACACTCAATAGGAGGAGGAGGGGGAGTCCTGACCACAGGAGCTTACACTCTATAGATACAGGAGGAGGAGGCGTCCTGACCACAGGAGCTTACACTCTATAGATACAGGAGGAGGAGGAGTCCTGACCACAGGAGATTACACTCAATAGGAGGAGGAGGGGGAGTCCTGAACACAGGAGCTTACACTCTATAGATACAGGAGGAGGAGGAGTCCTGACCACAGGAGCTTACACTCTATAGATACAGGAGGAGGAGGAGTCCTGACCACAGGAGCTTACACTCTATAGATACAGGAGGAGGAGGAGTCCTGACCATAGGAGCTTACACTCTATAGATACAGGAGGAGGAGGAGTGCTGACCACAGGAGCTTACACTCTATAGATACTGGAGGAGGAGGAGGAGTCCTGACCATAGGAGCTTACACTCTATAGATACAGGAGGAGGAGGAGTGCTGACCACAGGAGCTTACACTCTATAGATACAGGAGGAGGAGGAGTCCTGACCATAGGAGCTTACACTCTATAGATACAGGAGGAGGAGGAGTCCTGACCACAGGAGCTTACACTCTATAGATACTGGAGGAGGAGTCCTGACCACAGGAGCTTACACTCTATAGATACAGGAGGAGGAGGAGTCCTGACCACAGGAGATTACACTCAACAGGAGGAGGAGGATTTCTGACCACAGGAGCTTACACTCTATAGATACAGGAGGAGGAGGAGTCCTGACCACAGGAGCTTACACTCTATAGATATAGGAGGAGGCGTCGTGACCACAGGAGCTTACACTCTATAGATACAGGAGGAGGAGGAGTCCTGACCATTGGAGCTTACACTCTATAGATACAGGAGGAGGAGGAGTGCTGACCACAGGAGCTTACACTCTATAGATACAGGAGGAGGAGGAGTGCTGACCACAGGAGCTTACACTCTATAGATACAGGAGGAGGAGGAGGAGTCCTGACCACAGGAGCTTACACTCTATAGATACAGGAGGAGGAGTCCTGACCACAGGAGCTTACACTCTATAGATACAGGAGGACGAGTCCTGACCACAGGAGCTTACACTCTATAGATACAGGAGGAGGAGTGCTGACCACAGGAGGTTACACTCTATTGATACAGGAGGAGGAGTGCTGACCACAGGAGCTTACACTCTATAGATACAGGAGGAGGAGGAGTCCTGACCACAGGAGATTACACTCTATAGGTACAGGAGGAGGAGGAGTCCTGACCACAGGCGCTTACACTATAGATACAGGAGGAGTCGTCGTCCTGACCACAGGAGCTTACACTCTATAGATACAGGAGGAGTCGTCCTGACCACAGGAGCTTACACTCTATAGATACAGGAGGAGGAGGAGTCCTGACCACAGGAGCTTACACTCTATAGATACAGGAGGAGGAGGAGTGCTGACCACAGGAGCTTACACTCTATAGATACAGGAGGAGGAGGAGTCCTGACCACAGGAGCTTACACTCTATAGATACAGGAGGAGGAGGAGTCCTGAACACAGTAGCTTACACTCTACAGATACAGGAGGAGGAGGAGTCCTGACAACAGGAGATTACACTCAACAGGAGGAGGAGGATTTCTGACCACAGGAGCTTACACTCTATAGATATAGGAGGAGGCGTCGTGACCACAGGAGCTTACACTCTATAGATACAGGAGGAGGAGGAGTCCTGACCATTGGAGCTTACACTCTATAGATACAGGAGGAGGAGGAGTGCTGACCACAGGAGCTTACACTCTATAGATACAGGAGGAGGAGGAGTCCTGACCACAGGAGCTTACACTCTATAGATACAGGAGGAGGAGGAGTCCTGACCACAGGAGGTTACACTCTATTGATACAGGAGGAGGAGTGCTGACCACAGGAGCTTACACTCTATAGATACAGGAGGAGGAGGAGTCCTGACCACAGGAGCTTACACGCTATAGATACAGGAGGAGTCGTCGTCCTGACCACAGGAGCTTACACTCTATAGATACAGGAGGAGTCGTCCTGACCACAGGAGCTTACACTCTATAGATACAGGAGGAGGAGGAGTCCTGACCACAGGAGCTTACACTCTATAGATACAGGAGGAGGAGGAGTCCTGACCACAGGAGCTTACACTCTATAGATACAGGAGGAGGAGGAGTGCTGACCACAGGAGCTTACACTCTATAGATACAGGAGGAGGAGGAGTCCTGACCACAGGAGCTTACACTCTATAGATACAGGAGGAGGAGGAGTCCTGAACACAGTAGCTTACACTCTACAGATACAGGAGGAGGAGGAGTCCTGACAACAGGAGATTACACTCAACAGGAGGAGGAGGATTTCTGACCACAGGAGCTTACACTCTATAGATATAGGAGGAGGCGTCGTGACCACAGGAGCTTACACTCTATAGATACAGGAGGAGGAGGAGTCCTGACCATTGGAGCTTACACTCTATAGATACAGGAGGAGGAGGAGTGCTGACCACAGGAGCTTACACTCTATAGATACAGGAGGAGGAGGAGTCCTGACCACAGGAGCTTACACTCTATAGATACAGGAGGAGGAGTGCTGACCACAGGAGGTTACACTCTATTGATACAGGAGGAGGAGTGCTGACCACAGGAGCTTACACTCTATAGATACAGGAGGAGGAGGAGTCCTGACCACAGGAGCTTACACGCTATAGGTACAGGAGGAGGAGGAGTCCTGACCACAGGCACTTACACTCTATAGATACAGGAGGAGTCGTCGTCCTGACCACAGGAGCTTACACTCTATAGATACAGGAGGAGTCGTCCTGACCACAGGAGCTTACACTCTATAGATACAGGAGGAGTCGTCCTGACCACAGGAGCTTACACTCTATAGATACAGGAGGAGGAGGAGTCCTGACCATAGGAGCTTACACTCTACAGATACAGGAGGAGGAGGAGTCCTGACCACAGGAGCTTACACTCTATAGATACTGGAGGAATCCTGACCACAGGAGCTTACACTCTATAGATACAGGAGGAGGAGGAGGAGTCCGGACCACAGGAGCTTACACTCTATAGATACAGGAGGAGGAGGAGTCCTGACCATAGTAGCTTACACTCTATAGATACAGGAGGAGAAGGAGTCCTGACCACAGGAGCTTACACTCTATAGATACAGGAAGAGGAGTCCTGACCACAGGAGCTTACACTCTATAGATACAGGAGGAGGAGTCCTGACCATAGGAGCTTACACTCTATAGATACAGGAGAAGGAGGAGTCCTGACCACAGGAGCTCACACTCTACAGATACAGGAGGAGGAGGAGGAGTCCTGACCACAGGAGCTTACACTCTATAGATACAGGAGGAGGAGGAGGAGTCCTGACGACAGGAGCTTACACTCTATAGATACAGGAGGAGGAGGAGTGTTGACCACAGGAGCTTACACTCTATAGATACAGGAGGAGGAGGAGTGCTGACCACAGGAGCTTACACTCTATAGATACAGGAGGAGGAGGAGTCCTGACCACAGGAGCTTACTGTCATGGTTAGGACATAGAATAGTAGAGTTGGAAGGGACCTCCTGGGCCATCTGGTCCAACCCCCTGCTCAAAGCAGGATTCGCTAAATCATCCCAGTCAGGTGTCTGTCCAGCCTCTGTTTGAAGACTTCCATTGAAGGAGAACTCACCACTTCTCGTGGCAGCTTGTTCCACTCATTGATCACGCTAACTGTCAAAAAGTTTTTTCTAATATCTAATCTGTCTCTCCTCCCATTCAGTTTCATCCCATTGCTTCTAGTGTTTCCTTGTGCAAATGAGAATAAAGGTGATCCTTCTACAATGTGACAGCCCTTTAGATATTTGTAGACAGCTATTAAGTCTCCTCTCAGTCTTCTCTTTTGCAAACTAAACATTCCCAAATCCTGCAACCTTTCCTCATAAGACAGGGTTTGCAGACCGGTCACCATTCTGGTCGCTCTTTTCTGAACTTGCTCCAGTTTGTTGATGTCTTTTTTAAAATGTGGAGCCCAAAACTGGACACAATATTCCAGATGAGGGCTGACCAAAGAGGATTAGAGGGAAATAATGACTTCACGTGATCTAGACTGTATGCTTCTGTTAATACATCCTAGAATTGGATTTGCCTTTTTTGCTGCTGCATCACACTGTTGACTCATATTCAGTCTGTGATCTATTAGTATACCCAAGTCTTTTTCACATGTGCTGTTGCTTAGCCCTATTCCTCCCATTCTGTATATGCTTTTTTCATTTTTATTGCCCAGATGTAGAACTTTGCATTTCTCCCTGTTAAAAACCATTTTGTTAGTTGCTGCCCACTTCTCCAGTTTATTTATATCTTTTTGAATCTTCTCTCTCCTCTAGTATTAGCTATCCCTCCTAGCTTTGTGTCATCAGCAAATTTAATCAGTTTACCCTCAATTCCTTCATCTAAATCGTTGATAAAGATGTTGAACAATACAGGGCCCAGGACAGAGCCCTGTGGTACCCCACTTGAGACATTCTTCCAACTGGACGTGCAGCCATTTACGACCACTCTTTGCGTCCGATCACTAAGCCAGTTATGAATCCACCTAACAGTTGCCTTGTCCATTCCATACTTAGTCATTTTTTCAATAAGGATTGTATGAGAGACTTTGTCAAAAGCTTTGCTGAAGTCAAGATATACTATATCTACAGCATTTCCTTGATCCACCCAATCAGTGATTCCGTCATAGAAGGAAATTAAGTTAGTCTGACATAACTTATTAGTTACAAACCCATGCTGACTCTGTTTAATCACTTCATTCTTATCCAGGTACTGACAGACATGTTGTTTAAAATTTGTTCAAAGATCTTTCCTGGTATAGAAGTCAGACTCACCGGCCTATAGTTGCCTGGGTCCACCTTCTTCCCCTTTTTGAAGATAGGAACATTTGATCTTCGCCAGTCTTCTGGCACTTCTCCTGTTCTCCGAGAATTTCAAAGTTTATGGAGAGGGGTTCAAAAATTTCTTCTGCTATCTCCTCACTACTCTGGGGTGTAATTCATCTGGACCTGGAGACTTGAATTCATTTAGGTTAGCTAAGTGTTTCCTCACTATCTTTCTGTTTATAGATATCTTGGATTCTTCTATTCCCTTAATAGGACAGTGAAGAACAGTTGATGTTACATTTCCTTTCTGAGAGAAAACAGATGCAAAATAGGAATTTAAAAGTTCAGCCTTCTCAACATCCTGTCTTACCATTTCATCATTTTCATCCTGTAAAAATCCTAGACATTTTTGTCTTTAAGGATATCCAGCCGTTGGATCCCTCCAATTCTCTTTCTGAATCCCTTAAAATCTGCCTTTCTGAAATCTAACCTTGAAGTCTGAGTCTTCAGAGGTCTTCCTCCTCTAGTTATCCAAAATTCTAAAATAGCATGGTCGCTACCTCCTAGGGTCCCAGCCACTTTTACCTCCTCAACCATTTCCTCCCTGTTTATAAGGATTAGATCCAAGGTAGCAGTTCCCCTTGTTTTCTCCCCTACCTTTTGGAAGATAAAGTTGTCAGCAAGAGAAGATAAGAATTTCCTTGACCTGTTAGTTTTGCCTGAGAGAGATTCCCAACAAATGTCTGGATAGTTGAAATCTCCCATGACAACTATGTCATATTTTTTGGAGAACTTGGCCATTTGATGCATAAAGAGTTCATCCATATCTTCAGCTTGCACAGGCGGCCTGTAGTAAATGCCTACAATGATGTCCTTTCCATTGTTCTGTCCTTGTAGTCTTACCCAAACAGTTTCCACAGAACTCCCAGTCTCTGAAGCTTCAATCTCTGTGCAGATATACGCGTTTCTAACATACAATGCGACACCTCCTCCTCGTTTATCAAGTCTGTTTCTTGCAAATAAGTTGTATCCTTCTAGTCTTGTATTCCAATCATGTGTATTGTCCCACCAAGTTTCAGAGATTCCAATGACATCATATTTCTTTTCCTGTGTTAGTAGTTACAATTCTCTTTGTTTGTTGCCCATGCTTTGTGCATTAGTATAGAAACATTTTAGTTTGTGATTGTTTCCTCTTTCTCCAATATTTTTATTAATTAGATTCTTTTGTCTTTGTTCTTCCTTTCCACTTATAATAGCAGAGTTCTCAATAGCATTTGTCAGGTGTATGGCTTTTTCTGGTCTCTTGCTTCCCTTCCCATGTTGTTCTAGTTTAAAGCTCTCCTTACAAGTGTAGCAAGGCGACTTCCAAATACATGTTCTCCAGTCTTCGTAAGGTGCACCCCATCTCTAGCAAGTAGTCCATCGTATAAGTAATTCACTCCGTGATCCAGAAATCCAAATCTTTGCTGAGGGCACCATCGACGTAGCCAGTTGTTCACCTGCAGAATCTTATGCCACCTCCTTGTTCCATGGCCATCCACTGGGAGGATGGAAGAGAAGACCACCTGCGCTCCAAGTTCTTTCACTTTCTTGCCTAAGTCTTCAAAGTCTCTGCAGATGGTTTCCAGGTCATTTCTTGCGGTGTCATTTGTCCCCACATGTAGTAGCAGGAATGGGTAGTCCTCTGTAGGTCTGAAGAGTCCTGATATCCTGTCAGACATATCTTTAATTTTTGCACCTGGAAGACAGCACATTTCTCTTGAGGTTATATCCGGTCTGCAAATAGCGGCCTCTGTTCCTCTCAACAGGGAATCCCCCATGACCACCACTCTCCGTTTCTTCTTCACAACATTTTTCTTCCTCCATCCAGGAGGACTCTGAAGGCGTACAAGGTTGCTGTTTGTTGTCAAAGTCTTATCCTGATGTATTTCTTCATCGTTTTCCTGCCTGAGAGCCTGGTACTTGTTCCTGAGAAGTATGGGTGCTGACTGCCTCCTGATCCTCCTGGTTCTCTGGGTCACGTCTCCATTCCTCTGTTTCTTCAGGTGCACTTCGAATTTCTTCTTTTTCTGTAACATGAAGAGATAATTCTGCTCTGTCCAAGAACTCTTCACCTTCCTTAATGATCTTCAACGTAGCTAACCTCTCCAAGATTTTGCAACTTTTCCTCCAACAGGGACACAAGCTTGCATTTGTGGCATGTGAAGTTTGGCTTTTCCACTGGTAAGTCTGTGAACATGTAGCAAGAAATGCAGCTCACCAAATGGCTCCTGGCCTCTTCCATATTGAGATTTCTTAAAAACGATGAAATATGAGTCAAAATTCGCGCGCCGAATGGTTAATGTCCTGTTCTCACAGGGTTAACTTTTGCCGGCCTCTCTTTGGATCTGGGAGGGGTATTTATACTCACTCCAGACTAGCATTCTCTGTCAGTTATACTGTTATTCTGGCTGTGTGTCTGACCGACCTCCCTGGTGTGCGTGTAGTCAGCATTGCTTGTTTGATTCCAGTGTATGACCCGGTCTGTTCCCTCACTCTGTACTCAGTCTCTCATTTTGGTACTATTGTCTTCTCAAGTTCTGACCTCCTGGCTTGGCTATTGTTACTCCGTTGCAGTTTGTCCCTATTGTACCGTCCATTGCCCGTTCTGGTTTTCTGATCTATTGCTGCGTCCTGACTATCCATTCTGTCTAACCCTTTGGTACTGTCCTGCTATCTCGTGCTTTGACCCGGCTTGATCTGGTTTCCGCCCCTGTCTATGCCCCTTGGTAACATTGTCCTGTGGTTACCTTTCTAGGAGTTTCCCTGCAGCTCCTAGCTCTGTGGAGCTTAGGCCACGCCCCCAGCAGTCACGTGCTTCAGGTCCTGGAGCATGCATAGTCACCGCCGCTGCCCGCTCCACAGGTATTTTTTTGCATGGTTTTTTGTACTCAGGACATGTGCTCTGGCTCAGTGAGCAAGTGCAGTGCGGTGTTCCTGACGTTATAGCTGACCCTTTCAGTTTTTTTTTCTCTGAAGAAAAAAAAAAAAAAAGTGTGTTATCCTCATGGATGCCATACAAGCTTTGGCTGATCAGGTCAAGCACCTGACCCAAATGTTCCACAAACTTAATGTGGAACAGCACACGATGGCCCATACCCAGTAACAGTTGGTGGATACTGTACAGGGGGCTGTCGATGCATGGGCTCCTAGTGCTGGGGATAGAGATGTGTCATTAGCCTCCCCCGAATCTCCGGTCAAATTGCCAGACCCTTTCTCAGGGGATAAAAGGGAGTTCAGGTCGTTCAGAGAAGGATGCAAGCTTTTTTTTTCTCTGAGGCCCCGTTCCTCCTGGGATGAGTTCCAGAGGGTGGGGGTCGTCATTTCTCTACTTCGGGGGGCTCCACAAGCATGGGCTTTCTCTCTCTCTCTTCCTCTGCTCCTGAATCTATGTCTGTGAATTTGTTCTTTGAGGCTCTGGGGCACATTTATGATGAGCCTGATAGAGTGCGTCTGGCAGAGAATATGGTGATGAATGTGACACAGGGGAGGCACTCTGCTGAATGGTTCTGCTCAGAGTTTAGACGTTGGACCGCCGAAGTATCCTGGAACGACACTGGCTTGAGAGGGTTGTTCCGCAGGGGCCTGTCTGACCATCTGCAGGACGCTCTGGCATTACATCCTCCCCGATACCCTGGAGGATGCCATGATGCAGGCGGTCCGTATGGACCGGAGACTCCGTGCTAGAGGAATGATGCAACAAGAGTCTCCCTTGTACCCCAAATTGTGTGACACTGCACATGTATCTGAGCCCATGGAGGTTGGGTCAGTCTCGGTTAAGGAGAAAGAGAGAAGGCACCGTAGAGACAACCTACTATGCTTTTACTGTGGAGCCTCTGGACATTGGAAAAGGAATTGCCCCTTGTAACGGTGTCTCACAAGCTGGAGTACCTCTTTCAGTACCACCCCGTGTTTTCAGAGGTCCGCTCTGCGTTGGCTGGAGTCTAAATGAATGACGCTGGCTGGAATTCCTTGGTTACATGGGCGCATATAAAAGATCACTGCTTCTCCACATATTTCCAGTCTAACAACACTTCACTCACAGGACACAGAATATATCACACAGATACAGAGGGCAGGCCAATAGAAAAGCGGAAGGCCAGACATGCATTACAAAAGCCGCAGGTGGCCGGAGCCTGCCGATGTTTACTGTGGGAATTACAAAGGTGGGGGGAGGGCGGACAAAAGGAGAAAATCGTGTCCCCTCTGCCCAGGGGCGCAGCCTGTAGGCTGATGCATTAGGGACATGCATCTCACATAGAACCTATTATACATACATATAACTGCACAACATATTCTGGGTGCTGAGTGGTTCTGTAACACATAACACCCCTCCTGCCCTTCTTCAGAGAAACCATCAGAGAAACGATGAGTCTGGGCAACAATTGAGGAGGTTGTCCAGACTCCCAGGTACATTTTTTCTCATGTACAAAGATGGTGCTCCAGGTTGAATTGGAACTTGCTGGCGGTCCTGTTATGACCACCGACTTTGTTGACTGTGGTTCCTCCTTTAATCTAATTGATGCCCAAGTTGTGACTCTTAATAAGATAGGGACAGTCAGGTTAAAAGACCCTGTTAAAATTGTGGCTGTGGATTCATCCCCTCTTACCCAGGATGGAATTTGCTTTATGTCTGAAGTTTTTTCTATGAAAATGGGTTCCACTCATGTGGAAAAGTTAAGTTGTTTTATTATGAATAATCTGCCTGTAGGACTGGTATCGGGGATGCCCTGGCTGCAACGCCACAATCCTCTCATTGATTGGGTGAAGGGGGAGATCATCCGATGGGGATGTAATGATAATGGTCTGTGTTGTAACCCGGTTCCTTTTGTCAATCCGATAAGATCTGTATCTGTGCCGTCTGACGGTCTGGAGGGTATTCCGGAGTACCTGAGAGACTTTGAAGACGTGTTTTCCAAAAACAAGGCTGAGGAGCTCCCACCACATAGACCATTTGACTGTGCTATCGATTTAGTACCTGGAGCCAAATTACCAAAGGCTCGTTTGTTTAATTTGTCGGGGCCTGAGCGCCAAGCTATGAAAGAGTACATCAAAGAGAGCCTTCGCAAGAGGCATATTCGGCCCTCGGTCTCACCCGTGGCAATGGGGTTTTTCTTTGTAAAGAAAAAAGATGGTGGGTTGCGACCATGCCTCAACTTTCGGGAACTGAACAAAATTACTGCTAAGAACACGTACCCTCTCCCGTTGATTCCTGATCTATGCAACCAACTCACGGGGGCCAAATGGTTTTCTAAGCTCGATCTACGAGGGGCTTATAACCTTATAATGGGACGGGAGGGGGACGAATGGAAAACAGCGTTCCTGACAACTGAGGGGCTGTTTGAAAACCTGGTTATGCCCTTCGGCCTCACTAACGCTCCTGCTGTTTCTCAGAACTTCATTAATGTTGATTTTTCTGACTTGATTGGGCGTTATGTAGTCATCTACTTGGATGACATCTTGATACACTCTGAGGACAGTCAGTCACACACCATTTATGTACGGTTCTTATGAGACTCCGGGAGAACCATTGGCATGCTAAGCTGGAAAAGTGCTCATTTTTTATGCAAGAACGGTCTTTTCTGGGTGTAATTGTATCCGGGGAGGGATTCCGCATGGATCCAGGGAAGGTTCAGGCCATTACCGATTGGGTGCAGCCTCATGACCTGAAGAGGTTGCAGCGATTTCTGGGCTTTGCTAATTATTATAGGAAGTTCATTAAAGGGTTCTCGCAGGTGGTGAAACCCTTGACGGACCTCACTCTTAAAGGGCAGATGTAAAAAGTTGGTTCGTGGCTGCAAAAAATTCCTTCCTTACACTAAAGAACTGTTTTACCACAGCCCCTGTGTTGGTACAACCCGATTCGTCAAGACCTTTTATCGTCGAGGTCGACGCTTCGGAGGTGGAGGTGGGGGCAGTATTGTCACAGGGCCCCTCTGTGATGTACAATGTCTGTGAGGTATGGAGTTTTGTCTACAAAATATGATGTTTTCTGTTGTAACTTTCCAGAAAGATCCGGCACATATGACAATCCAGGCTGCTAGCTCTGCAGCTTCACCCCTCCTCCCTTCACACACACACAGAGCAGTGCCACCCCCCTCCTCTACAGCCTGTGTTCGCACTAGTAATAGGAGACCCCCTGCTGTTACAACCATTTGTTTCCTTCTCTCAGCTGGAAAAAAATGCGGGAAAAAGGTCTTTGTTTGAAATAAAGGTTAGTAGTAAACCTTTAAGAGCCTGCCCTGCGAAAACCGTACCAAGTAGAGATATGAAAATCATATTTTTGTAACCTGAGCGGTCCCAGCTTCGATACCGCGTATCTTTCGAAGTTCTACCCTGTCCAGAACATGAGATAGGATTTGCGCCCAAATGGACGGTCATATCGCATAGATGTTTGATGTTTTCTGGATAGGCTCATTACGCTGGGAAACATGATACCACTGATGAGTCCATACCAGCTTCTCCCATAAAGTTATAGCTAATCTAAGTTTTGTAGCCAAAACATAACTTGGAGAGAGAGGTGGGATCAACCCAGAATGCACCTCTCCGTGATGTCACATAGGAAAGTTTATAAGGCATTCCCTGGGCAAACCAGCTCAGAACAGCTCAAGTCGTCGTGCAAGAAAGACCCGCAGATGAGCGGAGACGTGCAGCTCCGCCTCCACCCCCCTTAAAGCCACATGGGATGCCAACTGACCACATGTGAGTGTGACTTTCTATCCTTTTAATCCTTTTATTTTATATCTGTACTGTACATATTTTATGTCTCAACTTTATAGCAACTTTTATCTGTAATCACTGTCCTCTTTCGGAAAATAAATGATATAATTATTTAGATCTGTCTCCATGCTCTAAGAATCGAACTATACGCCTTTGATAGATAATCGCTACTAATTCAAGGGGTTTGCCACGGACCCTCTTAATTTTACACTGTGAATTAAGTAACCGTGACTGGTGGCAGCGCGTTGTGTACGGCTATTGCGGCTTGCTGCAGTTTAGAAGGGTCTTATATTGCTGAATGAGGGGCTGCGGCCACAGCATTGATAATTCCCTTACTGCAGAAGCCTGATTGCCGGTTCACAACAGGCAGCCCGTCCGGCGACTCATTATCCTAGGTGCAGTTCCCTGACTGACCTGAGGGTAAGGGGGGCGCCGGAGAGCTGCGAGTTCCAAAGTGGAACTGAGAAAGTGGGATATACATAAATCCCCGCAATACTTGGAAGATTGATAGCAGTGGCGGGGCATCCAAATTAAACCCCCCCCGCGGCAAATTGTAGAGCGAGAGTAGCTTGCTGGATATTTTGGTCACATGGTGCCAGTGGTGGGATAACTAAGATAAGCGCCAACTGTGCCTGTGATAGCCATGTGCCGGCAGTGTGTCTCGTCCCTCCGTCCGCTGATACACCCGTGTCAGTGGTGGGACTGTGACATAGTGGTGACACAGGGTCCGCTGTCCGTCGCATTTTGGTGGCAGCGGGACCCCCGTTAGTCGCCCGTAAGTGGACGAACGGCCGTGGGCTGTTCGTCACATACCTCTACCCTAACTAACCTCAAACCCTGTGCCTTTTTCTCTAAGAAGTTCTCATCGGCAGTGAGAAACTATGATGTCGGTAACAGGGAATTGTTAGCGGTTAAATTGGCCTTCAAAGAATGGAGGCATTTTTTGGAGGGGGCCGCTCATCCCATTACGGTCATCACTGATCATAAAAACTTGGCCTATATCGAGTCTAATAACAGATTGACCCCCCAGACAGGCTCGGTGGGCACTTTTTTTTTCTCAATTTCATTTTACCATCACGTTCCTTCCAGGGTCTAAAAATGTAAAGGCAGATGCCTTATCCCGAAGTTTTGATTCTGTGTCCCCTCCAGAACCTCCTTCCTCCATTCTTCAACCAGGAGTGGTTGTAACTGAATTCTCCTCTGAGTTACAGAGAGAGATTCTGGAAGCACAAGCTCCCAGGAATAAACCCATAGCTAAATTGTTTGTACCCAAACAATTCCATCTCACACTCCTTCAAGAATTTCATGATTCTGTGTTAAGTGCACACCCTGGTATTGCAGCTACCCGGGGGGCAGTAGCTAGGGGTTTTTGGTGGCCCTCTATGGGTACTGATATAAAAAGGTTTGTAAATTCTTGAGGGGTGTGCGCGCGCTCTAAAAGCTCTCAGGTCCGGCTGGGGAATTGGTGCCTTTGCCAATTCCGGATAAACCATGGACACACCTGTCCATGGACTTTATCACTAATCTTCCATCTTCCAGGGGCAACTCAGTGGCATGGGTAGTGGTTGATAGATTTTCTAAGCAAGCCCACTTTGTGCCATTACCTGCGTTACCATCTGCTGAAACCTTGGCCCGCTTGTTTATACAGCACATTGTTCGATTGCATGGAATGCCCGTGAACGTGGTGTCGGACAGGGGTGTGCAATTTGTGGCCAGGTTTTGGAGAGCGTTTTGTATGAAGTTGGAGGTCACGCTGTAATTCTCCTCTGCCTATCACCCGGAATCCAATAGACAGACTGAACGCACCAACCAGTCGTCGGAGCAGATTCTGAGATGCCTGGCCTCCTCCAGACAGGAAGACTTGTGTAAGCCATTTCCCATGGCAGAATTTGCATTCAACTGTCGTATTAATCAGTCTACCGGAAAGTCTCCCTTTCAGGTCAATTATGGGTTTGTTCCGCAGTTTGGGGAATTTTCCCGTATGGATTCGGATTGCCCTGGTGCCGAAGGGATGGTACAACAGTTAAAAACCCTCTGGAGGGAGGTGCAGGGGAATATCTCCAAAGCCCAGAAGAAGTATAAACATTTTGCGGACAGGAGGAGGGGGTTGGGTCCTGCGTTAACAGTGGGAGAAAAAGTCTGGTTGTCCACCCGTAACATCAAACTTAAAATACCCTCTATGAAGTTGGGCCCAAAATTTATTGGCCCATACAAGATTGTAGAGGTGATCAACCCGGTGGCATACAGATTACAGTTGCCCACCTCCTTCAAAATATCTAACGTCTTCCACAGGTCCCTATTAAAACCTGTGGGGACAGTTAGAGAAGATCCCTCATCCAGTGTTGGTAGAGGGTCAACTGGAGTATGAGGTAGGGCGCATCACTGATTCACGGTGGGTGCGCCGGAGACTTCAGTACCTTATTCATTGTAAGGGATATTCTGTTGAGGATCGGTCATAGGTTCCAGCCAATTCGGTGCGCGCTGATCGACTGGTGCGGGCTTTTCATGCCAGATACCCTGAGAAACCTGGGGGTCCAGTGGACCCCATTAAAAGGGTGGTACTGTCATTGTTAGGACATGGTTAATGTCCTTTTCTCACAGTGTTAACTTTTGCCGGCCTCTCTTTGGATCTGGGAGGGGTATTTATACTCACTCCAGACTAGCATTCTCTGTCAGCTATACTGTTATTCTGGCTGTGTGTCTGACCGACCCCCTGGTGTGCGTGTATTCAGCATTGCTTGTTTGATTCCCGTGTATGACCCGGTCTGTTCCCTCACTCTGTACTCAGTCTCTCGTTTTGGTACTATTGTCTTCTCCGGTTCTGACCTCCTGGCTTGGCTATTGTTACTCCGTTGCAGTTTGTCCCTATTGTACCGTCCATTGCCCGTTCTGGTTTTCTGATCTATTGCTAAGCCCTGACTATTCGCTCTGTCTAACCCTTTGGTACTGTCCTGCCATCTCGTGCTTTGACCCGGCTTGATCTGGTTTCTGCCTCTGTCTATGCCCCTTGGTAACATTGTCCTGTAGTTACCTTTCTAGGAGTTTCCCTGCAGCTCCTAGCTCTGTGAAGCTTAGGCCACGCCCCCAGCAGTCACGTGCTTCAGGTCCTGGAGCATGCATCATCACCGCTGCTGCCCTGCTCCACAGGTATCTTCGAGCACTGTTTTTGTACTCAGGATACACGCACTGGCTCAGTGAGCAAGTGCAGTGCGGTCTTCCTGACACTTACACTCTATAGATACAGGAGGAGGAGTCCTGACCACAGGAGCTTACACTCTATAGATACAGGAGGAGGAGAAGTCCTGACCACAGGAGCTTACACTGTACATACAGGAGGAGGAGTCCTGACCACAGGAGCTTACACTCTATAGATACAGGAGGAGTCCTGACCACAGGAGCTTACACTCTATAGATACAGGAGGAGGAGGAGTCCTGACCACAGGAGCTTACACTCTATAGATACAGGAGGAGGAGGAGGAGTCCTGACCACAGGAGCTTACACTCTATAGATACAGGAGGAGGAGGAGTCCTGACCACAGGAGCTTACACTCTATAGATACAGGAGGAGGAGGAGTCCTGACCACAGGAGCTTACACTCTATAGATACAGGAGGAGGAGGAGTCCTGACCACAGGAGCTTACACTCTGTAGATACAGGAGGAGGAGGAGTCCTGACCACAGGAGCTTACACTCTGTAGATACAGGAGGAGAAGTCCTGACCACAGGAGCTTACACTCTATAGCAGGGGTGGGGAACCTCAGGCCCCAGGGCCATTTACGGCCCTCGATGACCTTTTATCAGGCCCCAAGCAGATTATCAGGGACCACATTCTTGGGCAGGGAGCTCTATTTTGATTGCCACAATCTCATTAATTTCTTCTTGCTCTGTTAGCACACACGCAGTGTTTACTACTGAACATTGGGGGCATGCAATGAAAGATTAAGTCATGAAACCAGTGCCAGAGTCAGGATGTACTTTGTGGGCAGAATTCGTACGGCCCCCAAAGGATGGTATAAATATCTAAATGGCCCTTGGCAGAAAAAAGATTCCACACCCCTGCTCTATAGATACAGGAGGAGGAGTCCTGACCACAGGAGCTTACACTCTATAGATACAGGAGGAGGAGGAGCCCTGACCACAGGAGCTTACACTCTATAGATACAGGAGGAGGAGTCCTGACCATAGGAGCTTACAATCTATAGATACAGGAGGAGGAGGAGTCCTGACCATAGGAGCTTACACTCTATAGATACTGGAGGAGGAGTCTTGACCACAGGAGCTTACACTCCATAGATACAGGAGAAGGAGGAGTCCTGACCATAGGAGCTTACACTCCATAGATACAGGAGGAGGAGGAGTCCTGACCATAGGAGCTTACACTCTATAGATACAGGAGGAGGAGTCCTGACCACAGGAGCTTACACTCCATAGATACAGTAGAAGGAGGAGTCCTGACCATAGGAGCTTACACTCTATAGATACTGGAGGAGGAGGAGTCCTGACCACAGGAGCTTACACTCCATAGATACAGGAGAAGGAGGAGTCCTGACCATAGGAGCTTACACTCTGTAGATACAGGAGGAGGAGTCCTGACCATAGAAGCTTACAATCTATATCCCCTTAGTGACGGGGCCACATTTTTACCTTTAAGTGGTAATAACTCTGGAATGCTTCAACAGATCCTAATGATTTTGAGATTGCTTTTTCATGACATGTTGTACTTTATGTTAAAGGTAAATTTATTTCTATATTTGTTTTGTGTTTATTTATAAAAAAAAAAAATCAGAAATTTGACAAAATTGTAAAAAAAAAATTGCAATTTTCAAACTTTGATTGATTATCCCTTTAATCCAGATAGTCATACCACACAAAAACATTAATAAGGTTTCCCACATGTCAGCTTTACATCAGTACCATTTGTAAAATGTTATTTTATTTTGTTAGCCTTTTAGGAGGTAGGTTTAAAAATGTAGCAGTAATCTTTCATTTTTTCAAGGAAATTTCCAAAACTTATTTTTTGAAGGACCTATCCAGGTCTGAAGTGACTTTTCGGGTCCCATATATTGGAAAAGCTCCAAAAGTCACACCAGTTTAAAAACAGCAAGCCCTCAACATATTGAATACTGCTGTTAGGTATTTTATTAACCCTTCAGGTGACGTTAAGAAATGAATGCAGAGTGGCGTGACAGGAATGAAAGAGTGTATTTGTACCACTTAAATGTCGGTAACTTCTGAACAGGCCGCTATAGCCGGCAGACTCTAATGCTGCTATTTGGTCGTGAATTGCCATGGCAAACATCAGGACCACAAGATCATGATCACAGAATGTCAATGGGGTTAAAGAGGAAGCCCCCACCCATTTATATGATGTAGTCACTATTGACAGCAGCATCTAAGGGGTTAAACAGATGTGTACCGTGCCCAAATGCTGACGGTGGCTGATGCAGCAAGTTGTCAGCTACAGTGGACAGTAGACGGCTGCTGGATTGTCACCTGTATGGGGAGGCTATTCTCTAATATCTCAGGTTAGTAAAAAGACGTATTGGCGGTCACTACGGGATATCGAAACAGGAGATGGGGACCATAAGTGCTGTTGTCTCGGGCGGCTGATTTGTGCTGCACCGTCATTACACTTGTGTGACATGGTGCGAGTGTGTATCGGCTACAGAATGCCGCTCGTCACAGCCTCCATATATCATCAGCTGGTGGTGCTCTTCAGGCAGCATCTTACCTTCTTTTTATTGGGGACAGACGCATTGGATTTGATCTGTGTCAAGGTCTTGAGGAGAAACTTGGAGTCATCCGGTGATTGCGTGATCTTCTCTGGTTTGTTGATGCCAAAATGGTGCTTCTTACACAGCTAAAAAAAAAAGAGGAAGTAGTAACATAGCAGAATAGTTAGCAAGGCTGAAAAAAGCCATGTGTCCATCCAGTTCAGTCTATATTCCGTGAGAATAAATCCCCAGATCTACGTCCTTCTAAAGAACCTAACAATAACTGTAAGATACAATATTGTTACGCTCCAGGAAGTCATCCAGGCCTCTCTTGAACCCTTCAACTGAGTTCACCATCACCACCTCCTCAGGCAGGGAATTCTAACAGTAAAGAATCCTCTTCTATGTTGGTGGAGAAACCTTTTCTCCTCCAGACACAGAGAATGCCCCCTTGTGACCGTCACCTTGGTATAAACAGATCCTCGGAGAGATATTTGTATTGTCCCCTTATATACTTATACATGGTTATTAGATCGCCCCTCAGTCCTCTTTTTTTCTAGACTAAATAATCCTAGTTTTGCTAATCTCTCTGGGTATTGTAGTTCCCCATCCCCTTTATTAATTTTGTTGCCCTCCTTTGTACCCGCTCTAGTTCCATTATATCCTTCCTGAGCACCGGTGTCCAAAACTGTACACAGTACTCCATGTGCGGTCTAACCAGGGATTTGTACAGAGGCAGTATAATGCGCTCATCATGTGGATCCAGACCTCTTTTAATGCACCCCATGGTCCTGTTTACCTTGGCAGCTGCTGCCTGGCACTGGCTGTTCAAGGTAAGTTTATCATTAACTAGAATCCCCAAGTCCTTCTCCATGTCAGATTTACCCAGTGGTTTCCCGTTCAGTGTGTAATGGTGATATTGATTCTTTCTTCCCATGTGTATAACCTTACATTTATCATTGTTAAACCGCATCTGCCACCTTTCGGCCCAAGTTTCCAACTTATCCAGATCCATCTGTAGCAGAATACTATTTCTCTTGTATTGACTACTTTACATAGTTTTGTATCATCTGCAAATATCGATATTTTACTGTGTAAACCTTCTACAGCCCCTTTTAAATTTTGCTTTTATTCAGCACTTCCCCACAGTATAGATCTATTCCCCACATCCATGAAATGCTGTGTTAAAACCTTTGTTTCACATGTATCTCTTACAATTAACTCATTCACGGATCCTCATTTACATAGTCATCTTTCCATTTCCTGCTGACTCCCCGATGCGCATGCGCCACTGGCCCAGCATCTGATCTTTGGGCGGATGGACAAAGGATCGCGCGACGTACGCGCTGTCTCCATGGCGGCTGCGGGTTGTTTGCGGTCCAGCTCCGTGTGTTGGAAGATCCTTGTTGATGCTAGGTCGGGTGCGCATGCGCCGCTTCCACTGGGACTTGGCTAATATTACTGCGTACACTACTCTCCACAAGTTAGAGCACCTGTTCTCTATTCTCCACACATATACGGCCACAGCCGTTGGATGGGTGTCCTGTAAATAGTATGAAATCCCTCCCCAACACACACCCTCCTGAAGAAGTTCTTAACTAAATGTGCGTTGGGGCGGCGGGGACATTCTGGTTACCTCATTCAATCTAGTAAGTTTACTCGCTGTATTTTGTGCTTATTCCATGGATAGGCTTGCCATAGCCATCTCCCATGTATAGGATTACACTCTTACTAAGCTACTGTATATCCGGCCAGCACTTTGCACTTTTTTCTGTGTGCTGCTAGTATTTTGTGCTTATTCCATGGATAGGCTTGCCATAGCCATCTCTTATGCTTAGGATTACACCTTTATTCAGCTACATCTGGCTAACACTTTGCACTTTATTTGCTGCTAATAATTTGTCTACTCAGCACTGTCACTGACATATGCATTTATGTACTCATATACTCAAACATCTAGCGGCCTCTCGCATATTTTGGCATTTGATATACAGCTCTGGCTAAAATTAAGACACCACCACATCCAATCCCTGTCATGGCCGCCCATTCTCCAGACCTGAACCCCATTGAAAACCTCCGGAATGTAATCAAGAGGATGATGGACAGTCACAAGCCATCACACAAAGAAGAACGGCTTAAATTTTAGCGCCAGAAGCCGTTTGAGAGGCTGGTGGAAAGCATGACAAGACACATGAAAGCTGGGATTAACAATCATGGGGATTCCACAGAATATTGATCTCTGAACTCTTCCTGAGTTAAAACATTAGTATTGTTGTTTCTAAATTATTATGAACTTGTTTTCTTTGCATTTTTTGTGATCTGAAAACACTTTTTAATTTTGACCATTTTCTTTGTCAGAAAAAAAATACAAAATTTAGTGCTTGGAAATTCAGAGACATGTTGTCACAAGTTTATAGAATAAAAGAGCAATTTACATTTTACTCAAAAATATTAAGAGGAAAATCAGAAAAACTGAACACTTGAAAGTGGTCCCTTAATTTTTGCCAAAGCTGTATTTTGGTTTGCTCCACTAGAATCACAAATGTCAGACATCTTTGTTCTTTGGCATCATTTACTTTCCATTTATTCTTTCTTCCATTTGCACATTGCACTTTTTGGAATTTTTCGGCTAATTTAATGTTTGCTTTTGGTTGCATGCTAAAACATCAACTTATCTGTCTATTGAATATTTCTATGCACTTCACATTTTATTGGTAACGTTTGCCCCTGCTTGTTGGAGTCCAGCATTCTCTCATTTTTAGTGTCCATTTTAACTGATATATTTAATAAAAATTGAATATTTTTAAAAAAGGATTATAATCTCCGGTGGTGGTTTATACACTTCCTCTTCATAGTGGTTCAATGTACTCATGAGTTTTTTGTCTTTATTATGTAATCTGAGACATTTGTGCTAAACATCAGTAACATCTGTCTGAGGACCATTAGGTCCGGTTTCTAATCCCTCGCCTCACGGGTAAAACCCTGGAAATCTTTGGGTACATGATCTATGAGGACATCAAGAAGGGTCTGGTCTGGCAGTACAACTTGACCCCTGAGATGTACCGGAAGAAGCTCCGGAGTATGCAGCAGAGTCTTGCAGACAGCTGGGCCGATCTCATGCAGACCCTACTGAGAGCCGTCGACCAAAGGACCACAGGATTGGAGCTCACCAAAGTCCAGCAGCTGAAGGAGTATAAAGGGAGGGAGCAGTTTCTGTGAATCTGCCCAGAGGACCTTCAACTGTATCTCTGTGACTGGAAGCCTTGGCAACAGCAACACTTGCCAACGAGTACTAAAACAACACGGCTCCAAAAAGACAAGAAGCCTGCCGGGTGGAGAAAGAGCAAGGCACACATGGTGCTTGTTGTCCTTGCCCCCAAGCGGGCACCTGCCCATGTTTCCTGTTGTGAGTTCATTTTCCCCTCCGTCACTGAGGCCTGGTGAACTCCCTATTCTAGTGAAGGAAGGTAGTGAGCCTGATTATCAGGCACCTGGGACTAATGAAGACGATTGGCTGAGTGGAGTCACTGACTGGATTTAAGGCAGCCTACGCCCTTTCTGCCCTGCGGGTGATTTCTCTGCGGACTCTTGGACACCAGTCTGATTCCTGCTCTCCTAAAGCTAAGTTTTCTGTTTTGCCTTTTTGCATCTAAGATTTGTTTTTGTTTTTCTTGCTTTTTGGATTCTGCCACTCCCTGCTGGAGTGTGCAGTGTTCCGTGAGCTCTGTCTTCTGAAAGTACCTGAGTGCTGATTTAGTTTTTGAAGCTTAGTTGCTTCAGGGCCATTTTTTATCAGCTTGTTGGCTTTTGTCTCTGATAGGGTTTTGGCAGATTGCAGACATCAGCCTTCCTATCCGTTCCTATCTAGGTAGTTTTTGGGCCCCGTCTTTGCTCAGCCTGTCTTTCTGTCTGTGTAAGTGTTTTCATCTTGCTTCACCGTCATTATATGTGGGGGGCTGCCTATTGCTTTGGGGTCTGTTCTGGGGCAGTTAGATTTCCCCTTTCCTTCTTTAGGCCTATGTATCTCTCCGGCTGTGATCGAGGGGTCTAGGTCATCGTAGGAACCCCCCACGGCTACTGCTAGTTGTGTTGATAGGTTCAGGGGTCTGCAATCTGATAGTTGCCAACTTCTCTGGTTTTCAGGACTTAGCTAGCATTTCTGTTTTTGCCTCCTACAGTGACTCAATCATAACAGTTTCCCTCTCCATGTCGGTAGGGGAAACCCAACTGTCATCTCAGCAGACAGCCCGGACACTTCAAAGTCATCTGTCCCAAGCGCCAGAAGGGCCCATCCACGGCCAAGAAACCGTCCACTGTTTTGTGAGTTGGGGTAGTAGGAGGTCCCTTGATAACCTTCAGCCCATCACCATAGGCCAGGCCAAGGACACCAGAGTTGAGATGACCCTTGTGCCGCCTGAGCTGGTCTCACCACAGAATTTGGTAACCGGAAAAACACTTGCCGTTTCCGAGTTTAGAGACGTTGAACCGGCACTGCCTCTTGCCAAGGCGTATTTGCGCTGGGGCACTGGAAAGGGAGTGCGGATAGCCTCGAATATTCCTGGGAGTGTATTGCTTGGGACGGCTAGTATCCCAGTATGTGGCCACTGAACCCCCAAATCCTGATCATCCAGACAACGTAATGTACACTCCTGTTGATGTCAATGTGATTAACATGATTACTGATGGGGATGTCGGGGTGGGAAATATACTGTGTTCTTCTCCCCTCAGGGGGGAGGAGATCAATCAAGCAAGCTTTAATAATGCCTTAGAGTGTTACCAGTCGGCATGCTGGAACCAGTAGTCCTGTTACGTTGTCACAGACAGGGGGTAGATAGCTGAGGAGAGGGAACATGCAATTGAGGGTGGAGCCGTCTCAGGAAAGGTAGGGTTCCCAGGTAAGACCTCATTGCAGGCTTCCTTCACAACTGGGAAGTCAGAAGGCCAGGTTAGTCAGTCTGGACCGGCGACTTAGTCAGAAGCAGGGGATCAGAGATGATACCACACTGTTCGTAGCGCATTACTAGAGAGGTATGCTTTCATGCCTGAAACCTACAGGAGGAGGATTCGAAACACTGACCAGACCGGTACACACACACACCGGGAGTTTGCTAACACTTTACGTACGGCATGAAGTGGATAGAAGGACTAGGGGGCACAAATTGTCTTGAATATATTCATGCTGGAACAATTTATTTTCCAAGCTCCCAGGTGACTTAAAAGAATGGTTTTCTATCTGGCACCCACTCAGTCTGCATGAGGCTGCAAGATTGGCTGATAATTAGTCTGCTAATTGACCCGGACAACGTGGAATTACAACCCTAGTGAGACGGCAACAGGAGCTTAGAGGGAGGCCAGTGAGACCCATGGACCAAAGAGAGGAGGAATTGTGGAGATTTCAGACATCACAAGTAGGGGTAGGTTTCTCAAGGTTTTTCTACCACCATCGGGGCGAGAGGGGTTAAGATGCCATAACTGTGGACACAATGCCAGGAAATGCCAGTAACGTTCTAGCCCACATCATCCACGTCCCTAGCCGGTGAACAATGTGCTGCTATGGGACTTAAATGTCGAGGGAAAGAGGGTCCCACTACCTTGACCAGAAGAGTTATATAAAAATGTTTGGCCAAAGAAGGCACTTCAACTAAATTCAACAACAAAAACTCCCACTTGGGGTGAGGGGATACCGAGCAGACCTATGTGATCTCTTGTTACCGGTTATGTTACCTTTACTAATAAGAGTTTAACTATCCTGGGCACAATAGACAATCTCTTTCACAGCTACTTTAGCATTATTACTGCATCTGTTTTTTGGGTGTTATGAAATTGGGATTGACACTGTATTATGTCTCATCTATTTACCGGTACTTATTTATAAGGGGAAACTTCACTGGGATATTGTTCACATGTAGTTCTACACTGGTTATTGGTTGTACCTACTTATAAGGGGTAACCACATGGAGATAGTGTACATATTGTGTAATATATTTAAACTATTTTTGTTTTTCATTTGTTTTTTGAATTCCATGCCCTTGGTTACTAATATTAATTTTGTTGCAATATTACCCCTTTTCTCTGCTTGGTGTCCCTTGGCATTTTGCTTTTTACATGGTATTTTGTAATTAACATTTAATAAAGTTGATTTTTAATACTAGTTTGCATAGGATCTCTTCATGTTCCCATGGGTATTACACATATGGGAGTATTTTGTTCTTGACCGGAAGAGGCATATGTGGTATGTGGTACAAGGAAAAGTGTCTCGGACTAGATGGGACACCTCAGCAACCATGAACCAGCACCTGCAGCTGGTCTGGGTAGAGGTCATGGAGGCTCTGTTCCATTGATCAAAGAACATCTACTACCGGACCAGGGTATTGTTCCCTGCAGCCGGATGTTAGTCAACTTAGCCGGAAGAGAATCTCTGAACATTCGGAGGGCCCAACTACATTTAGACTGGGTGCTGTGAATTCTCTCTCTGGCTTCCCTCTGGTGATTACTGAAGGTAGTGGAGCTGGTCAGATTGACAGAGGGGTTGTGAGTTCTCTTTTGGGCTCCCTCTGGTGGTTACTGGAGGTAGTGGAGCTGATCTTATTGAGAGAGGCTTGCCACCCGATAATGAGGAAGACGATTGGAGATCTGGGGTTTCTGATTGGGATTTAAGACAGCTGACTCCCTCTATCCCTGCTGGTGATTTTCTTCCTGTGCCCGCTGAGGTCTGATGTCTCCTGCTCTTTCCCTGCAGTGTTCAGCTAAGTGGATCATCTGTTATTCTGTTTGCATTTGATCTGGTTTTGTTTATCTCTGCTTTGTGCGGGTCAGCCAGCTCCGGATGGGCTGTGCTGAATCACCGCCCATGTTACTGCATGTGCCACTTTGCTTTGTCCCGTTATATTGGTCTCTTTTTTGTTCTGCTTTCAGTATATACCAGAGTGCTGATATAGTGGGGGCGAAGTCGTGCGACTTCAGTGTTTTTGTGCATCAGACGTGTTGGACTTTTTGCAGGGTTTTTTGCGTGACTGCAGACAGGGTCTTTCCTTTCCTGTCCTGTCTAGTCAGTGTGGGCCCCATCATTTGCTCAGTCTATTTTTCTGCCTGCGTTTGTGTCTTGTCTCACCAACAATATATGTTTGGGGGCTATCTATCCCTTTGGGGTCTGCTCCGGGGCAGTTTAGATTTCCCCTTTCTTGCTTTAGGCTTAGTTAGCTCTCCGGCTGTGCCGAGGCGTCTAGGATCATGGTAGGTACGCTCCACGGTTAGTGCTAGTTGTGTGGACAGGATCAGGGGTCTGCATCCACTTAGTTACCAACCTCTGTGGTTTTCTGTGGCTTAGCTTGGGCCTGCTATCCTCCTCGGTGCCAGTTCACAACAACTGGGGTCACAGTCATGGAATGGTGGATGTAGGAGTAGTGTGGCCCCTACCAGTAGATGTGTTGCTGGTAAACAACCTAGGAACAGGGTTGGTGTGCCACTGGGCCAATGTCATAACCCGAAGCAATTGAACATTTCACACTCCGTCAGCCGGAGCGATCTCAACATGCCGACTACCACCCTGCCAGTGGTGAGTAAAGCACAAAATACAACGACTGTTACCATTAAAGAACGTGAGCTGGGGGAGGTAAATTACATCAATGAGGAGGGTCCATGGACTTCAGAACAAACTGTGGTTCTACCATCACCTTGGTCAGCCAAAATATTGTCCCCCCCAGAACACTATTTACTAGGCTGCCAAGTGACTATCCACATAGCTGGGGGTCAGCACTCTTGGGTTGGAAGCAATGGATACAAGTTTGATTCTCATCGGGTACCTGTGGAGTTTCCCTGGTCAAACCAGGAATCAGAGAAGATATGGAGGACCCCGCAGGAGAAACAGACCCCTATCCCAGCTAAATGAATACAGAGTCCTCGTCTCAGGGTTTACCCTCATCAGGAAATTGGCAGGATCTGAAAAATCATATGAGAGCAGCTGGAGATGTCTACTATGCCGATGTACACCAGGGTGAATGGGGACTGTGGAGTTTATTCTTAAGAATATGGAACATGCTTTGAGGAAACTAGGTGAAAGTTCGAGCGAGAAGATGTGGGTGTTTGTTGTTGCCCAATTTTAGCTTACCCACGGCCTCAGCCTCTGCATGCACCATCATCATCACGTCCACTTCCCTGTCCCTTGCCACGCGCCTTGTCCATTTTAAATGGACTACAATATTTTCCACATTCACTACAAATGGCTGAATTTGGAGCGAACTTATATATGATCCGTATGCGGGAAAACCACAGTTTAAAATATCTGGTCTGTAGGTAATTTTTCTTTTCAGCTAACTGGGGTCAATAACTAGGCTAAGACACAGGAGAAACAGTTGAATGGAGGCCTCAAATGCCACAATTTGTAGCCCACATATAGATGAGGTGTGTGACAGAGATGCCACACTGTAAAATATGTAGCCTGTGTCAGGAAAATATGACTCATTTTTCATGGTTTGGATTACACATACAGTGCTTTCTGCTGCATCTCCTTGGTTTGTAAGAGGACCTACTGCCTTTCCCCCATTTCATTTCTACAGGCACATAGCTGCAGTTCTCTCTCTCCCCCTGCACTGTGTAATTCTACCCCACTCTTTCCCCCCTCCCGCGGGAATGTGGCTTTTGACCAGGCAAATCTGGTCTGTCTGCAGCACAGGGTTTTGGAAGTTCCTTTGTTCATTCAGGATCGAATATAATAACACAGAATATTCATAGAGGCGGGAAACTTATACTTTTGGAAACTGCATGGTTAGAGCTATCCACAGTGGCGTTTCCTGGCTTATGAGACCATCATGAACCGAGAAAAGCGTCCAATAGCCGGCAAGTAGTTCTTGTTTGGTATCAATAGAAAGAAAAAGTTGTGAGAGAAAACATCATACGTCTGTCAAAACGCTGTGAGCCTCGCAGCCATAGTTATGGCATTTATAAGTTTTCTAGTAACTTTAAAAAGGGAGTACATTCCCTAGCTATGCCCACCCAGTGAAGTCAGCCAGAAGAAAGTATAAGGATAGGATGCCCAATGAGGAAGTTGTCATTTGCCCGGGGTGCCAGCTAGGAAGCTGTGCTGATGGACCATTTTCCCTTGGGGAAGGTGCCCCCCTCCTCCACACAGCGTGCCATGGACTCATAAGTGTAAATTCTTATATTAATCCATTTTATTTTGCAACTGCCTGTATATACTGTATCTTGGCTCTTTTGTAACATCTTGCATATTTTTGAAAACACTGCTTATCCCTTCTGGAGCCAATCTATAAATTTACTAGTTTAGTTTCCCCTTGCTCTATAACGTACCGCCACGTCCTCTGGGCTAAATTAAGCTACCTAGTGGGTTGGCTCCTGACCAGATATTCATATTAATGTAGAACAAGGAGCTGGTGGCAGCACAGTGTTTTGGGGATTTGGGAGACATTGACAGTTACGGAACGGTAGTTTTGGGGGTGTATTACCCACCCAGGGTCTGGGGACATACAAGCCGCTGCACTGCAGAGTGCCCAATAGTCAGTACACGGCAAGGCAGCCTTTCTGGTGACTCGTTATCCTAGATGTAGGTCCCTGACTGATCTGAGAGAAAGGGGGTGCCAGAGAGCTGCAGCTTCCAAAACCAAAATTGAAGGTGGAAACAAAAGTTGTTATAGGACCCACGACCACTAACAAATAGTAAATTTGTGACAATTGGTGGGATATAATAAATCTGACAACTGGGGGGCAACCTCACACCCCCAGTTCATGACAGCCTGTATTTTTTTGCTTTTTACAGAAAAAGTGTCACTAACTAGGGTAGCACACAGCAAAAACAGTTGAATGGAGGTCTGGATTGCCACCATTTTTAGCCCACAGATACATGAGGCGGGTGACGGAGATACCACACTTTCAAATATCTGGCCTGTATTTTTTTTTTGAGGGGGGCAGTAAAATTGTGTCAATAAGTAGGTTATGACACAACAAAAACAAGTCTATGGATGCCTGAAATGGCAAATTTTTTACCACAATGATATGTGATCCATGTGGTGAACAAAACCCAGTGTAAAATATCTGCCCTATAGCTAACAATTTTTTTGGCAGCAAAATGGTGTCAAGAAGTTGTATAATTTTTTTACAGTACCACAAAAATGGCAGAATTTTCTGCGCACTCAGTTTAAAATAGCTGGATTTTCACGCTGTACTATGAAAAGGATCTGGCTGTAGTCTGCAGTGTCAACAAGCAAATGACCTCGATAACCCCGTCGCCCCAACGCACGTTTCGTTGATCATCCTCAGGAGACGTGAGTTGGAAGAGGTAAAAAGACCAGCTATTTATATCCAGGATGTAAAGGAACAGGTGGTGAGGTTGGGCGTGCATAAACGAGTGATCACGTGACCGCGAGTATAATAAAGTTCATGTTTCCAGGGCGAATGTGCCAGTCCAAGATACGATGGAGTTGGAAAAAATGGGCGTACTTGTGACCCGAGGTCACTCACTGAACCCAGTAAGTGCAGTATTTATCTCTGCTTGAGTTTCTGTCCGCTCTGATCATTAGCCCTTGGCATCATGACACTTTGGCTTCATTTACCCTCTTTGGATTGGCAGAATTATGCCGATAGGCAATTCGATTGCTTGTGTGATAGTGTACTTTTCTTAATGGATTTTGTGTCACACTAATATTTAGTGTTTAATTACACTTACCAAACATTTGCACTGTGCACTTTATTTCGTGTGAATCACTAATGTTTGCACGATTGTATGTTCCCTGCACATTTAGAGTAAACTGATCAAAGTGACACATCTATTTTGCATTTTTGCACATTTTCTGTATTTTTACAATAGGTATTGCTGTCATTTTCCAACTTTTGTGTGGCTTAAATATTTTTTTATGAACACATTATAAATGTTTGACCTCGGTCCCAGCATTTTGGTAATCAGCAAACTTTTTTACTGTATTGTGTCTTTTTTTTTAATATACATTTTTTTGGACTATACTGAGTGTTTCGGAAGTCTTTGTTTCTTCCATTTTCAGTGGTTCAAATATTTTGGAGTTTTCTTGTCCTTTATTTTCTTTGGCGCATTAGTGTTATATAAATTTTTGAAAACGGGGGCGTGTGGCTAGCGACCGGAGGAGAAGGACGTGCCGACTTGAGCTCCCCTCAGGGCTGCAATAATCCGCCCGATACTGAACCCCCTGTGACCCATCCACCCTCACCTAGGGCTGTGAGGTTCTGGAGGATACCCGACAGGTGACTCCTGCAGTATGCGGATCCGTCCGGACTCACGGGGAGGGGCGGGTGTTCGCAGTCTACCTATAGGCCTGATGTCATGGTTAGGACATGGTTAATGTCCGGTTCTCACAGGGATAACTTTTGCCGGCCTCTCTTTGGATCCTGGAGGGGTATTTATACTCAATCCATCAATATTTTATACTCAATCCAAAATTCATCCATTTTAAGTTTATGCTTAGAACATACAACACTGCCCTTCACCTCTCCAAACAAACCTATTTCAACACCCTCATCACCTCACTGTCCAATAACCCAAAACGTCTCTTTGACACTTTTCATTCTCTACTCAATCCAAGAGTATAGGCCCCAACCACGGAGCTCCGAGCTGACGATCTGGCCAATTACTTCAAAGAAAAAATTGACCAGATCCGACAGGAAATTATCTCCAAATCCCCTCATACCATGCACTGTCCTCCCTCCCCCACTGCATCTAACTCACTCTCTGATTTTGAACCAGTCACAGAAGAAGAAGTAAGCAGGCTCCTTGCATCTTCTCGCCCAACTACTTGCACCAGTGACCCATTTCCGTCACATCTCCTCCAGTCCCTTTCCCCTGCTGTCACCCCTCACCTAACTAAAATATTTAACCTCTCTCTCTCTTCTGGTATTTTTCCCTCCTCATTTAAGCATGCCATCATACATCCACTACTTAAAAAACCATCCCTCGACCAAAACTGTGCCGCTAACTATAGACCTGTCTCCAATCTTCCCTTCATCTCTAAACTCCTGGAACGCCTGGTCCACTCCCGTCTTATCCGCTATCTCTCAGAAAACTCTGTTCTCGACCCTCTCCAATCCGGTTTCCGCTCTTTACACTCCACTGAAACTGCCCTCACTAAAGTCTCTAATGATCTGCTAACAGCTAAATCAAATGGTCATTACTCCATGCTAATTCTCTTGGATCTCTCTGCAGCATTCGACACTGTGGATCATCAGCTGCTCCTCACTATGCTCCATTCCATTGGCCTCAAGGACACCGTTCTCTCCTGGTTCTCCTCCTATCTCTCCGACCGCTCCTTTACTGTTTCTTTTGCCGGTTCCTCCTCCTCTCACCTTCCCCTTACTGTTGGGGTTCCTCAAGGATCGGCCCCCTCCTCTTCTCCTTGTACACTGCCCCTATTGGTCAAACAATCAGTAGATTTGGTTTCCAGTACCATCTCTATGCTGATGACACCCAATTATACGCTTCTTCTCCTGACATCACGCCAGCCTTTCTAGAAGACACCGGCGATTGTCTAAATGCTGTGTCTAATATCATGTCCTCACTATATCTGAAACTGAACCTGTCAAAGACTGAACTCCTGGTGTTTCCTCCCGCTACTAATGTACCTATACCCGACATTGCTATTTCTGTGTGTGGTTCCACTATTACTCCCCAGCAACATGCCCGCTGTCTTGGGGTCATACTTGATTCCGAGCTTTCCTTTGCCCCCCACATTCGATCACTGGCTCGCTCTTGTCATCTGCACCTCAAAAACATTTCTAGAATTCGACCTTTTCTTACTTTTGACTCTGCAAAAACTCTTACAGTTTCTCTTATTCATTCTCGTCTCGACTATTGTAACTCTCTTCTAATCGGTCTCCCTCTTACCAAACTCTCCCCTCTCCAATCTGTCTTGAATGCTGCAGCCAGGATCATATTCCTCACCAATCGTTACACCGATGCCTCTACCTTGTGCCAGTCATTACACTGGCTACCCATCCACTCCAGAATTCAGTATAAACTTATTACCCTCACCCACAAAGCCCTCCATGGCTCAGCACCACCCTACATCTCCTCCCTTGTTTCAGTATACCACCCTACCCGCGCCCTCCGTTCTGCTGATGACCTGAGGTTAGTATCCTCAATAGTCAGAACCTCCCACTCCCGTCTCCAAGACTTTACACGTGCTGCGCCAATTCTTTGGAATGCACTTCCTTGGTCAATACGATTAGTCCCCAATCCCCACAATTTTAAGCGTGTCCTGAAAACGCATTTATTCAGACTGGCCTATCGCCTCAACACATTAACCTAACCTATCCCTGTGTGGCAGAGCCAAAAGTTTTACCATAACCAGGTTCCCAGCATCATGTTCCCACATGCTTTATGCATCCATTAGCCCTCTGTGTCTGTACTGTTACACACTTAACATTATGGCTTTTCCATACAATCAGAGCAACTGTTACCACCTACCTTTCGTGTCTCCCTCTTTCCTCATAGACTGTAAGCTTGCGAGCAGGGCCCTCATTCCTCTTGGTATTTGTTATAATCTACTGTATGTGATTATTGTTATGCTGTAATGTCTATCGTCTGTACAAGTCCCCTCTGAAATGTAAAGTGCTGCGGAATATGTCGGCGCTATAAAAATAAAATTTATTATTATTATTATTATTATTATTAATCCAGACTAGCATTCTGTCAGCTATACTGTTATTCTGGCTGTGTGTCTGACCCCTGGTGTGCGTTTGTTCTGCCGGGCTTGTTTGATTCCTGTGTTTGACCCGTCCCGTCCCCTCACTCTGAACTCCGTTTTAGGTACTATTGTCTTCTCTGGTTCTGACCTCCTGGCTTGGCTATTGTTACTCCGCTACCGTTTGCCCCTATTGTACCGTCCATTGCCCGTTCTGGTTTTCTGATCTATTGCTACGTCCTGACTATCCGTTCTGTCTAACCCTTTGGTACTGTCCTGCTATCTCGTGCTTTGACCCCGGCTTGATCTGGTTTACGTCCCTGTCTATGCCCCTTGGTAACTTGTCCCGTAGTTACCTTTCTAGGAGTTTCCCTGCAGCTGCTAGCTCTGTGATGCTTAGGCCACGCCCCCAGCAGTCATGTGCTTCAGGTCCTGATAGTCTGAAGCACGCATCGCCACCGCTACTGCCCTGCTCCACAGGTATCTTTGAGCACGGTTTTTTGTACTCAGGACATGCGCACTGGCTCAGTGAGCGAGTGTAATGCGGTGTTCCTGACACCTGAGGCCTGCTGGAGACGACTCGCACCCGTTGCTGTACTGCGGGCCGGGGGCCCCTTCCCTGGGCCACCGATGGCGGAGAGAACAGGACACCCCTATTCATCATCCAAGCTGAGGCGCGGGGGTAACCCTTCGCGGACCCCTAGGTGGATCAGGAGAGGCTGCGGCGCCTTCTGAGGCCTGGACTTCCGGTGAGGCCACGCCTCGGAGCGGGTGGATGGCCGACAACGCGGACGGCGGGGGATGCAAAGGTGGTGCTGGAAAGGAATCGCAGAAGGGGGCATCAATAAGCTATAGCCCGAAGGTGGGTGACTTGCTGGGCTGTGGGAGTACCCGAAGCCGCTCCGGACTAAAGGAGTGTAACAGGATCCATATTATAACTCCCTTGCAGGAACCTCGCTAATTCACAGAGACCCTAAAAGAATTATTTACTGGCTTCCAGAATCAGAGAACTGGGTTTTTTTGGTTTGTTTTGTCTTATTTCCAGTTGGGTCTCATTGTTGCCTCACGTTGCATATATAAGATTGGGGGCTCCATCTGCTGGCCACCTGGCGTTATTGCCCACATCGACTTTTCTTTTTTTGTGCTACAATATCTCCTGTTGCTCTGATTTGCTGAACTAACCACCCCCCTCACTCCTAGAATATTAGCCCCTTCATGACCAAGCCTATTTTGACCTTAATGACTTAGCCATTTTTTGCAATTCTGACCAGTGTCCCTTTATGAGGAACGCTTCAACGGATCCTAGCGATTCTGAGATTGTTTTTTTCGTGACATATTGAGCTTCATGCTAGTGGTAAATATAGGTCAACAATTTTTGCGCTTATTTGTGGGGGAAAAAATTGGAAATTTGGCGAAAATTTTGCAATTTTCACATTTTTAATTTTTATTCTGTTAAAGGGAATCTGTCGCCCCATTTTTGGACTATCAGCTGCCGACACCGCCATCAGGGGCTTATCTACAGCATTTTGCAGAGAGTTATGTGACACAAAATAGTTAATAAATAACATTTCCCACATGTCTACTTTACATCAGCACAATTTTGGAACCAAATTTTTTTTTTGTTAGGAAGTTATAAGGGTTAAAAGTTGACCAGTGATTTCTTGTTTTTACAACAAAATTTGAAGCCACTTTGAGCGGTCTATATGGCAGAAAATGCCCCAAAGTGACACCATTCTAAAAACTGCACCCCTCAAGGTGCGCAAAACCACATTCAAGTTTATTAACCCTTCAGGCGTTTCACAGCAGCAGAAGCAACGTGCAAGAAAAAAATGAACATTTAACTTTTTAGTTACAAAAATGATCTTTTAGCAACAATTTTTTTATTTTCCTAAGGGTAAAAGGAGAAAGTTGTTGTCCAGTTTGTCCCGAGTATGCTGAAACCCTATATGTGTGTGTGTGTGGGGGAACCACTGTTTGGGCGCACGGCAGGGCTCAGAAGGGAAGGAGCACAATTTGACTTTTTGAATGGAAAATTAGCTCCAATCGTTAGCGGACACCATGTCGTGTATGGCGAGCCCCTGTGTGCCTAAACTTTGGAGCTCCCCCACAAGTGACCCCATTATGGAAACTAGACCCCCCCAAGGAACTTCTCTACATGCATAGTGCGCACTTTGAACCTCCAGGTGCTTCACAAATTGATCCGTAAAAATGAAAACACTTTTTTTTTTTTTCACAAAAGTTTTCTTTTAGCCTCAGTTTTTTCATTTTCACATGGGCAACAGGATAAAATGGATCCTACAATTTGTTGAGCAATTTCTCCTGAGTGCACCGATACCTCATATGTGGTCATAAACCACTGTTTGGGTGCATGGCAGGGCTCAGAAGGGAAGGAGCGCTATTTGACTTTTTGAATGGAAAATTAGAGCCAATCGTTAGCGGACACCATGTCGCATTTGGAGAGCCCCTGTGTGCTTAAACAGTGAAAAACCCCCACAAGTGACACCATTTTGGAAACTAGACCCCTTAAAGGGAATCTGTCACCCTTTTTTTGGCCTTGCAGCTGCCAGCATACACATCGGGGGCTTATCTACAGCATTCTGTAATGCTGTAGATAAGCCCCCGATGTAACCTGAAAGGGAAGAAAAACACGTTATATTATACTCACCGAGGTGGGCGGTCCGGTCCGATGGGTGACGCCGTCCCGTCCGGCCCCTCCCTTCTCCATGTGATGACGTCCTCTTCTCCCGTCCTGTAATGGCTCCGGCGCATTGCTCTGCCCTGTTGAGGGCAGAGCAGAATTCTGCAGTGCGCAGGCGCCAGACCTCTCCTGCGCACTGCAGGACTCTGCTCTGCCCTCAACAGGGCAGAGCAATGCGCCTGCGCCGGAGCCATTACAGGACGGGAGAAGAGGATGTCATCGCATGAAGAAGGGAGGCGCCGGACCGGACCGCAACACCCATCGGACCGGACCGCCCACCTCAGTGAGTATAATATAACGTGTTTTTCTTCCCTTTCAGGTTACATCGGGGGCTTATCTACAGCATTACAGAATGCTGTAGATAAGCCCCCGATGTCTATGCCGGCAGCTGCAAGGCCAAAAAAAGGGTGACAGATTCCCTTTAAGGAACTTATCTAGATGTGTGGTGAGTACTCTGAACCCCAAAGAAGTTTATAACGCAGTGAAAATAAAAAAAAAAAAAATTATTTTCGTAAGGGTAACAGGAGAAATTGGACCCCAAAAGTGGTTGCCAAGTTTGTCCCGAGTACGCTGGTACCCCATATGTGGGGGGGAACCACTGTTTGGGCACACATCGGGGCTCGGAAGGGAGGGAGCACCGTTTGACTTTTTGAACAAAAAATTGGCTGGAATTAATGGTGGCGCCATGTCGCGTTTGGAAACACCTCAATTTTAACTTCAACCCTAACACCTAACCCTAACCTCAACACACCCCTAACCTTAACCCTAATTCCAACCCTAACGGAAAAAAAATTTCTTTATTTTATTATTTGTCCCTACCTATGGGGGTGATAAACGGGGGGTTAATTTCCTTTTTTTTATTTTGATCACTGTGTGAGAGTTTATCAGAGTGATCAAAATGTCCCTGAATGAATCTGCCGAATGGCAGATTCGGCGGGAGCACTGCGCATGCACCCGCCATTTTGTAAAATGCTGGCGCCCATCACCGATGGCGGCGGGACACCGTGAGGGACAGCGGGCCTTGGAAGGTACCGGGGGGAGGGAGCAGAGGGAAGGGGAGGAGCAGATGGGAGCAGGGGGAGCGGCGGCAGATCGCCGCCGTCAGTTGGTGGTGGGGGCAGTTCTCCCCCATCAGACGGTGAGGGGGGGGGGGTCGGATCTCGGTCTCCCGCCATGCCCGATGCTATTGCAGAATCTGCCATGGCTGGATGGTAATATTTCACCAAATTTCATTGATGAAATATTACAATTGCTCTGATTGGCTGTTTCACTTTTAACAGCCAGAGCGATCGAAGCCACGGGGGGCTAAGCCACCCCCCGGGGTGAAGTACAAAGGGTCCTGTGCCTGTGGGTTGAGTGACCTTTCAGTGACCCCGGTCACCCGACCCGCAGGAACGCGATCCCCCCATGACACAGCATATGCATCACAGGTCGGATTGGCACCGACTTTCATGACGCATACGCTGTCACAGATCGGGAAGGGGTTAAAGGGGTACATAGCCCATAGAGCCTACAACAGAGCCTAACTAGAGACGTATTACGTCCCACAAGATTTACCCCGTATTCTGCTAAAATCAAACACGGAGGGCATGGACAGCCCTGGTGGACTATAACCATGGTGCACTAGGTCTGTCACCGTGGGCACTAATATGCACTCAATTATTTAAGTGACCGTCATGAGCTGACCTACAGAACGCAGGAGGTCTCTGAGCAATGCGTCCCAAAAATCCATTTCATCTGAAATCAACACCCAATCGATCACACAATTGTTGTCTCAACGTACAAAACCGACAAGCCACGTTATGTCAACTTCACAATCAGCCACATGGAGCTCCAGGAGCCTCCCTCATTAGACACAGCAGTCCGACCCGGTTACTTCAGCAAACATGATCCCAATGACGATGGAGGATCTGCTGGCTACCATTCAGAAAACGTTCAGAGCTGAATCATCATCTGCTGTGGACAATTTCACACAACAAATCCAAGATATTGCCCAAAGAACCAATGATTTAGAGAAAAGAATCTATGATACCGCTGACGCCATTGAATGTGATAGAGAACAACTACAGGAACAAGATGCTAGAACTGAGTTTCTAGAGCTTAAGTGTGAAGATTTGGAAAATCACTCAAGTCGAGGTAACATCAGAATCAAAGGACTGCCAGAAAGTAAGTAGTACCAATTTAATGGAGGTTGCCTCAAGCCTCTTTTGCACCCTTCTGCCTCACGCAGATCCTAATTCTTTAAAAATAACCAGAATTCACAGAGCTCTGGGAGGTTCCAAACCGGATGCCTCACCAAGGGACGTTGTACTTAAAATGCATCATGAAGAATCCAGAGACTTGATCTTATCAGCAGCTCGTAAAATGAAAAATTTACCAGGGGTTCCAGATACTGTCTCCTTGTTCCCAGACACCTGCCCAGCAACGCTACTGAGAAAAGCCATGAAAGATATAACACTGGCCTTAATCAAAGCAAATATCAAATATAGGTGGGGATTCCCGCATGCTCTAATCTTATCACATGGCAACGCCACCTATTCCCCAAAAAATAAAGAGGAAGGTAGAAGGGCACTGGAAAAAGCAGGCGTCCCGATCTTAGATTCGGGAGCATCACCTCAGAGACAGAGGCCTCGCAGAGAATGGATAGAAGCACGCCGGACCAGGCCCAATAAGCAAAAAAAAAAAAACAAAAACAAAACAAATATCCTGGAATAAAAAAGTAAAAAAATATATTGCAAAAATTGCATGAGGTAGTAATAATAGTAATAATAAGGGTATTTAGTTAACATAATTTTGATCAATGTATAAGCAGTCTGCTCCTTGAGACTTCTGTCAGCGAATGTCCTGGAACAGCTCTAAAGAGCAATCATAATGCTGAGACGTGGTTCTGACAGCACTAGTATTTGATGTCTTTCATGACGAGTAACGAATGATATTGTCTCTTTTCTCTAGTTGTGGAGTGCTGTGCCCAGGAGTAAGTATGCCACTCCATTTTGGGCTCCTGTTGTTTTTGGTCCTACTGATATTGGGCCGGCACACCCTAACCCGCACACTGGTCAATGGTTGTGACCGTTTCTCTTATTGTCTTAAGTTTTTACTACCCTACCTTCCCCTTCTCTCCCTAAAAGAGTGTTGATGAGATTTGAATGCGTAATCAGAGTGTTAGTCGTCGTGAAACAACCTGCTCCATGTGTCACCTTACTTGGTGATTCAATTGGGACCTCTTTAAACAAACCAAATGTATTAGACACTATCACACAATGTTAGGGGGGTTCAATTCCCCGACAAAAAGAAAACGCGCCTTTATTGATTATTCCTACAGGAAACCCATTTTTCCAATAATTAATTTCCCAAATATTTTCATAAACTTTACACAAGATTTTTTCTAGCCTCTCACAATAAAAAAAATGAGGGGAGTCGCTATTTTACTTCATAACTGGTTTCCATTTATACAAGAGGGTGTAGTTGTGGACACAGAGGGTAGATATATAAGTCTATGGGGAACGGGACAAGAAAAGCAAATCTGTCTTGTCAACTGCTATGCCCCTCCAACATTACAAATGAAAACAATTAAATCTATTGCAAGATCCTTAAATTCCATCTCCTATGATACCATCATATGGGGCGGCGATTTTAACTTGACTATAAACCCAACTCTTGATTATCCTAAGAGGCCTGATATGTCAAAGAAGGAGAAAACTATACTTGAAAATCTCCTCCATGACCATCATTTAGCTGATAGATGGCGAGAATCCCACCGTCAAGCAAGAGGTTCTACCCATTTCTCTAGTGTTTACCATTCGTACTACAGGATAGATTGGATCCCTACTATCTCTGAAAATATACAGTCACTGATGTATTCCAGACATGTCCCCTCCTCATGGTCTGATCATGACAGTGGACTTTGTGTTTAAGTAGCAACCACGCGCTCATATACATGGAGGTCGAATGAATGTTTGCTATCCGACCCCCAAACAAGAATAATGATTGAGCAAGAGCTCAAAGCCTTTTTCTGGTTTAAAGGTCAATGTTGATAAATCAGAAATTATGTTCCTGAACACCCCTCCTGTTGAACAAGCCTCAATAATAGAGAACTTCCATTTCTGACATGCAAAGCGATTTATCACTTACCTAGGAATCAACCTTACGCTGTCCAAATCCACCCTGTTTAAGCATAACCATACCCCCTACTTCAAAAACTAAAGCAAACCCTATCGAAATGGTCCTCTCCGTCTCTTTCTTTCCTGGGAAGCGTGCACTCAATAAAAATGGTTACATTGCCTCAATTTCTATATTTGTTCCGATCTCTCCCCATTCCAATACCTCTGATAAACTCGCACATAACACGTTTTATCTGGAACAATAAAAAGTCTCGTATCTCCCAGCAAATTCTATTCAGTCATAAAAGACAGGGAGGAGTCTCACTACCGAACTTTAATCTTTATTATAAGGCAACTGGCAGGGGTAAACGCAGAGCAAGACGCCCTCATCTGGCCGCAAACAGAAAACGCCCATATAGCACCTTACTCCTTGGAAAGCCTCATTTGGGCTACAGGACCTTCAACGAAAGATTTAGCACTACACTCGCCATGCACTTTTCATTCTCTACCTGTCTGCAGATTTGCATTACAATCTCACCCCTCCCCACTTTTGAACGTGTTTAGTAACCCCATGTTTCCTCCAGGAGTTACGTCTCGGAATCATGCATGGTGGCAACAGAATAAATTAGTTAGACGGCAAAGTCTATCTACTCACTTTAAACTAATGTCAAAGCAAGAGTTCATCACAAAATATCAAGTACCGAAGTCTGAAGCTTTCAGACTGGTAGAAATTTTTCATTATTTGCAAAACAGTAGACTCCACAAATACAAAGCCTACAACTTTCAAATTAAACTGTCTATACGACCCATTGGGGAACGGCCTTATATCCCATATATTTAACCAACCTAGGGAATGCTTGAACCTGGAGGCTATGCAGCAACGGGAAACCGATCTACAAATCTCCCTTACACCACAAAGGTGGTATAGGTGCTACGAAAATAGAGTGAAGGGTAGGAATCAAATCTCGCTTACTGAAACATCCCTTAGATTGTTCCATAGAACTCACTATGTACCTAGCTTCTTACACAACACCTGTCACACAGTCCCAGGCAATTGCTTTGGGGGTGTACTGATAGTGGGGATACACTCCACATACGGTGGACATGCCCGATAGTGAAGGCTCTCTGGAAAGATGTGGTATAATTAATCAACACTGTCCTAAACAGGAACTTCTCTCTATCGCCGTCAGTGTTACTTCTGGGGGACAGAACAATCAATACCAATAATAAGTCTTGCCATCTCATTGATTTTATTACTATGGCAACCAGAAACCATAGCTAGCAGATGGAAAACTAATACGTTATCAATAACGCAGGTGAAAAGCAGGGTTATTTTGATAATGCTTTATGAAAAAATAGAAGCCATCAGATCTGATTCTTTCAATGCTTTCTAAGGTATGTGGGATCCTTGGATCCTGAGACAATGGCGAGGACCTTTCCAGGACGATATCTTTATATATCCTCATAGTAGCTATTGTCTACAGTTATAAACTTTACGCTATTATCTCACGTCCTCTCATCTTTTATTATTGACACTCACCATGTACTCCCTATTCCCCCTCCCCCCCAAAAAACTTGTTGTTTTGCAAATTTTTAAAACTAAGACTATGAAGTAAAGGATACTATATGGGTTTTCCATGTTCTTTCTTATGCATTTACCCCTGCGAGGGGATCCTTGTACTCTAAAATGAATGTTTTTCATGGTAACTGATTGTAACGCCGGTGTTTGTATCCTGTTTCTCCGGCGTTACTCTGCATGTCTCTGCATTAACCCTTTGCTCCTTTCCCCCTAACTAGCGGGGATACTGTTGTCTGTTACCTCTATGGATGCTGCTCAGTTCCCTGCTCCACTGCGTAGCTGTACATGCGTGTGTGGCTCCGCTGCCCAGCATGTCCACCCGCTGGTGCGGTCCCTAGCTGCCGCTGTGTAAAGCTATCCGTGGGTTTTTAGGTCCACTGCACTGTGCATGACTTACGCATGTTCAGGCTTGCGGCCGCTGCCAGGTGTCCTTTGCAATGCTGATTAGTGTCTGGCTGTGCTTAGGGTGCGCGCAGCCACACCTCCCCTGCTTTTATGAGGAATGGGTGTGTGCTACAATTGCTGCTCCAGTCTATCCCTATGAGGCAGCTCCTATAAAAAAGTTCCCTGCCCTGTGGGGTGTTGCCAGAGCTTCTCCTTAGGTCTCTGTGTGGTGATCAGCACCTGACCTGCTTTCCTGCAGTTCTAGGTGAGCTGATGCCTGTCTTGCTGCTCTCCAGGAGGCAGAATATCCTGGTCCTTGTTCCTGTCCGCATCCGCCTCCAGGAGGCAGAATATCCTGGCCCTTGTTCCTGTCCGCCCTCCAGGAGGCAGAATATCCTGGAGCTTGTTCATGTCCACCCTCCAGGAGGCAGAATATCCTGGTCCCTGTGTTAATGTTTGGAGTCTTGCCTTGTACCTGTTTCCTGAGGTGTCTTGTTTCCTGAATCCTGGATCTGTTCCTGTACCTGTCTGAACTGTGTCCTCTGTGTTATGTTCCTGAGGTCCTTCCGTGTCTTGAACCCTGTGCCCAGTGACTGTGACTCTTTGCTACCCCACTTGCTGTCATTTAACCTGGGTTCATATTGGAAGTAGGAGTCCGGTGTGTCCGCTGAGTTTCTGCTACTCGGTGCACAGCTGGTTATTCGGTGCAATTCCCTGCCGGTTCCAGTCCAATCCGGCGGGGTTTGCACACGACCGCTTGAGTTCCTTTCTAGGTCTCTTCCAGATGTCCGGAGCTTGATGACCATGGCCTCTCGTCCGGAGCCTGATGACCATGGCCTGATGTCCGGTGTCTGACGACCTCTTCCAGATGTGCTGTGCCTGATGTCCTCCGCCAGATGTCCGGATCCTATGCTTCCTTGCCCGATGTCCGGAGTCTGGCGATCGCTGCCAGAGGTCCAGAGCCTGATGACTGCGGCCTGATGTCTGGAGCCTGTCGATCGTGGTCAGATGTCCGGAGTCCAATGCCAGTGTGCTGATGTTCTATCTGAGATCCGAGTCCCGATGTCCTGCCTGAGACCTGATGTCCGCCTGGTGTCCTGATATCCTTCCTGAGATCTGATGTCCGCCTGGTGTCCTGTCCGAGACCTGATGTCCTGATTTCCGCCTGGTGTTCCTATGTCCAGATTTCCTGCCTGTGACCTGGTGTCCAGTCCGTGTTCCTGATGTCCTGCCTGAGTCCCGATGTGTCTCGATGTCCGGTCCGTGGTCCAGGTTGTCCAGCCCGTGGTCCAGAGTCGGTCCAGCCTGTGTTCCTGGAGAGTCTCCAACCTTGTTTCCCGGTGATGACTCTGCATGGACCTAACCAGCTGATGACCTGTGTTGCCAAGCCGGATTTACTGTTCCTGTCTTGCCTGTGTCCCGATGTTCTGCCAGTTCCCCGAGGTCCACCCGGTAATGACGTCTATCTGGGATCGGTGTCTGATGTTCTCCTGCTGAGCCTGTGCTACGCCTGAGAGAGGCCGTCCTAGTGTGCCCGTGCCAGATGACCCTGGACTGCATCAACCCGTGATGTCCTCCTGCCTTCGTCTGTTATCCTGAGACGTTTACCCTTCCCTGATGTGCGGAACCGGGAGCCTGGCATATTTGTTTCATTCCTGTACTACGTCTTTGAGTAAACTTTATGTCTTATACCTGAAGTTGTGCGGTGTCATGTCGTTCTGCCACCTTGTCCACATGCTCAGCTGCCACAGATCCTGCTCGCTACCCTTCCCTAGTCTGGGTAGGTTCAGGTTACTCTGTGGCAGGTTACTCTGTGGTCCAGTGGGTCCACATTCCGTCCCCACCTGGGAGGCTCGCCCCACGTCGGCGTGGTCGGCGTGGTCGGTCGACGTGGAGGTGCCGGCTCGGCTGCGTACGCAGTTGTGACACTGATGTTCTCTTCCCAATAAAAACGTTGAAACTAAAAAATTTTCGAAAACCATGCGCTTTGACAAAACAGTCAGGAAAAATAAAATGCTGTGTGCAAATCAGGGGCATCCCAGAAAGCGTCCCTCAGTCAGAACTAATGGACTATGCGAAAAATATGTTTAGGAAAGCTATTCCTTCTCTAACCAACCTCGAACTAAACATAGATAGGATTCACCGGTTACCACGCCCAAGTGACATCTCACCAGACAAACCCAAGG